>NC_063365.1:17252389-17287165 GCF_021869965.1 Rhincodon typus | reverse complement strand
GAAACGTCAGCCTCTCTGCTCCTATGATGCTGCTTGGCCTGCTGTGTTCATCCAGCCCTGCACCTTGTTGCTAGACCAGGATCCAGGTAGGTCAGTGAGTACAGTAGTGGATCAATGAGGTCTGTCCTTCCCTCCACATTTAATTTCTCTTCTTTGTTCCAAACAAACATTTGCAACATCCTGAGCTGGATCTCACTGTTTCTCTCCCAGCAGGATATCCACTCCTTTCAACACCTTCCTCTTAGCCCTCAGGTGTCCTCCTTGTCTTGCTTTTTCCCTGTACAAAATACAGTCTTTGCTATTCCCCACCTTCTCAAGGCCTTTCAGCAAGTGGTTCCATTCACAATGGTAGCTGTGAATCAGAGCTAAATGATTCATTTTATTCCTTCCAGATGCAGTTGGTCTGGGTTATTATCATTGAGTTACATACTGATCTCAATGTTGGAAAGTTGAAAACCATTCTCTGCAGTAAGTGGGGTGGAAAAAGGGGGGCATGGAAAGAAAGTAAATCCCCCTAAAATGCTTCAGAGAGAATGCATGACTTCCAAGTTGTCACAGTCGATATGGCAGCCATGTGTGTACAGCAAGATCCTGCACAGAGATGCACCCCGCGCGCGCGCGTGTGTGTGTGTGTGTTTTTGTAAGTGTCCAAGTGATTAACAAAATCCGCACCACAGCTGTCCATCTTTCGCCTCTGTAAAGGGTCAATGGGGGAATAAAGGCTTCTCCTGCCACGAGCGTGCATCAGAAACTTGGGCACAGACTTCCTCTTGTATTGTGATAATTCTTCTAACATGCTGCATTCACGCAAGCGACTCCAGCAAAACAATATCTGGGAGCACAAATCCAAAACCTAGTCCACGTACTGCTGTAGAGTCTCGAGCACCTGCCTGACCAGGTGTATCTGCAGCAGGCTGCATAAAATTCCTTGCTATTGAACATCGTGCAACTCTCCTTTGTAATATGTATTTAGCATCTTATGTAAAAGGCAGTACCTTCTGATATTCCCTCAATATCGTCAGTTTAGGCAAAGCCCTAGTTCCTGATGTTGTGCCGAGAACATGAGGACAGTACAAATTAAAAAGCTAGGTTTAAAAAGTAAATACAAAAGCTGCTAAGGCAGCATCTTTTTAAATTCCCTGTGGGATTTGGGTATTGCTGGCTTGGCCAGCATTTATTGCCCATTCCTAATTACCCTTGGGAAGGTAGTGGTGAGCTGCCTTCCTTGAACTGCTGCAGTCCACTAGCGATATAATAGAAGAACATGAGCAACAAAATCATGTAACTGAACAAACTGACCAGCAAAGTGAAGGAAAGTGTCATCAACTGTGCTATTAAATAGCACTTACACAACAATAACCTACGCATTGACACTCAATTTGGCTTCATCCAGACCTACCCAGTACATTCGTTCAAATAGCTGGACTCATGAGGGAAAGTGAAGCAAATGCCTTTGACATCAAGTCAGCATCTGATCAGGTATGGCATCAAGGAGCTTTAGCAAAATTAGAGTCAATGGGAACCAGAGGGAAAATTCTCCTGGCACAAAGGAAAATTGTTGTGCTTGTTGGCAGCATTCCCTAACTGACTTTCCGAGGTCCATGCATGGAGGCCACTTCTGTGATACTGATCATCTTGCAAGGAATATTGGAGCGCTGTGTGCACGCAGCCTCTTAGAGGGAACTTTGGTTGTCAGTCATCTCAGCTAGGACATCACTGAAGGAGCTCCTCAGGACAGTGTCCTAGGCCCAGCTGCTTCATCAATGACTTTCCCTCCAGAAGATCAGAGGTGCAACTCCTCAGATACTGACACAGTCCAAATGCAGCAAAACTTGTACAACAGTCAGGCTTGGGCTAACAAGTGGCTAGTAACACTCACTCCATACAAACGCCAGGCAATGCACTTCTCCAACAATCTGTTACCCCTTGACATTCAGTGGTATGACCATTGCTGAATGTCCTCCTATTAACATTGTGAGGGCTGACTGTTGACCAGCTGTACAAACACAGTGGCTACAAGAGCAGGCTAGGAATCTTACAGTGAGTACCTCACTCCCAACAACCCAAAGTCTGTCTGCCATCTGCAAGGCCTAAGTCTGGTCTTGCCTGGATGAAGCAGCTCCAACATGTTGCAAAGTTGGGTAGAGAACTTGTGGGTTGGAGGGGCAGCAAGTTAGAATTTGATGTTTGTAAAATGTTAGGGGGAAAAGCATAGCATGGTCCCTTTAAAAGATGATGTGCTTTTTCTATGCTTAGAGACTTAAAATGGATGTCTGTGAGCAGCAGCTTGAAAGTTCGCAAGTACACAGAGAGCACCAAATTGAAACATTTCTATCAAAAGGCCGTACAGTTAGCAGGCCACACAGCAGTTTTTAACGAGACAACAACCTTTTGAATTTAGCCAATCAATTTGAACCAGGCGCTTAGATAACAAAAACCAATTAAATTTAAATCTGATGGTTTTGACAACATAGGACCAATCCTATTGTAAGAAACTGATATGTCATCAAGGGTATAAAAGAAGGGTGCAGTTGGACAAAGGCAGGAGAGCTAACAGTCATCTACCAGAGTTAACAGCCCTCAGCTCTCGAGAGAGAATTGGTGGCTCTCTGATTCCTTTACGTCTTAGAGAAAGCACCATCTAAACAATATTACCAATGGCACAAATCAGTGAATATTCCTGACAGAATAATCAACAGAGAAGGCACAGAACATTCCAGAAGACATGTAACCTGGCTGTAATTTTGAGACATTAAATTCCATTTTATATAAGTGGGGCTTGTATTTATTGGAACAGCATGTCATTAGAACCTTGTTTTATTTGGGAATAGTTAGTAGTTAAAAGGGATTTATTCGGCTTGTTAGTAGTTTAGCTAATTTTTTCACTGTTAAAGTTAGATAAATAAATTGTTACTTGTCGATTGTAAAGTAAGTGTCATGGATTTATTTTATTTAACCACTGGAAGTTGCTGAAAGGCAGGTTACACCACTTTTCACACTCCTTTTACAGATTATAGGGCAAGGTGCTCCTCTTTGATTGTTTCGGTTTTAGTTCACTTTGGGGGCGGGGGGGTGGCAACCTTTGCTTTATAACAAACAAGACTCAGGAAGCTTGACATCATCCAGGACAAAGTAGCCCTTTTGACAACCTAACATCAACTGCCTTCACCAGTGACACACAGTAACATGAGTGTGAACATTGACAGGATGCAATGCAGCAACTCCCTAAGATTCATTTAACAGCACCTCTCAATCCTGTGACCTCTACCATCTAGAAGGATAAAGGCAGCAGACACATGGGAACCCCATGACCTACAGATTCCCCTCTAAGCCATGCACATCCCAACTTGGAAATATATCACTACTCTTTCACTGTGGCTGCGTCAAAATCCTGGAATTCCCTCTCTAACTCTCTACTAAATGAATAAAAGAAATTCCTGAGAATGCCAACTAAGTAAGTCTCCCTTTTACCTTTTCCCTCCTGAAAGCATTGACTCGCATTCTGGATGCTGGTCATTCTGGTCGAAACATGCCATTTCCAGAAATGTCAAACCTTAGCAGGGTAATCAACTGTGAGGGCATCACAACTGCACAATCCCTCCCACTGACTGTCGTACATGTTTGGACACTTTTTGATAATCAAGGGCCAGCGATCAGAAACAGAGCTCTGGCTAATGCTTTTCTTCCCCCATCTCTGTTACCTTTTAAATACAGCAGCCAATTATTTCACCATTACCACAGCAACTTGCTTAGCTCACTCAGTGCAGAGTAGCAACGGAGTCAGGCTTGCCGGACCTTGCTTTATAACAGATACTGCGCTTGCCGTTCTAATCAACAGAAAAACTCCTGTGTGTCTGGCCATTCCTCAAGGGCTTTTTCTTCCGTGATCTGGCAGACACCAGAACTGAGGGATACAATTTAAAACTAAAGGTGTCTCCCATTTCAGACAGAGATGAGGAGAGATTTCTTCATCCAGAGAGTGGTGAACTTGTGCAATTCTCTGCTATAGGAAGTGGTTGAGGCCAAAACATTCAATGCTTTCAAAAAGGGGTCAGATGTTGTTCTTAGAGCTAAAGGAATCAAAGGACGTGGGGAGAAAGTTGGATGATCGGCCATGATCATATTAAACCTGTTCCACCATTCAAAGGGCTGAATGGCCTACTCCGATTTCTTATTTTCCTTCTTCCTATGTCCTGAGATGGAAATAGTGCTATAAGGAAGACCTTTTGTTCTTCAACTTTCTAGAAATTGCTTTGATATTTGATTGTTTTACAGTGTTACCTCCCCAGGGTTCCAATCATGTCACTTTTTACTTCAGATTTATTCAACCTCATTACTGTCTTGGCTCTGAAAGTCCTGCGAGAGCTGTGCCTCAGCTCAGTCAATCTGACCCAGAAATTCTCTGCCTCAGCAATCGCCATTTTCCTCTGCAGCTCCTGTTACTAGAATTGTGTTTACATTGGCAATTTGCACAGAACCTTGGTCCTTGCCCAAAAGCAGTAAAAAATTAAATGCTGGTGCAAATTGTTAGAAGACCAACATGACAAGGGAATGTAAGAGAGAGGAGCAAGACAAGGCATTTTGGTCCTTCACACCTACTGCACAATTCAATACCGTCATGGCTGATCTTCTACCTCAATTCCACTTTAGAACATAGAACATAGAACAGTACAGCACAGTACAGGCCCTTCGGCCCACGATGTTGTGCCGAACTTTTACCCTAAACCTAAGGTCTATCTAACCTCCACCGCTACCTTATACTATCATCCATATGCCTATCTAATAGCCGCTTAAATGTCCCTAATGAGGCTGACTCCACTACCCTCTCCAGCAATGCATTCCACGCCCCTACCACTCTCTGAGTAAAGAACCTACCTCTGACGTCTCCCCGATATGTAACTCCTTTCACTTTAAAACTATGCCCCCTCGTAAAAGCTACCTCCACCCTAGGAAAAAGTCTCTGGCTGTCAATTCTATCTATACCTCTGATCATTTTGTACACCTCTATCAAGTCACTTCTCATCCTTCATCGTTCTAAAGAGAAAAGCCGTAGCTCTCTCAACTTTTCATTGTAAGACCTTCCCTCCATTCCAGGCAACATCCTGGTAAATCTCCTCTGCACCTTTTCCAACGCTTCCACATCTTTCCTGTAATGAGGTGACCAGAACTGGACACAATACTCCAGATGTGGCCGAACCAGGCTTTTGTATAGCCAATCTCACCCAATCCCCCCAGTGCTTTATCCTCTTTGCCTCCAACGTCAGTTGATCTCAATGCTTTTTTAATTCACCTGTGGGACACCGGTTAGGGTTTAGGCATCACTGGCTGAGCCAGCATTTATTGCCAGTCTCATACTGCCCTTGAGAAGGTTGTGCTATGCTGTCTTCTTGAATCACTGCAGTCCATGTGCTGTAGGTAGGACCCATGGTGCACCCTCAGAGGTGGAGAATTCTGCACCATGGCTCAGTGGTTAGCGCTGCTGCCTCATAGCGTCAAGGACCCGAGTTCAATTCCACCCTCGGGCGACTGTCTGTGTGGAGTTTGCACATTCTCCCCGTGTCTGCGTGGGTTTCTACCAGGTGCTCTGGTCTCCTACTACAGTCTACAGATTTGCAGGTTAGGTGGGTTAGCCATGGCAGATTGCCCCATGCAGGGTTGCAGGAGTAGGCTGGGTCTGGGTGGGATGCTCTTCAGAGGGTTGGTGCAAATTTGAGTGGGCCGAATGGCCTCTTTCTGCAATGCAGGGATTCTATGAATCCCTCAAGTTCACCCTTTGAAGAAATTTCTCCTCAGAATGGTCCTAAATGGCTACCCCTTATCCTTAGAACATGAGCTCTAGTCCTAGATTTCCTGGTCAGAGGAAAGTTTCTTGGCCTGAGTCCTACCCAAGCCTTCTCAATCTTGTACAGTTCAATGAGATTAATTCCTACTAAACTGCAGAGAATATAGGCCCAACCCACTCAATCTCCCTTCATGAGACTATTCTCTCATCCCAAGTAAACACAGTGGAAGAGATTTTACCAAGTTTGTATATCACAGATAATAAATTTCTTTGCCAGAGAATGTCCACCAGCTCACTCTCATTTAGACTGTTGTGTTGTGACTGATTCATGCTCTCAATCCACTGTAAGATTCCAAAGTTGGTGACACTTACCCTTCAAATGTCAAGGTTGCATAAATATAGGATTCAAATGCCAGGTTAAAACATTAAGCACAGAAACTGTTCTTTTATTGAGTGGATTTTTGTGTAACAGAAAGATAGGACACAAGTTGGTCTTCCCTGATCTACAGATCATAGAATCCCTACAATGCAGAAGCAGGACATTCGGCCCATTGAGTCTACACCAACTCTCTGAAGACCATTCCATCCACACCCACACCTCTTCCCCATTCCTGTATAGCTGCATTTCCCATGGCTATTCCACATAGTCTGCACATTCCTGGACACTATAGGCAGTTTAGCATGGCCAAGCCAACTAATCTGCACATTTTTGGAGAAAACTGGAGCACCTGGTGGAAACCCACGCAGACACAGGGAGAATGTGCAAACTCCACATAGATAGTCACCCGAGGGTGGAATCAAACTCGGGTCCCTGGCACTATGAGGCAACAGCGCTAACCACTGAGCCACCATGTTGCACCAGATGGTGAGGCATTGCCTGTGAGGCTATAGACTCTGTAGAAACACAGAAAATAGGAGCAGGAATAGGCCCTTCCTGCCTACTCTGCTATTCAATACGGTCAATCCTGGTCACCCAACTCAATAGCCTAATCACACCCTCCTCCCATATCCCTTGGACCCTTCAGCCACAAGAGTTCTATCTACCTCCTTCTCGAAAAGAAAATGCTTTGGCCTCAACTAATTTATGTGGTAGTGAATTCCTCAGGCTCACCTCTCTCTGGGTGAAGATATTTCTCATCTCTGTCCTAAAATGTTTATCCATTATCCTTAAACTATGACCCCTGGCTCTGGACTTCCTCCCACCATTGGAAGTGTCCTTCCTGCATCTACCCTGCCTAGTCCTTTTAAATTCTATAAGACTCACCTTCATTCTTCTAAACACCAGTGAACACTTGTCAAAAAACAAAAGACTGAGATTGGCGAGGCTATTACTGGCATAAAGAACATTTATTATATTTTTAAGAAAATGTTCCTATGCCATTGTTAGCAAAACTAACGGAAAGTTGTGCATGTGGAGGATACCCGAGGCCTTGGATTTCTCGATGCTTATACAGGCACTGACATAGGTTGAGGAATTATTGCATCGTTTTATAATTTCTTTTGTCCTTCTGCTGGAAGAGGGTGTTTCTTTTCATGAGATCGTGCCGAGTGCATGTTCTCAGCGAGAGGATGATAGTTGTGTTAACCTTTTTCCCACTTTCTTCCGTTTCAACCCCCTCCGTCCATGGCTCTGCTCGAAGTATCAGAGTCACGGTCACGCGTAGCATTAAAGTCCCCCAGAAAGTCGATCTGATCTTTTGGAATGGCAGCGAGGACTTTTTCATATGCCAACCCACAATTGTCTACTTAAAAAGTCCACCTCACATTAATGTTGATGGAGTGATGCTGGGATTTGATGATTTTGACCTTGGCAACCACATAGTCATGCAGCACGGAAACGGACGCTTCTAGCCAACTTGTCCATGCCAACCAGGTTTCCTAAACTGAACTAGCCCCTTTTGTCTCTCTCCAAATGCCACCGTTGAGAAAGAGACCCAGCTCAACTTTCTACAGACTACAGCAGAGATGTTCCAGTGAAATAGGATTGAGTGAATGGGCAAGTGCATGACAGATGCAGCATAATGTGGATAAATATGAGATTATCCACTTTGGCAGCTAAAATAGGAAGGCATTATTATTTGGCTGTATATCGAGAGAGGGGAATGTTCAACAAGACCTGGGTGCCCTTGTGCACCAGTCGCTGAAAGAAAGCGTATAGCTACAACAAGCAGTGACAAAGGCAAGCTGTACGTTGGCCTCCATAGCAAGTTTCTGGACAAGTGCTTAAAACCTAAATTCCTCAGTGGGAGATTAAAAGGAAATTGTATTCCCCGAAAATAATGGATCAAAAGTTCCCTGTTGGGCAGGATTGTGGTAATTTCCTCCAGATTCAAATCCCAGAGATTGTGAACCAAACCCTTCTGCACAAGTACATAGCACTTTACACTGTGTCAAATCTCTGCTTGGTTCCAACCCTGAAGGCTACCGTCACACAGAAAAGATAGAAAAATAGCAAATCCTTCCCTGAACCCACTGTCATGTCAAATGCAGCAGTAACTCACTCTCACTTAGGTCGTGAGACAATATGAACAGGAGGAGGATTACTCCATTCAGCCCTTCATGTCTGATATACCAATCAACAAGATCATGGCTGACGTTTGATCTCAACAACACCTTCCTACATACCCCTCAGCACCAAAAATAATCCATTGATAACTGTCATGTGTACACTCCACAACCAAGTATCCACTACTCTCTCTGGTATAGAGATTTCCAACAACGCACAAACCTTGGAGTTGACAAATTTCTCTTCATCTGAATGACAAATCCCTTATTCTGAGTCTGTAACCTTGTGTTTTAGATTCCCTAGTCAGAGAATATATTCACAGTTACCCTGTCAAGATGCTTAAAAATGTTCTAAATTTCAATTATTTCCATGTACTATCATTTTAAACTCTAGGCAATACAGATCTAGTCTACTCAATCTTTGATAGGAAAATCCCCTCTTCCCAAAAACAATATCCCCTTTCCCAAAAAGCATCCACCGGTTACTGGTCAGTAAATAGGAAAGCAAACAGGAACATTGCTCAGATATTTATTCCTGTCAAGGCTCTGGGGCCAAAACGTGGAAAGCAAGCAAAAACATCAGACAGTTTCACAGAATTCTCACAAAGGTTTCTTATTACAGTACATTCAGATAAACCACAGCCACAAATTTAACATGTACTGGTTTAAAGCTTGATCACCAACATGGAGGAAAACTATATACACGCACTCAGATACACCACAACTTCCGCTCAAAAGATTTATGGTTGAGTCATTGATGAAGGAACTGTATACAGGAACTTCTCGATTAAGAAAGCTTCCCCTAACATACACAGCAATCTTTAGGCAGCAACACAATTGGTGATGGTCTAAACAGAAGATGTAACAACCTATTTAAAATACCACAGAGTACCTCTACATCAAACCATTCCCTAAATGGATGCAAAATACTATTGCAAAACAATTTTATTCCTGTGGTTAAAATGTTTCCGTTATCTCGAGTCAGATGGTTAATTTGAAAGCTGCCCTTACACTTGATAGGTTCTGCTAAACAAAAATCTCATAAATCAACAAACTGGGACTTTAAAAATAAGGTAATGAGCAGGGAGAAACAGTTGAATTAGACCGTGCAAATATTTTCCCAGAATCTAAACAAAAGTGCTCAATTAATACATGGAAACACCGTGAATGTTCAAAAATAAATTGCCTTCAAAAACAAGAAAACCTTAAAACAACTGACGAATAAAGGCAAAACACTACAGATGCTGGAAATCTGAAACAAACACAGAATGTTGCAGAAAGTCAGCAGGTTTGGCAGCATCTGTCCAGAATGACACTGTTTGTTCCTCAAAATAATTGCACCTTGCGAAATTTGTTACATTTTACCAGGAAGTCATTGCACCCACACTACAAGGTAGTAGAAGGAAGGTTTATGCCACTGCTTGCCCATGGGAACGAACAAACAAGATGGGGAGGCAAGATACATTAAACAATAATGAAATGACGCCCAAACTGTAACATAAACCTCAAATGGGAGGGGTCTCTGTAGGAAGAGTGGCCAAGTGAGATTCATTGGATAGAACTTTCAGAGTTGGCACAGATACAATGAGATGAATGGCTTTCTGCATTAATTCTGCAATATTCCAATGGCATTGCCTGTCCTTTAGCATCAATTCTCTTGGTATGGTACATCTCTTGGTGGCTAGTCCAGAATTTATCCACATTGTGAATGATTTGGCAAGCTCTGGCTTACAAATAATATTGGAGTGAATATTGGAAATTGGGGCAGGCTACAGGAAGACATTAAAAGGACATGAGGAATGAAGAGGAGACAATCTAAATCTCCAATGACACCAACAAAAAAAATGGAAGAAAAGAAAATATAATGTTATCAGTAGAATTTTGGAGATGGAATTGTAAATGCAAACCATGCATTACTTGAACAGTAAAATGTTCAGCTCCTAACATGAGCAAAATTCAGAACATTTGTATTGCAAAAGACTTTTCATTGAACAGTTCCTACAATACAGTCATTACAGTAAATGACAAAGACTTTACTAAAGCACTTAACATTTTGCAAGAAATACACACTTCAAAAACAAAGTGAGAGTATTGTAAAAGGGAATGGTCCTTTCTGGCCTGTTTGCTGAAGCACCGGTCAGCACCCACTTGTGTGAATAGTGAGAAAGTTTCCTGACCTCCAGGCCCTGCAAACCCCCAGAGATATCCTAGAAAGACTTCAGATGAACAAAGCATCCTCTATACCTCGCGCCACATATGGAACCTCCTGTAGCTTACAGCATATGCGATCTGTTACCGTTCACAAATGTATTGGCCTCACCTTAATAACCTCTTGGTGAATTTACATCTAATACAAAAGTTTCCAGTAAACCAAAATTAATTATTTAGGGGCACGAATGGATTTAACCTTATTTTTCAAAAAGCATTGGAATTATTATCCCTTGATTGCATTTCCTGTTCCAGTGTTACCTTGTCTAATAGAAAAGATTACCTGCCAGTGCTCCCCTCCTGTTGCATGTAAAGAGGAATTAGGGACCCTAGGCGTAACTCTCCTGACTGACTATCTATCTTCAATTTGGATATGAATCAGGAAGTGAGGGGTGCCAGACTCCAAAATGCTAACTTTAAATGTTGCCCCCACCTACCAAACACCACCTCCACTGCATTGATTCCTGCAACGTAAACATATCCTTTATTTCTGCATACATTCCACACACAAAAAACTTCGTATTTACACACAAACTTATGAAATAGGAGCAGATGTAGATCACTCAGCCCCTTGAGCCTGTTCTGTCATCCAATAGATCCTGACTTATATGTTTGTGTTCCGAATTCCACATTCCCATCCACTCAATAATGATTTTTGGTCCCCTCACCAAACAAGACTCTATCGACATCTGCTTCGACCATCTTCTGAGGCAGATCATTCCAAAAGATCGCACAACCCTGGAGGAAAACAAATTTCTCCTCATCTCTGCCCTAAAACGGTGACTTCTTATTTTAACACTATGGCCCGAGTTCTGGGTTCACCCATAAGAAGGATCCTTTTTCCTACATCCACCTTGTCAAGATCATTCAGGATCTTATATGCTTCAATCAAATCGCTGCTCAGTCTTCCGAACTCCAGCAAAAATAAGCTCAGCCGACCTAACCTATCTTATAAGACATAGGGGAGGTGACATGGAAATCTCACTGGGCAGAGTAACCTAGAACCACAGACTAAGGTTTTCAGGACATGGGTTAAAATTTCATCACTTCAGGTGGTGAAATTTGAATTCAATATAAAGCTTGATTTAAGTACTAGTTTAATGGCAACCTTTGTCAATCGTTGTTAAAAACCCATCTGTTGACTAACATCCTTTAAGGGAGGAAATCTGCTATCCTTACCTGGTCTGGCCTACATGTGACTCCAGACCCACAACAACATGGTTAACTCTTGGGGATGGACAATGTGTGTTGGTCTGATCAGTGATGCCCACATCCCATTAAAAGAATGAATGAAAAAAAACAACTCAGACCAGGTATCAAATTACAGGGAGTTCCAAATTTACAAATGTGATTCCACACAGGTACCGTGTATAAATATTCATTTTAAAGATCTGACATATAAATATATTTCCTGTACTTACAAACAGCTATTTTGCATTGCCCTGCACAACGTTCCAACTCGCATACAAACCAACTTGCAAAAGGATTGAAGAACAGACCCCATTTGTGACCCAGAGACCGCCTGTAGTAAATTACTTTTGAAGGATTTATATCCTTCCTTAAATAAGCACATGGTGCTTTTCACCACTACTGAACATCTCAAAGCATTTCACAGGAATAAACAGTTCTCGAAGTGTAGTCACCATTGTAATATAGGAAATGTGGCAGACAATTTACACCCAGACAGCTTTCACAAACAGGAATCTCTCTTTGTGCTGTTGATTGAAGGATCATAATTGCCAGGACATCAAGGAGAAATCTCTCCTGCTCACCTTTGAAATTCAGCCACAGGGGCTTGTGCAGCCACCCGAAGAAGCAGGTGGAATTGTTTAACATCTCATCCAAAAGACAGGCCCTCCATTGCTGGAGCAGGACTTGAACTCAGAATCTTAGGATTCTGAGCTCGTGGTACCAATTGAGCCATAGGTTATTCAATTGAAAAGGTTGCACAAAATACACAAATACAGGGCACTACCTGAAATTTCCACTAATCACCAATTGCTTGTTTTGCCTTATAATAGCTATAACAGAAGGTACAGATGACACCAAGATCAGTGGTATAGTAGACTGTGAAGCATGGCAATCTAAGATTACAAAGAGATCTTGATCAAGTGGGTCAATGGACTGAAGAGTGCCAGATGGAATTTAATTTGGATAAATGCCAGGTGTTGCATTTTGGTAAAACAAACAAGGGCAGGTCTTATGCAATTAAAAGTAGAGCTTTGGGTAGTAGAGCAGAGAGACCTAAGTGTTCAGGTACATAATTCTTTGACGTTCGCATCACATAGATTGGATGGTTAAGACAGCGTTTCACACTTTTGCCTTCATTGCTTTGAGTATAGGAGTTGGGGTGTCATGTTAGCGTTGTACAGGATGTTGGCAAGGCCTCTTCTGGAGTTCTGTGTCCAGTTCTGGTTGCCCTGTTATAGGAAGGATATTATTAAATTGGAGAGGGTTCAGAAGAGATTTACCAGGATGTTGCCGGGAATGGCGGTTTTGAGTTATAAGGAGAGGCTGGGACTTTTTCATTGGAGTGTGGGAAGTCCATTTGGAAAGGGTCAAGCTGCAAAAGCATCTGCTGCACCACATATTTATTGCAAGGGCCAGTGTGGTGCTATCCCTAGGGATTTTCTGGAACAGTCTGCTCCTGGAACTCAGATTTCTTGAAAGTCTTTCACTAACGTGATTAATGCAATTCTAATTTGTTTCTAATTTAAGTTTTCACAGTAAAATTCTAGAGATAGCCTTATCCAGTCTTTAAGGTTATTAGTGGAATTGACAGGGTAGGTAAATAGAAGAAAGAGTCACGACTGTGGAGTCAAAAACTAGGGCTCAAACATAAAGCGGCAACCAATAAATCCGATAACTTAGGAGAAATTTCTTTACTCAGTGAGTGGTAGAATGCTGAATTAGCTATCGTAAGGGGAGATGGCAAATGGCATCAATGCATTTTGTAGGAAGCTAGATAAAGGGAGTGTTGTTGAACAGACAGACCTTGGCATGCAGGTTCATAGTTCCTTGAAAGTGGAGTCGCAAGTAGATAATGAAGAAGGCATTTGGCATGCTTGCCTTTATTGGTCAATGCTTTGAATACAGGGAGCTGGGAGGTCATGTTGCAGCTGTACAGGACATTGTTCAGATCACTTTTGGATTACTGCATTCAGTTCTGGTCTCCCTGCTATAGGAAAGATGTTGTGAAACTTGAAAGAGTTCAGAAAGGATTTACAAGGATGTTGCCAGATTTGGAGGGTTTGAGTTGAAGGAAGAGACTGAATAGGCTGGGGTTATTTTCCCTGGAACTGAGGGATGACCTTATAGACGTTTAAAAATATCATGAAGGGCATGGATAGGGTGAACAGCCAGAGTGGGGTAGTCCAAAACTCGAGGAGATAGGTTTAAGGTAAGAGGGAAAAGATTTAAAAGGGACCTAAAGGGCAACTTTTTCACACAAAGGGTGGTGCGTGTATGGAATGAGCTGCCAGAGGGCGTGGTGGAGGCTGGTACAATTGCAACATTTAAAAGGCATCTTGATGGGTACATGGATAGGAAAGGTTTAGAGGGATATGGATCAAATGCTGGCAAATGGGACTAGGTTAATTTAGGGTATCTGGTCAGCATGGATGAGTTGGACCGAAGGGTCTGTTTCCGTGCTGTACAGTTCTATGACTCTAAGTACACATGAAAGAAAAGAACAAAGGATACACTGAAAATCAGATGAAATAAACTAAGAGGAGACTTGTATGAATCATGAACACCAGCAGAAAACTTTGTTTGCGCACCAATTTTTTTGTAGTTCTGTGAAATAGATACTGATGAAAAAATCCCTGTTGGTCCCCAATTTACAACAGCTTAAATTGGGTTGCAGGCTGAGAAGTAAATTCAGAATTAATTAGATGGATTTCTTTCCATGAACAATAACTGTTTGCATTCTCTGTACAAACATTTACAAATATAAAATTCCCTGGAGAGCTAAAAATTAGATCATCTTGCGTCTTTCTTCAAAGGCAGAAAACAGCAGTAAAATGGAACAATTTTGGGGGGATCAGAACAATTCATAGCCTCGTGTCTCTATTAGTCCATAAAATAAGCTTTTGTAAATGAAAAGGATCAGTAATGAGTGCTGTGTGGATAGGTTTTGATCATTGTTTTGCAAGTGTTGTGCCTTTTAGGGTACAAACTATTTCCTTCATTACATTTATTTGAGTTTCAATTTAAGGTAAATTAATTCAAACAGTAACGCAATATTTGGAACTATTTGCCTAACCCTCTTCCTGTTCTTACCTGTTAGTAACTGTTGCTCTGTTAATTTTTGATTTTTTTTGAGATGTTGATTGGTTAAGTTTAAACTCCTGGTTGTCACATGTTGCTTGGTGCATTTTCTGTTTGTTCAATTGTAATTTGCTGCTTTTTCAGCTATCCAGTGCTAACGTGGCATAGAATGGCCTCGATTTTAGCTCGTTGGACCGGTTTGAAATCTCTCCCCTGATTTGACTGATTCCGTGTGACTTTAAATTGTGACAGACAGGAAACATTGCAGTTCTATTATCCAATATGGGCACACACAAATGGGTACATACTTACGCACGTACATACAGACTTTAATAAAATTGTGTGGGTTGAGAGCCAAACGAGTGCAGTTGATAAAATGTTTAAAAATGCTGCTCTTTGCTATTTTCACTGGAATATTTAATGAATCTCTCAAAAAATCTGCTTAACAAGCAGCAGATTGTTTGCAATCATGTTATTTGACATATGACAGTCCCAGGACCTTAGAGTAAGTGAAATTCTTCAGTGCTTTGCCCACTATTGTGCCTCTGTCTGTGTAGTCAATACGTTGCCCTGTTTCAGAAACCACATTTAAAATCTGATCTCATCCAAAAATTATGTCTGCATATTGGACAATGACCACTTTCTTTCTCCTTTCTTCAAATTCCCTCTCCAAAGTCTTTGCTTGCTCACAGTTCAAAGAAGACACAATTTATACGGAATAAATATATGCTAAACTCTTGTGTTTCACAAAATGACAGAATGAGAAATATCCAGCCCGACGTTCCTTCTTTAACAGTGGAGGCAAAATCAAAATGCAAGGACGGGACTTTAAAGTTATGTCCCAAAGAACTTTGTACGCTCCAGGGATGCTAAAGAGGGGAACATGTTAAACAAATTCTTAAAAGGTTTCCAAAATTCCCCAGTGAACAGAGGTTAATATTCACCCCAAATAGTGATAGAGAACAGTCTGTCCTCCCACTGTCTGGTGACCCAATGGTTTCTTAGTATGTTTATAGCTGAGTGCATTTTCCATATTGGTGCTATTAGGATGCAAAGTGGTCCCCAGGTTTGAATTTTCTGACACATTTGAGGATATGGGTCAGCACAGGAACAAAGGGCCAAATGGCCTGCTTCTGAGCTGAAGGTTCTATGATGCTGTGGCTATGCCATTTGACTCAAAGCCACTGATTTGTATTTGTCACAGGAAAATTGACAGACTCAGTTAACCCATCCACAAAACACCACTTTAAACCCTGAAACAATGCAGAGTCCCACGTTGTAAAAGAAACAAGAATCTAACATTCCTTTTCACTGCCTCGGAAACTAACAGGGACATTGTGGAAAGTGGAAAAATCCCATAGCACCATTTGAGGAGTAGGATCTTCCTTATTGTCTGGTCACCATTCCTGCCTCATGCACCATGACCAAAAATAAATCAAGTGCTCATTCATTTTGTCACTGTTTTTGTGTGACATTGATCTGTGCAACATGGCTACTGCACTTAAACAGGAATGACAGCATTTCAAAGCAATGCATTGCATGTGAGCTGCAGTGGGACATTTGAGAGACATGACAAGATGTTCGTAAATATAATGCACATATGTCTATTGTGTCTGCAGACAGCTTTTATCCCAATTCACTTTTCTTTTTAAGATGTGGCAGGTTTTCCTCACAAGAGGCAAGGGAGCCTCTCAGCTTCAGAAACAAAAACATAAATTCTCAACTAATAAGGGTTTAATTTTGAAGTTAGTTGCAAAAGCTCACCCCAATGTTTCAATATTTCCGCAGGATACACACTGGCGTCTCAGTCTTGTGAGCCCTCTTTGCTTGGAATTCATTGTTATGTCAAAGGGCTCAAAGATGGGAATAAATGGTTCCCTTCATACAGTCATATAGCACAGAAACAGACCCTTCGGTCCAACCAGTCCATGCCTAACATAATCCCAAACTAAACTAGTCCCAGCTGCCTGCTCCTGGCCCATTTCCCTCCAAACCTTTCCTATTCATGTACTTATCCAAATATCTTTTAAATGTTCTAATCGTACCCACATCTACCACTTCCTCAGGAAGTTCATTCCACACGTGAGCCACCCTCTGTAAATAAAAAAAATGCCTCTCATGTCTTTTTTAAATTTCTCTCCTCTCACCTTAAAAATGTGCCCCCTCGTCTTGAAATTCCCCATCTTAGGAAAAAGACAATTACCATTAACTATCATCTTACCTACTTAGAGTAGCAGTGATTTCATAATCAGTAATAATTTCTACCCATTCCCAAAAAATCTGCCCCGTCACTCCACTTGAAGCACTGACTCTCCAATAGTTCACCCTATGGGGCATTCCTGGTGTGCAAGACTAGGCAGACATTACTGTCAGGCAAATCAACAGACAAGTCTTATCCAGTTTATATTTTGCATCAGACATTACTGGACACAGATCAGGAGTGGGAGGCCCGGTCAACTTGACCAGTGTGGTTCAGTGCCTAGCAATCCCACTCCTGCCCTGGCCAAGACTGACAAACACAACACAGAGTTGAATGGTTTAGTAACCACAGGAGGTGGAGTTTTTAAATCGCTGAGCTGTCTGAACGAATTGGCTGTGGCTGGAATTTCAAAAAGGAGATGAAAGCATACTGATTTTATTTCAGTATAATAAAAAGTAATGACGACAGAACATGCCTAAACTGAACAGCTACATCACAGAGGAGTAGAATGCATTCCCCAACGAGAAAAGGAAAACATGCCACAGACTCACTGAGGAGTTTGCAGAAATCTGGAAAGAGAAAGCCAACACACCCTCCATACTGACTTTGTAGTGCATGGTGTTGCAAAGGAGAGTTAGATAAAGAAGGAATTGAAGGATGTTTGTGTGGGGCACAAACTTAGAGGTATGGATAAAATTGAAAGCCCTGTTTCTGAGCAGTAAATTCCTGGGAAATTCTCAATTTTAAAAGAAAACTTACAAGGGGTAAAATGGATGGGTAATTGTTTTCCTTTCTTTAGGAGTGTCACTGGTAAGGCCAGCATCTGTTGCCTATTCCTATTCATTTCAAGAGGGCTAGAATACAACTGTAGGGATGTACTGCTGAGACTGTAAAAGACACTGGTCAGACTGCATTTGGAATGTTGAGAGCAGTTTCGGGCCCCCCATTTAAGGAAGGACATGCTAGCATTGGAGGGGTTCCAGAGAAGATTTACAAGAATGATCCCAGGTATGAAGGGCTTGTCATATGAGGAGTGGTTGTAGTCTCTGGCTCTGTACTCGATGGAGTTTAGAAGGATGAGGGGAGATCTCATTGAAACTTACAGGATACTGAGAGGCCTGGATAGAGTGGACATGGAGAAGATCTTTCCACTAGTAGGAAAGACTAGCACTCAGGGGCACAGCCTCAGAGTGAAGGGACAACCATTTAGAACCGAGATGAGAAGAAATTTCTTCAGCCAGAGGGTGGTAACTCTGTGGAACTCATACTTCAGAGGGCTGTGGAGGCCAAGTCATTGAGTGTATTAAAGATAGAGATAGATTAGAAAGGGTAATGGAGAAGTCGTCAGGGGAATGGGGTTGAAAAATACATCAGCCTAATTCTGCTTCTATATCTTATGGTCTTATTTGTCCTTGAGCTGAATGTTTATTAGATCATTTCAGAGGGCAATTAAGAGTCAACCATGTTGTTGTAGGTCTGGCATCACATGTAGACCAGACCAGGTGAGGATGGCAGATTTCTTTCCCTTAAGGACATAAGTGTAGTTAGCTCAGTTGAATGGACGGCTGAACCGTGATGAAGGGTGACACCAGCAATTTCCACACCAGCTGAGGTTACCATGAAGGACTCTCCTTCTCAACCTCTCCCCTGGGGTGTGGTGACCCCAAAGGTTACGCCACTACCCATCCGTACTCACTCACTCACTCTCGAAACAGCAGCCCCATGATCCTTTGGGACTATGGCGTCTACTACCAGATGAGTGTGTTACAACAATCCATGATAGTCACCATTACTGATATTAGCATTGTATTTCAGATTTATTAATTTTTCATTTATTAATTTTTTTATGATGGAATTTGAACTTGTGTTGCCAGAGCACGGTCTTGTCCTCCAGATTACTAACACAGTGGCATCACCACTGTGCTGCAGCCTCCACCAAAACAACGAAAATAATCAAACTGGGCAAGACATATTTTGTTAAAACTAAAATATCACAGATGCTGGAAATCTGAGACAAACACAGAATGCTGGAGAAGCTAAGTAGGTCTGGCAACATCTGAGCAGAGAAACAGTTAACCTTTCGAGTCCCATTATGACTCTTCGGATATGTTTGTGTTCATCGTTATGAAGAATAATACTATTGTATGTCACACACCCAGAGTATTGATGGTACATTATGAAACAGAAATAGATAGCCCATCAAATTCCACTGGAGCAACGGTCTTTCACCATGGCCTCACATTAGCACTGATCAGTATAATAGTTCTGGTCCCTACACCCACCAATAAATATGTCCTTCTGGATGACATTGTAAACTTGTTGTCAATTAGCAGTATGTTATCTGCAATCTCCTATGTATGGGGACTGGACTGCCAGAATGTCTCCACATGGGTTTCTTACGGCTGACCGACAGACTATTCGTACTGTGCTAGGCTGGGCAATTCAAACAAATGATAGGACCATGGAAACACACAATGATCTCTCAGATCATGTTTATTCCACCTTTTAAAAACTCTGCTGCATTGTTACATAGACTGAGATAAAAACATACAAGAGAAACCCAACTCTTTAACCTCAGATTGTTTCAATGTTCTGCTATCTGAAGAAAAGTAATAGGATCCAAAGTGTGCACTGCTGTTCCAGTCTGCCTCACAGTTTGACTTGGCTAAATTCATTGAGCTGATTAGGGTTCATCGATGAAACAGTTAAAAAGATTAAACGGCTACAGCCTCACGTTAAATAAACACATTACGCTTATCTGATTTGAAAAGTGATCTCATACAGCAATATCACTGAAGTGTTATGCAGCATTCCCATTGAAGCATCACGTCTTATTGCAAAAGCACCAAGGCAAAAAAAAGGGGGTTCAGCCATAGCGCAGTGTGTGGCAGTATTGCCGGAGTCAGAACTCTGTGGCTTTCAAATTTCAACAAGAATTATGAGCTGACGATTCCACAAAACACGGCTGGAGTGTTCCAGTGCCATATATCTTCAAACTGAGGCATCCATTCTCACAAATTCTCTGGATTGCTTCAATATACTATTAAAAGGGACTAATCCTACAATGTGAGACTATAATGTCTTATGGTACAATGCTAGTGTCTCTGCCTCTGGACTATATGATCAAGGTTCAAGTCCCATCTGTTGCAAAAGTGCATCTGAACGGCTTGATTGAAAATAACTTTTAGGGTCCTGTGGTATAGTGGTAGTGTCCCTATCTCTGGGACAGGAGATCTGGGTTCAAGTCCCACCTACTCAGGCATGTGTCATGTCTGAACAGGGTTAATTAAAATAACATCAGTTACCTTATAAGCCGATGTCTGTGCAACTGGCTGTGTAAAAAGCTTTTTTGGAGGTCTGAGATGACAAGGTGTAGGGCTGGATGAACACAGCAGGCCAAGCAGCATCAGAGGAGCAGGAAGGCTGATGTTTCGGGCCTAGACCCTTCTTCAGAAAATGGAGGTCTGGCTTTGTTTTAATTTATTCAATCTTGTACTGGGGAGTGTCAGGCACTGCCCATCTCATAACTCCCCTGAAAGGTGGTAGCAAGCTGCCCCCTTGAATTGCTGCAGTCCCTCTGGAGTAGGAACATCCACAGTGCCTTTTTCTGCTGTGCTTTGATGCAACTGAGGAGCTTTCACTGGGGGACAGATAAAAACCAACCACATTGCTGTAGATCTGAAATCACATGTAGGCCAAACCAGAGAAGTATGGCAGATCATTCCCTGCAGGACATCAGTGAACCAATTTTATTCTTTTAAATATGGCAATCATGATCATTATTAATAAGCCTATCATTTTACTTTCAAAAATATTGTTCAGTCGAATTTGAATTCCTCCCAGCTGCTGTGGTAGGATTTGGATTCGTATTGTCTGAGCGCTAATTTAAACCTTTGGATAACTAATCCTGTTTAACCACCCTGTAGCTGAAATGTGTGGGCCATTTTGATGCACAGAAATAGCAAAGCAACCAAGGGCATTTTATGGACAAGACTGGACCCCCTCAAAATATTTTAAGAAAGTAGCCTAGACTTGAACATTTTATTTATGTTAAAAGGTAGATGTGAAGAGCCATGTTCCAGAAGCAGTGCGTCTGGTCAAACTACTCAACATTAAGCGAAACTCAATTTATTTAAAAACTATAGTTAAAATACAAACAAAACAAAGAGGAATTTAGAAAATCTTAACGATTGGAAAACTTAATGGAATAATAGATACAGCACCAATTACTAATTAACTGTTCCAATATAATAACATCCCATAAACACATCCCTTGGCAAAAAGGCAAATTCAGATACAGATTCTCACGTGCAGTTCTCCAATCCAGGAGGAAGAAACTTCAAGAGAAGATTCAGAGAAAATAGCAGCTACGAAACATTCAGTGAAGCTTCCAACTCTTTTGCGATCCCCAAGGCTTCTAATTAAAACTAAACGTTAAAACTAAAAAGAAAACTAGAAAGTCTGGTCTTTGAGAGCTGGCCAGACCTGAGCTGCTTCCATTGCTCTAATCTTAAAGAAGAAACCAAACACCAAAACAACCTCTTAAAGTGACAGCATCATCACAGGCTGATTATTGTATACATTGATTAAGGGAAGAATGTTTACCAGAATATTAGGAAAACTCCTTTGAAATCACCAAGAGATATCAATATTCAATATCCACCTGAACCAATAGATCAGGTAGCCAGGACTACAGTTTCAGACCTTGCTAGACAGACTGCAGCACTGATGGAGCATAGCCCTGCTGTGGGACTTAAACCCCACAACTATATATTTCAGGAGCAAGGCTACTACAACCAAGCCAGGTTTAAGCAGAATACTAGATCCACCCTCCACTTCTTATATTGTAAAGTCTTTGAGATCTACAGCAGGTTTATAGTTCCTTTGGCCTATTGAGTCTGCATCAGTCAAAAACAACCACCTAACTATGTTAATCCCATTTTCCAGCCCACAGCCTTGTACATAGAGTCATAGAGTTATACAGCACAGAAACAGACCCTTCGGTCCAACTCATCCATGTCGACCAGATATCCTAAATTAATCTAGTCCCAATTGTCAGCATTTGGCCCATATCCCTCTAAACCCTTTCTATTCATTTACCCATCCAGATGCCTTTTAAATGTTGTAATTGTACCAGCCTCCACCACTTCCTCTCGCAGCTCATTCCATACACGCACCACCCTCTACATGAAAATGTTGCCCCTTAGGTCCCTTTCAAATCTTTCCTCTCCCACCTCTATTCTATACCCTCTCGTTTTGTACTCCCGCACCCTAGGAAAAAGACCTTGGCTATTCACCCTATCCATGTCGCAAGTGTACATCTAAATATTTCTTAAATATTATTAGGATTTCTGCCTGTACCATCCATACAGGGTGAATTCTAGATTTTCACCACCTTCTTGGTGAAAAATAATTTCCTCTCATCCCCTCGAAAATTCCTGCCCCTTATCTTAAAGCGCTGTCCCCTTTGTCATTGATTCCTCCACCAATGGGAAAAGATTTTTCCTTATGTATCCTGTCTCTGCCCCTCCTATTTTTGTGGAAGTGACACAGATTATCAGCTGCCTTTAAAAGTTTTGTTTAAAAAATATGCATGTATTCTACTGAATTGAGAGAGAACTATGCAATTACTATGTGTTTTGACAACGCTTTTCAAGTGTAAAATGATGACTGTGACTTTAGGCCTGAGCAATCAACCCAAGAGGAAGTGTGATCATTGTTACAACAGCAAATACAGAGGGAGGAAGATTGCATTACCTTTATTTAACTCACAACAGCTGGCAGGAAACCTGACTTATTCTTTAAAGTTTGATTTCCTTTTTAAGGAAGTCTTGGCAGTGTAATCTGTGCATAGGCTCCGTTTACTGAAACTCTAACCACTTGAGCCTGTCATGGAGTAAAATCAGTGCAGTTGGCGTAGAAATGCTTACTTTGCACTTGTCTCCCCGTCCCTTATTGCCCTACTGCATACAAGGATAGACACCAGCTCAGTAGGTTCTTTTGGCACAACCCAATTGCTGGTAGATTACATTTGATTTGATTTATCATCATCACATGTACCTAGGTACAGTGAAAAGTTTTGTGTACAGGCAGATCATACCATACAAAGATCGTAAGGTGATAGAACAGAGCAAGGAATAAAAAGTTACAGCTGCAAAGAAGGTGCACAAAAAGCAAGATCAACATCGGATTTGAAATTTGAGAGGTCTGTTGAGCAGTCTAATAACAGCAGGGAAAAAGCTGTTCCTGAGCCTGTTGGTACATGTGTTTAAGCTTTTCCTGACAGAAGAGGTTGGAAGAGATTATAACTGGGGTGGGAGGGGTCTTTGATGATGTTGGGCACCTTTCAGAGGTATCAAGAAGTATAGATGGAGTCAATGGATAGAAGGTTGGCTTGCGTGATGGACTGGGCTGTGTTCACAAGTCTCTGTAGTTTGTTAAGTTATAAAGCAACCAAGTTTCTTCAGGTTTCCACCAAGGAGTTAGAATGGTCTTTCCCATTCCCAAGAGGTCACTGCTATCCCTCGTGTTGCCAACAATCCAGGAATTGTTGTGTTCTCCGAAATTGGGAAATAACCTCCAGAACACCACTGTAGGCAACCCAGGAGAAAAACCATTGAGCCATTTACAAGGATAACATGCTTCTTTCATTTTCCTTGGTTTGGTAATCCTAGCATGAAGCACCTTGCGACACCCGAGTGCATTTCACAACTCCCACACTGGAGAAGAATCAAAGCTGACATTTCCGTGTGTCGTGGGGTAGGGCTTGCTGCATTGTCAGAGCAGCTGTCTTTTTGGCAAGATGTTGAACCCATGCCCCACCTGCCTGCTTAGGCAGACGGTGCGGGATCTTTCACACTATTGCAAAGAAGAGCACAGCTGTTATCTAAAGTGAATCAGGATCGGTAGAGCAGATGATGCAGTCATTATCACGTCGCTGTTTTTGGAAGCTTGCTGTGCGAAATTGGTTACCACATTTCTTATGTTGAGAAACTACACTTCAAAAGTACCTTTTGACCGTAACACATGCTGAGATGAGCAGTGGTCATGGAAAGCACAATATAAATGCAAATCTTTTCTTTAGTTAATGAAAAGATCTATAAACGCAGTTTGTTATTCTATAACTGGTAAAGATGCTGGTGATGGGTCAAAAGGAGACTGTTTAACTTGAACACTGGTTGGAGGTGAAAAATCATTTGGATGAATAGTTCAGGAACCCAGCCAATCAACTCATATTGTGCCATTAAAAGAAAACTAGCATCGCAAGATGCAAGTGGCTGTACTATTTTCTTTTTATATGCAAATGTGAGACAATCAAACAAATGCCCATTTCAGCCATCAGCATCTGAAACTGATTTGCATGCCTGTATGATCAATATGACAATTAAGCAAAACAACCAGTTTCTCTCATTGCAATAACTGACTGGATCTTTTAGCATGTACCACGTGGAATGCAAGCCCAACATTGCCCAGCTGCAAAAAGAAATAATTTTAAAACATCAAGACTTAATTTCACCCTCTCTGTGTATACCATAAACTCATAGCAACGTGATTGAGTTTTAACTGCCCTGTGAAATGGCCCAAGCAAGCCACTCAGTTCAAGGGTAATTAGGGTGGGCAACTAATGTCAACCTTGCCAGTGATACCCACATGCCACAAAAGAATAAAGAAATGTTGAATGAGTAAACAGAAAACCACTTATGGGAGTGAGTTTGCACCAGTATAACCACAATTCAGTTTCATCATGATTCCGTATAATACAATGCTCCCTATGATCAGATCAGCTATGAATGGCAGAACAAGCTCAAAAAGGCCAAGTGGCCCACTCCTGTTCATTTATCTGCATTTACACCAGCCATGGTAAGCCTTTTCTAATGTCTGTTGAAGTCTGTTGCCACACAAGTGTGAGTAGCTCTTTATCATTGCACAAGCTCTCTCCTAAAACAGCTGTTCCTATGTGATCAGTTTGTCCACCAACTCCCTGTCACTAACTACTCGGTGCCTCACACTCACTTGTAATGCACCAGTTTGGAGAAAAGCAAAAGCTTTGTACCTGAGTGTGCTGCTGTTGGTGGCCCTCGTCGTGCAAGCTAAGGCAATGCATTCCAATTGGCAATGCTGCTACCTGCCACAAACCCTTTCACACATTCATAAAGGAGTTGGCTCAGGCTTGGTGGGCAGCCCTCTCACCTCTGGAGTCAGAAGTCTTGGGTTCAAGACTGACTACAAAAACCTCAAAATAAAATCTAGGCTGACGCTCCTAATGCAGGACTGACAGAGTTCCACATTTCTGGATGAAAGAAAGATTTGCATTTATAAAATGCTCTTTGTGACCACAGATATCTCAAAGTGGTCTGCAGCCAAGAGTTATTTTTAAAGTGTGGTCATTGTTGTAATGCAAGATCAGACTTTAAACCAGGAGTCCATCTGCCCTACCAAGTGGGCATTAAACAAAAAAGAAAGCCCTGTGGAACTACATCAAAGCGTTCTCCCCAGTGGACACTGGACTGTCAGCCAGATTTCAGGCTCAAGTCTCTGGAGGGCAAAATGTATAAAGTTCTTACTCATAAGGGACAACTATCTCAAGCCACAGTTACATAACACACTTAGTTCATTAAGTTGTTGCAATCTTATGCCCTGAAATGAGCAGCAAGTAGGTCAGTGATGGAACCTTTTCACAGGAACATGCAATAAGAAAAAGGTAATTCCTTGCATTGCTAATGTACAAGTTAATTCCAGTGGTTAGTTAGCCAGCTGGCTGGACAGTTGGTAAAGCCAATAGTGGGGTTTCAATTCCTGCACTGACTGAGCTCACCATGAAGATGCTGCCTTCTCTACTTTTTTCCTCACTGAAGCATGGTGACTCTCAGGTTAAATTCACCACCAGACATCTCTCTGTAATGAGAGACCAGCACGATGCTCCTCTGGGACTATTATTCACCCTTTTAACCTCCAGAGGAAAGGGCTCAATCTGCCCGTCTCCCCAAAAAGTAAACTGAGCAAATAGGCAACGTTACCTAATCTTGCATCCTACATTCTAGACGAGTATTTATGATATCACTACAATCCCAGCAGCTGCCACACTGCACACAGCTCTACTGCAGAGGCACAAACTGATGGAATAAATGGATCAGAAACAGAAGTTGCTGGAAAAGCTCAGCATCTGTGAAGAAAAGAATCAGAGTTAACTTTTCGGGTCCGGTAACCCTTCCTTAACACAGTTCTGAGGAAGGGTCACCGGACTCGAAACATTAACTGATTTTTTTCTTCACAGATGCTGCCAGACCTGCTGAGCTTTTCCAGCAACTTCTGTTTTTGTCCCTGATGTAGAGCGTCCACAGTTCTTGCAGTTCGGATGGAATTCTCTCTGTACTATGCTGCTGCTTTGCTCTGAATTTATTGCCACTGTGGGATAAATTCAGATTGAAATGTACAGCACTTCCCTAAATCACACTCCAACTTGGCTCCAACACCTTCACTGAGGCCCACTCAATCAGGTACCTTAGCGCTGGAGCTGCTCCAGTCTAATATTGTGGAGAATAACAACATATTTTCTGCCTAAACTACTCTCTTAGAAACAATTCCAAAGTCCTCATGAGCATATTCTCATGTACACAGAGAATCCCTGTCCAATGGATGTGGGTCAAGGTCTTCTCTCCTCACACTGGGGACTCTGGGGAGAAACCGAGGCAAGTGAGAAAATTAAAACGTTACGAATGACTTAGATCAGACAGTCATACAATCCACACAGTATGGAAGCAGGCCATTCAGCCCACTGAGTCCACACCGACCCTCTGAAGAGTAGCCCATCCAGACCCACCCCACTACCTGAACGCTGTAACCCTGCATTTCCCTGGCTAATCCATCTAGCCTACAAATTTCTGAACACTATGGGCAATTTATTGTGGGAGAAAACCGGAGGAAACCCATGCAGACACGGAGAATTTGCAAACTCCACACAGACAGTTGCCCGAGGCTGGAATCGAACCCAGGACCCTGGCGCTGAGGGGCAGCAGTGCTAACCACTAGGGCACCGCGACACCCTTAGGTGAAGGGATGGAAAGCATGGTTGCCAAATTTGCTGAAGACGCAAAGACAGGTAGGAAATTAAGTCACAAAGCAGACACAAAAAGGTTAAGTGAGTGAGCAGAAGTGTGGTAAATGGAGTAAAGTTTGAGATTTACTCTTGCGAAAATAGACATTTTTTTTTAAAAAGCAGATTACCTAAGTGCTGAGAGATTGAAGAGATGCAGAGGAGCAGGGTGCCCTCGTCCATGAATCACAAAAGATTATTATGAAGATACAACAAGTAATTAGGAAAGATAACAGAGTGTTATCATTTATCTTGAGGGGAACTATATGCACAAGAACGGAGGCTATGCTTCAGCTGTACAACGGTGAGACCACATCTGCAGCACTGTGCACAGTGTTGGTCACCTTGTTTAAGAGGAAGAAATAAATGTCTTGAAGGCATTTCAGAGGTGACGTATTAGAAAGGACAGGTTGTCTTATGAGGCATGATTGGATAGGCTACATTTATATCAGCTGGAGTTTAGAAGTGGAAGAAGCAACTTGATTGAAACGCATAAAGTTGTGATGCATCTTGACAGATTTGATGTGGAGAAGATATTTCTTCTTATCAATAAATCTAGAATGAGGGCTCACAGTTTAAAAAACAGGGGTGACCCATTTAAAACACAGATCAGCCAAAACACTTTCTCACACAGTATTGAGTCTTTGGAAATCTCTTCCTGAAAAGTTGGTGGAAGCAGAATCTTTGAACAGTTTCAAGGTAGAGGTTGATAGACATTGTCAAGCAAGTGTTTGAAAGGTTATCGGGGGAATGTGGATTGAGCTTACAAATCAGGCCAGCTTTGATCTTATTGAATGGTGGAGCACGCTGATGGGGCTCAATAGTCCATTCCTACTCCTGATTCACACTATTCCACAACAATTTAAAGGATGCACATCACCCATAAAAATCAGGACAGCATAGGAATGGGCAGCACACCAAAAACATGTACGCTTAACATTCAGTATTGCTTGAATTCCAGGGGTCAACCCACCAAAAGCAGATTAACGTGTCAGAGGCCAGAATATTGGCTGGCTCGGGAAAGCAACAGAGACAGGTAATGTCCCACCAGGTTGGGACTTGTATCCCAATTACAAGCAAGCAGATGGGATTATAAAACATCACCTTTACAGAAACCTCCCAGTCGCAAACCACTTCAACTCCATCTCCCACTCCTTGGACGACAGTCCTGGGTCTCCTCCAGTGCCACAACGATGCCGCCTGAAGGTTGCAGGAACAGCACCTCACATTTCGCTTGGGAACCCTGCAGCCCAATGGTATCAATATGGACTTTACAAGCTTCAAAATCTCCCATCCCCGACTTCATCCCAAAACCAGCCCAGCTCGTCCTCGCCTCCTTGACCTGTCTGTCTTTTCTCCACGTATCTGCTCCTTTATCCATCTTCCATCTGCCTCCCTCTCTCTCTCTATTTATTTCAGAATCCCCTTCCCCTCCCCCATTTCTGAAGAAGGGCCCAGACCCGAAACGTCAGCCTTCCTGCTCCTCTGATGCTGCTTGGCCTGCTGTGTTCATCCAGCTCTACACCTTGTTATCTCACCCTTGCAGAAAATGTGCTTTATTAGTGTTTAGCAACCATTACTAATCAGCCGATAACTTCAGAAATATAAAAGCAGATGAGAGACGGACTTAGAAACTGATGACATTGAAGACCCTTCATAGATGTTATGGTCTAACAGTAACAGCAACCTAATGCACACCAACAAGTTAGAATAGATATTAAAACAGGCTTACTGGGTTCATGATGCCACAGGCTAAAGGTGGGCAAATAGATTTAACCTTGCGGCAATATGATTTCATTTCATTATAGAAGCTGAGAATAGTACGGCGACTTCTGGTTATATTAGGACGGGTGTTGCTAAGTTACACCTATGGTATTTCAGCGAATGAATTCACATTTCTTCACAGTCAAAGTTGTTGTTTGGTTTATATTCGCAATTTGGCTTCGAGTCCGGAGGTCACGAGTACATTTTGTGTAGATAAAGCTAAAAATAGCCACTGGCGTGCTTGATGGTTGATAAAATGAAGTAGAATGAGATGTGTCTTGATATTAGTTTGTTGAATGGTTATAAAAAAAATTGATATTATGTACTAAACAGTGCTTTCCAATTGCCGTATTTCTTTCAACAATCGAATGGTCAAAAAAGATAACATTTCAGATGAGTCAGAACCTAAGCAAGTGACTTTTGCTGGAATACATTTCCAGAGATATCGGTGGTGGCTTCTTGTAAATGCTCAAGCAGATACATGGGAACACCACCACCTGCAAGTTCCCCTCCAAGCCACTCAACATCCTGACTTGGAAATGTATTGCCGTTCCTTCACTATCACAGCATCAAAATCCTGGAATTCCCTCTCTAATGGCATTGTCCACAGCAGGTGGACTAAGCAGTTCAAGAAGGCAACTCAGCACCACCTTCTCAAGGGCAACTAGGGACAGGCAATAAATGCTGGGCCCAGCCAGTAACACCCACATCCCACTTAAAAAAAATTCACAGGAAGGTATTAAGCAACATTACAACCAAAGCAAAAAGATATCATATCCGAGCCCAATCCTGGCACCACCGAACCTTCACTTCCAGCAGGAGACATTGGGTAAAAGGTCAGAGACTGGAACCTTGGCTGCCACAGGTGCTGGAACTCTAACATGTCCCAAGCAACACTGATCTTCAATAACCCAACATCTCCTTCTCAACTTCTCCCCTCACCTAAGGCATGGTGACCCTCAGGCTAAACCCCTATCAGTCATCTCTCTCTCACTCTCAAAAATGAAACAGCAGGACTTTGGTCCTCTAGGACCATGGAGGCTTTATCCTTTAGTTTTTATTACTGACTATAAACATTCAAAATTTAAAACCAGTCAGGAATTGATCACTTTTTCCCATTCTATTGGAATGGTCCAGTGTAGGTCTCAATCTCCAAACAAGTGCCACATTTATGGGATTAGTCTAGTTTGATGTTTGTTGGTCAGAAGGGCCTGTTTCTCTGTTGTATGACTATGATTGAGCCAGTATCTGTAGCAAAGAATTGACAAAGCAGATCCCCCAGGTTGCAATTTGTGTTGAAGTTCAAGCAAAATTTCTGCTCAACTTTCAGATCCCACCATTTAAATTCAGAATTTTGGCTGGGCTGGAGAGTGGGAGATAAAATGGCAGATCAGTAGAATTAATGCGCTGAACTTACTCTTTATTGAAGATCCAGGAAGCATTGATAGATGCCCTTAGCTCATCCTTCCCTAGAAACTGATGGTCTCATCATCAGTACTCAACTACCATCGCACTAATTGGAGGACAATTCAAAACATCAATCACTGCATGCATGAAACATTGTTCCTTCACTTCAGAATGTGAGAGAGTTACATGCAGTCCTATGTGTTCCCTATAAATTATTTCAGTGAACCAACATCTTCTTTTCCACTTAGTATCTTATATGAATTACTCCCTCTCATTTAGCTCCTCTTGAGGCCGAGATTCAAAGTTTGACTCATGGTTAAAGAATCCTCAGTATACATGCCCAGTTTGTAACATAATACTGCCCAGAGCACAGAAACAGCCTGAGCTACCTCCAGCCCAAATCCTGGGAGCATGTATTGACAGGTTAGTTTCTTCTGAATACAGGTACTGTCCATATGGACACACATTCAACATTTTCAAACCTCAAAAATAATAAGACATTTCCAAGTGCAAACTTTCACTTATCAGTCGAGTAGAAAAGATGCTCGACGGCTGGTTAAAAATATTCAAAGTTTTTTTAGAAATAGAACAACCAAAGCAGTGTCCTCAGACTAAATGGCAATGCATAAGTTGGTGTGGGTTTTTAACCAGACCAGGGAGAGTTTGTGGAACAAGACGAAACAAATGCTGATGTGTCTAAATCTGGATATAGACACGTACCTTTGAATTCTTTAAACATTGGTTTAGTGTCAATGCGTTTCCCGAGAGGTTTCCTGGGAAATTTATGCATCAATGAGATTGACTATAAAAGGCCAAGAGGGTTACGGCTAGCAGCATGGCGGCAGACTCCACAAACTCCATCGTTACGAGATCTTTGCTGCAATTTTGGGCATCGCATTTCAGGGTTCTGTCCATTCTCACTTGGGTCTCGGTGCATCAGAGCAGATTAAATTCCAGTTTACAACTGGAAGAATCAAGGGCATCCCGTGACATTTTTAGTTGAAATCTGAGGATTGTGTTTGGCCAAAGTTGAATGTCTTATGGTAAAGATTATGCTCATTTTGCATGCGATTAACCTTAGGAGTGGAGAGTCTTATTACATCATATTGTTATGATCCCTGACGACTGGACAAATCAATTCTAGAAATTTCACTTGATAGATGATGTGTTTAAGTTTTGCATTTGGCTACCATGGCGAGTGGTCACTGAAACATATCAACACAAGGCTGCAGATTTTAACAACAGAATGAAACTTTATTGTATACGCAGAATGGTTAGTTAGATCTTAACGGAAACATCAGAACAAAGGTTCATTTGGTTTTCCAGCACCACCTGTTACAGAAACTCAATCCCAGAGAAATGTCACTCCTTTAAATCTTTACCTCACTGAAGCTTTCCTCTTCCTTTTCCATGAACTGTTGAAACGTTTTTTAAAAGCAATTCTATTCTGAAGTAACTAGCATAAAGCATTCAATTCTGCTGGCCTGAAATCTTCTTCAGCACTAACATCTTGAAGACTTCTATTCAAGCGCACCTGGTTGGAAATTCCATAAACTAGAAACCAATTCAGTGGAAGTGACTGGTTCCCTAACAAACTTGGTTCTCCTACTAAGAAAAACTTTTCTAACCTCTCAACTGAACTCTGGGGTCTTCTGGACTGGAACTTTATACCTTCTGTTCTGAAGTCAAGTTTAAACTTACACTGCCTGTCATAAACCCAACAATACATACATTTTATCCATTAACACTACAGGGTCTGCTAGACGTAAGGTCTTTGTCATGTGCCTTCATGGAAATGAAGTGTTTAGGTCACTATTCAAACGACCTCTGGACCTTTTTTAAAACAAAAACTTCACTGTACAAACCAAAACCCATCTGCTTCTATTTTGAAATCCAAATTCAAAAGTATAATATAAATCATACACCTTTCATTAGGATATGACCGGTCTTGATCTCATTTACAACTCCTACAATATGTTGAAAAGAGGGTAAAATTTCAAGTACATTGGAGATCCTCTGGCCCAGATATTAACCAAGATCACTCAACAGAGTGGAAACACCTTTGGATCCGATGCCTGGTTTACACCACACTTACCTTTACACTCCAATAATTTCCAATGCTGTGTAAAATTGGGCAGGAAGTAAAGTGGTAGTCACCCCAAAAACCACCTTGGTCCCACCTGTGCCAAGTGGGGAAGTTAAAACTAGGTCTGTGGTTCAGATCTAAATCATGCACTAAGACACTTTCTAATGCCATTTTGGCATTGTGATATTAAACCTGTTGCAATGTCAGGGCAAATTTGCAGGTTTAACAGGTAGCCAGAAAAAACGAAAACAATGCAGCAGTTTTTCACCAATACGGGTGGAGACGGGTGTTATCCAACATGTACGGACTAGGAAGGAAGACTTGAGGATCTTGCCATAATTTACTTGTAATCGTCAACCTTTGAGTATAATGTGAGCCAAATCCAATCAGTATTATTAACTTGAATCACAGGGTTGAGTTTAGGACTTGCTAGACTTGCACTCCAGTGTAACAATGAGAGTGTGCTGCACTATTAGTGATCCTACGTTTTGGGTGAATTGTTAAACTGAGATTTTCGGTATTTATATAAATATATAGGTTCCAATACCATCAATAGAAAAGGACTAGAGATTTCATTTGGTTTTGTCAATCACTACCATGTCCAATTGATCCATTTGATTTTTGTGGGGCCTTGGTGCATTGTGTTATTATGGCCAGATGTCCTTGAGTTGAATACCTTCCTGAAGTTGGATCTCTCCTTGATCATTCCTGTGACTTTCCACTTGCTCCAGGAAGGTTCAAACGACTCTGTCTCCCATCAGCACTCCTTGTTTTAAAATGCACTACATCTCAGCTCTCCTGGATTCCGGCAGCCAGAGGAGTAACAAATGAAGAAGCAAAGGCACATGGAATAGAAGGCCTTCTGAAGATGCAGACAAAGATTTGGCCATTTGCCCACAGATTGCTGATTGCATTTTATGTGCAGCTCAAATGATATGGATGCCAAATCCAAGTGATAAATCCATATCATGCCATCCAATGGCAATGTATGTCCACGACTCCATCAACCACACCACTCGGTGTCACCCCAAAACATGCAGACCAGACCATGAAACAGATCAACTCTTAGTCATTAAGACGACCCAGGTACCCAACAGATTGGACAGAAGATTGAGATTGCTGCTTCTTAAATTAACCAGCCAATGGCATATGCTGGAGGGAATGTAATGAGAAACCTACTAGAAATAGGAATAATTTTAAAGAATTAAATACTGTAACTGCATTCACATGACATAACTTGAGCAAATTAGTGAATATCCAAGAAATGTATTAGATATGAGCTGTCCCAGCATTTTGTAACCCAAATATACATAGCACAGAGATTTGAGAGCTATGTATAGGATAGAAGTTCACAATTCTGATCATTTACATAATTTCAAGACATCAGTTCTGCAGACTGGTTTAGTATTCATTAGACAACAATGGCGTACCAAACATTGGCCTTCTAAAACTCCAGGTCTTTGGAATTCAAACAGAGCATGCAAAATGTATACACCTATCGGACTAGTTTGGTCGGGTCATATGAAACAAAGATGGTGCGGCTGACAATCCATGGTTTGTAGATTCTTGGTCTAGATTCTCAGCAGACAATAATTTCTATTTGAGATGTAGTCAACTCTAGCAAGGCTGCATTTAATGCTCATCTTGTTTCTCCTCAATGTTCAAGTAAACAATGGATTGACTTGCTTGATGTTTAAACTACACAATACATATTGCAAAGGTTGAGTAGGTACCTAACCATTAGTGAACCTGCTAGGTTTTTAAGAACAAACAGCATCTTTGCAGAGTCAACCAACAATTTACTACAGTTTCTGGAAAAGCTCAGCAGATCTGGCAGCATCTGTGAAGAGAAATCAGAATTAACATTTCAGATCCGGTGACGCTTTCTCAGTTCTGTAAACTCTGATTTCTCCAAGATGCTGCCAGACCTGCTGAGCTTTTCCAGCAATCTTTATTTTTGTTTCTGATTTACAGCATGAGGTGGCAGATATGCTCGCCGAGCCAGTGGGTTTGATTACAAACATTTTGTAACCCTGCTTAGGTAACATCATCAGCGCGCCTCCGGTGAAGTGTCAGTGTTCTGTCCTGCTTGCTATTTATATGCCGCAATTTGTTGGGGTGTTTGGTACCACTTCTGGTTCGGTTTCTCAGTGGGTTGTGCACAGGGTTTAATTCAACATGTTTGTTGATGGAGTTCCGGTTAGAATACCAGACCTCCAGGAATTCCCTGGCGTATCTCTGTTTGGCTTGTGCGGTTATGGATGCGTTGTCCCAGTCAAATTCGTGTCCTTCTTTGTCCGTGTGCAGTGAGACAAGTGAGAATTGGTCGTGTCTCTTGGTGGCTAGTTGGTGTTTGTGTATCCATATTGTCAATTTTCTCCTGGTTTGGAGAAACACTGCATAGTCTAAACCGGAAGAAAATTGACAATATGGATACACAAACACCAACTAGCCACCAAGAG
>NC_063365.1:17187400-17251989 GCF_021869965.1 Rhincodon typus | reverse complement strand
TCGTGTCTCTTGGTGGCTAGTTGGTGTTTGTGTATCCATATTGTCAATTTTCTCCTGGTTTGGAGAAACACTGCATAGTCTAAACCGGAAGAAAATTGACAATATGGATACACAAACACCAACTAGCCACCAAGAGACACGACCAATTCTCACTTGTCTCACTACACACAAACAAAGAAGGACACGAATTTGACTGGGGCAACGCATCCATAACCGCACAAGCCAAACAGAGATACGCCAGGGAATTCCTGGACGCCTGGTATTCTAACGGGAACCCCATCAACAAACACGTTGAATTAAACCCTGTGTACAAACCACTGAGAAACAGAACCAGAAGTGGTACCAACCACCCCAGCAAACTGAGGCATATAAATAACAAGCAGGACAGAACACTGACGCTTCACCGGAGGCGCACCGACGATGTTACCTAGCAGGGTGACGAAACGTCTGCAACCAAACCCATCGACTCGGCAAGCAAGTCTACATCCTCATCCACAACCCCAACTACAAATCTTCTCGAAAACTTTAGATTTACAGCATCCACAGTTCTATTGCAGTTGTTGCACTACAACGTGAAGATGACCTGTAAATTATTTTATTTCATAAAGCACCTTGAACATGGTAAAATGTTCCCAGGTGGTTCACTGGAGTGGTAGCAAACATGATTTGACACAGAACTACCATAAGGAGATGTTATGACCAATCACCAAAATATTTGATCAAAGTAGTGGGTTTTGAGTGATTCCTTGAAGGATGAGGAAAGATGAGTAGGAAAATGAACAAGCGACGTGAGAAATCAGAGGTAATCGATGGTCAGAGAGAAGTTATGGTGAGGGGGAGCTGAAGTGGTATTCCACATGCACATGGAAGCTGACATTGTGTAGGCAGATAGTGCCATCATGGCCAATACGTAAATGAAAAGGCTGCATTTGTGGTCAATGGTAGAGACACACACGTGCACACGCGCACACACGCCAAAAATCACACCAATCGTAACTGAGCTGAACTACTCTGCCCAGAAAATCAATCCATTTATTGGTCATACTGGCTCCCCAACATCAGTCCTCAAATTATATTTTGCCAATCTTCTACAACCTAGAAAGGTTTACTTTTTAAATCATTCAGCCCCTGGTCAGGGATTTATAGCTGCATTGGAGTGACCATTAAAGCAATTTAAAGCAGGGCCCTGCCACAAAGTGGAAGCCAATAACACATATCCACTGCCTATTCCTTGGGTTTAAGTGGGACAGGAGAATTAGAAGCAAACAGGGATATTTTTGCATCTGATGCACATTTAATTGGGACGGGGCAGTGGTCATGACAAAAAGCACAAATGCAAGTATGCACACCTATAAAGCATGACACCCGAACCTGTAGAAAACAGATTAATTCTCTAATCCTAACACCTAGATTAATTTAAAACATAGTATACTACTGTAATTTTGGACCAACAGCCAGTTTGAGGAAAAGAAGGTGGCGAATAAGCTTGTGTTCTTGTGAGCTATCTTGAAGACATTGAGAATAGATACTTCAAACTGAAAAGTGGTAGGTCCCAGTGCAGTGAATCAGAGACAACAGTAGAGAAGAGGAAGAGACGTCAACGCAGATGTTTCTCAGGCTGATATTGGGTAGGAAAAGATGATATCAGACGAGGGTGATGTCACCAAACTGGACAGTAGAGGAAGGGAACAGCAGAATAATGTGGTTGATTCATAGAAACAGGCCATTCGGCCCAACAAGTCCACACCAACCCTCTGAAGAAAATCCCACCCAGAATCACCTCCCACTCTATCCCTGTAACCCTACATTTCTCATGGCTAACCCACCTAGCCTGTATATCCCTGGGCACTCTGGGTAATTTAGCAATTCCTATGGGAGGAAACCGGACCACCTGGAGGAAACCCATGCAGACACGGGGAGTGCATGCAAATACCATGCAGACAATTGCCCGAGGCTGGAATAGAACCCGCGTCCTTGGTGCTATGAAACAACAGTGTTAACCACCAAGCTGCCACCATGCCACCCTATCGTGTAAAAGATTGTAGAGAGGTTAAGGGAAATGTGGAAGGATCGTGGAATGTTCACCATATTCACAGACACGTAGTATATCAACTGTGACTTTGATAAAGATGGGTGATAAGAGGGTGCTGGTATTATGTGGCCAGTTGGCTGGATGGCGAGAGTATATCACAGAATTTCTCCAGCAGAGAGGGCTCAATCTCTGTAGCAGCTAATGTAGTTCATGTGGCCCACACTCTGGCATTCCACAAGTTACAAATTCTAACATAGGATGTGACTCATCATAGGACATCACTGGTAAGGTCAGCATTTATTGACCATCCCGAATTACCCTTGACATGAGTCACTTTCTAGGCCATTTCTCAGGGCAGTTAAGAATCAACCACATTGCTGTAGGCCTGGAATCACATGTAGGCCTAGATCAGGTAAGTACAGCAGATATCCATCCCCACAGGACATTAGTGAATGAGATGGGTTTTTACAACAAACATTAGTTACATGATCCTTACTACTGAATCTGGGGTTTCATATTAAATTCCACCAGCTGTTACGATGGGAGTTGAACCTATGTTCCCAGAGTTTTAGCCTGGATTACTAGTCAAGTGACATTGCATCTACACTGTCATCTTTCCTCCTTGATGGCACCATTTCAGAAATGTGGCAGGAATAATGATTGGAAGGATTAAAACAGATTTGTGGTAAAGATGGACACAGATTCAGAAAGTGACAGCTTGCTCCAGGACTTGAGAGAACAGGGAACTCGCATGGATGATGGCATTGAGGCTGTTTGCTTTCAGAGACATTAGTAATTACCTAAAGGGAAAGAACTGTCAACTATTAACAGTATCAGTCAACAGGAAGAGAAACTGGATGGTCAATAGTATGGAGGGAATGGGGTCAAGGAAGCAAAATGCAGGTTCATGGTTAAGATGATGATGGAGAGGCAATGAAGTCAGATAGGAGAAACCTGGGGAAAGATGCACATCCCTGGTTAAGGCAAGCAGAAACCTTTTGTAAAGTTTGGTCTGGTGAGCTAGGGCAGGACAGGAACATTGAAATTAAGGGTCTAAATTTTAGTGACAAAGTCTGTGAACTCCAAGAAGACACAACAACATCCCATCTTCCTCAAGAAGCTAAGGAAATTCAGTATGCACACAAGGACTCTCACCAACTTTTACAGGTGCACCACAGAAAGCATTCTATCTGGATGCATCATGGCTCGGTATGACAACTGCTCTCCCCAGGACCATAAGAAACTACAGAGAGTTGTGAACACAGCCCACACCATCACACAAGCCAACCTTCCATCCATTGACTCCATTTACACTTCTCACTGCCTTGGAAAGGCAGCCAACATCAAAGACCCCTCTTACTCCAGTTATAATCTCTTCCAACCTCTTCCATCAGGCAGAGGATTCAAAAGCTCAAACACACATACCAACAGGTTCAAGAACAGCTTCTTCCCCGCTGTTATTAGACTTCTGAATGGAACTCTCAAATTTCAAATCTAACGTCGATCTTGCCTTTTGTGCACCTTCTTTGCAGCCGTAACATTGAATTCCTTGCTCTGTTCTGTCACCCTATGATCTTTGTATGGTATGCACTGCATGTAAAACAAAACTTTTCACTGTACCTAGATACATGTGACAATAATAAATTAAATCAAATGAACTAAATAATATCGCAAGTTGTTTCACAGGAGTGTTATGAACAAATAATGGACATTGAGACAGAATGAAATTTTAATCGACAAAGATCCCTGTATAATGAAACTTGAAATCCAAATTCAGTGCCATTACATACATTATCATCAATTTCTAGTACAGTCTTTTCGATAGCATGTGTTCACTGCCTACGTCTTGTATAAAAACTGAAGAAACTAGATTATAGAATTTTCAAGGTGATACCACAGGAATCTAATTACTTGGCTTGGGTAGAAAAGTAAGCGATGGCAAGCATTACCAAAATAAATCCCATAACTGATAGAAAATGAACATTCTTGGCCTATTTTACTTTTGAAATATGTTCTCTCTCAATGTGGATTTTAGATTACTTTGGTGCATTTGATCAAAGCAAAGACACAGACTGATGAATGGCAGCCTCAAAATTGGCACTCGATCACAGTCTTGATTCTTTGTGAAATTGGAGCATTTTATTTACTTTGATGGATTTGGTCCAACCTTTACACACTAGCTTTGCTAATTATTACCAGGAGCTGTTTTCGTTTTGTTTATTTCCTCAACAGGGTAGGAGGGGAGTGGAATAAAAAGTGTGTGTCTGTAAGATCCTTTGCAGAGGTGCACTGTCAATAGACAATACTGTACTCAACCTACTGTTACCAGACAGTACTGTTACCTACTGTTACTTATCTAACCATGAACATAATTTGTTGGAGAAACTCAGTATGTCTGGCATCATCTGTGGGGAGAAAACTTAACGTTGAGTCCACTGATTCCTCTTCAGAACATTGTTCTCACTCTCTACAGATGCTGCTAGACCTGCTGAGTTTCTCCAGCACTTTCTGCTTTTGTCTGTTTCAGAACTCCAGCACCTGCAGTTCTTTTGTACTTACCCAGCCATATTAAATGGTGAAACAAAATGCACAACAAACAAATGATAGAGAAAGAAAAACTGGCAGCGACAAATTTCTACTTAGAGCTGCTGACCCTTGTAATTAAATATAGCTGGCTGTTACAACAAGGTCATAGAATAAATTCCTCCATGTCCAATCTTGACAAAGTCATAACAGGACATGCCAGATGATAGGTTAATGCTTGAACTTACAGAAGGAAAATTCCACAGTCGAATTAAACCAATCCTCTTATCTCTGCTCCTAGCATCACTGATGTAGGCTCCTCATTAGCCAAACTGTTTATCAGTAATTGGAGCTCTAGCAGGTTGTAGAAACAGAAGAGCAAGAGGGAAGAAGTGGGGAAAGGAGTCATAATTAGCAATAAAGCCTTTTGGCATTCCGAGGATCTTCCATTTCAAAGATGTTCACAATTCCACGGGGGCTGCTGTTCTACTTGCTCATCCAACTGAACACCACTCTTTGATCTGTGTTCTGACATCAACAGGAACCCAGAAGGCAGGGCAGAAATTGTGTTTTCCATCACAGATGGCTCCTATGCAGTATTTTGTCACAGGTTTTGTCTTGCACTCGTCAGGACACTTTGCAAAAATACCAAAACAACAGGAAAACCATAAATCCAGACATTTACAGCACAGAACGCCATTCAGGCCATTATGCCCATGCTGCTCAAAGATCAGACTACACTACTCCCGTTTTCCAGCTTTTGCCTATAGCCCTAGAGGATATGGCAACTGTTTAAACCATGTAAGAGCTTCTGACTCTAAGACACTTTCAGGCAATGAGTTCTAGACTCCTACCACACTCCGAGTGAAAAACGTTTCTCCTCAACTCTCCTCTTAGCTTAAATCGATGCCCTCTAGTTCTTGGCCTCGCTACTAATGGAAACTATGCATTCCTATCACTCTATCTATGCTCCTCAATCTTATGCACCTTTATCAGGGCCCCTCTCAAACTTTGCTGCTCTAAAGAAAACAACCCCAGCCTCTCCAATCTTTTCTCATGGCTCAGAATCTCCAAACCAGACAACATCCTGATAAATCCCCTCTACACCCTCTCTAGTGCTATCACACGCTTCCTGAAATGTGGTGACCAGAAATGCACACAGTACTCTAGGTGTGGCCTTACCAGTGTTTTATACAGTTCTAATATAACCTCTTTATTCTTGGATTATGTGCTTCAGCTAATAAAGGAATATATCCTGTATGTCTTTTTAACCAGCCTACCATGATACTTTCAGGGATCTATGGATATAAACACCAAGATCTTGCCGTTCTTCAGTGCTTTGCAGGTGTCCATCATTCATTGTGTGATTCTTTGCCTTATTTGCCTACCCCAAGTGCATTATCTTACACGTTTCCAGGTTCAATTCCATCGCCACTACCTTGTTTGCACTTTAAACCATGCAGGTTGATTCTGATTGCTCAGTGCTTTGCTCTGAGAATCAGCGAATGTCTGTCACTTATTTTGTTGAGTTGGAACAGGCACAACGAATGTACATCTTCTTTCTGTTGTCTGCAAAATTAAAAACGGGGCCCTGGGAGCTAATATATGCATCTTCCAGGACACTGTTGTGTACCACACTACAAGATCAGCTGACGATCCTAAATTGGCTGTCAGTGCAATTCATTGCACACTCAGGATGATCCAACAAATGCTGTTCAATTACAGAATCACATCTAATGCTGGACATAGCTGCAAGTAATTTGTATTCTTATGAATTGTCCCAAAGTAAACTCTTGATCAGTTTTTCCTTCTACCCCACTAATCCAATGATTCCTACAGAGATATAGCATGGATTTACCTCAATAAACTGGAAGCATCTGAAGTAAATGTTAATAGAACAGTACAGCACAGGAACAAACCCTTGGCCCGAGATGTTCTGCTGAATTAAACTAACCAAATTAAACTAATCCCTTCTGTTTGACCTTGATCCATATTCCTCCATTCCTTGCATATTCATGTATTTTTCTAAAAGTCCCTTATATACTCCTATTGCATCTGCCTTCATCCCTGGCACATTCCAGACTCCTGCCACTCTCTTTGTAAAGAAACTTGTCCCTCACATCTCCTTTGAACTTTCCCCCCTCTCACCTTAAATGCATGCCCCCTAGTATTAGACATTTAAACTCTGGGAAAAAGATTCTGACCGTCAGCCTTATCTATGCATCTCATAATTTTATAAACTTCTATCAAGTTGTCGCATCAGCCTCCGCTGCTGCAGAGAAAACAACCTGAGTTTTCTAGCCTCTCGTTATAGCTCGTACTCTCTAATCATGCAGCATCCCGGTAAACCTCTTCTGCACCCTCTCCAAAGCCTCCACATCTTTCCTGTAGTATTGTTGGTTGTTATGTGCCAACAATGAGTACAGCATTAGTGCCTACCCTTTCTCTCACCCTGACGTCTGTATGCCTATAATTTCAAGCAATGCCAATGGAAAACAGAGCTCCTGTTTGATTTTCTTCATTAATGTTGATCCTAACGACACTGTGCTCCAACCATAACATCCCATTACCACTCTGCAGCCAGTTTAATCATCAGCACTCAATACACCCGAGGGTTTCTTGGTCTATATGATTAGATAACCAAACTACATGTCACATACATGATAAATTTCCAAACAAATCTGTAGCCTTTACTTTGTTCACAGAAAAATTGAAGGTTAGAGTTCTTACAAATTCTCATCATGCTGCAGAGTTGTACTTTGTACAATGCACTCAACTAAATACTTGCCTTAAAAAAAAGGCACAAATTTTCCAGATTGACCTTGAGATAACCTGGCTTCTACCCAGTCTGCTGCCACTACACAGAGTAATTTAAGTTAATTGAGCTCAACAGTTGTCTCTTCAACTCCTCAGTTCAGCAATTGTCCTGGAGCTTTGACTTTAAAAAACAAGGCAAATTAGCACAGAAAGCTCTCAAACACATTTGGGATTCTTCAATACCAGTGAGCAATACCACTGGGAACAGCTAGCCTACTATAAACATAACAGGAACAATGACTTTAAACGTGAATAGGAAGCATTAGTCCAAATCTCTGATATAAAAAAAGAGTTATGCTGGAAAAACTTCGATGATCTGGCAATATCATCTTCTGCAGTAGTCATAATTGCTTCAAAACATAAACTCTTGTTTCTCTCTCCATAGATGCTGGCTTTCCAGCAGTTTAGTTTTATTTTGCTATTCCACCATTCACAATATTTTGCTTATATTTTAGTAAATAATCAGCATACTTGTGCAATCGTTCACACACAGTGGGCCATCATTAAAAACATATGATCGTGTACGCATTGAATCCAAGGGTTTTAACATTTCTTTAATCACCCGGCTCAGAGATACTATGACTCACTTCTGCAGCACATGGGACTTGAACACTGGCTCAGAGGTAAGGACAGTACTAATGCATCACAAGAGTCAAGGGCTTCTTTGTTTACTTCATATCTGGAAATGTTATCACGCACAACCAAATGACCTTTTTCCCGCCACCACCAAATCCATCCATGTTACTTTTCACCAATTATCCACCACCAGTAAATTACCCATGTTCCTGATTAATCAAAATTACACATGAAGATCCATGAGCTTTAATACTAAATATATTGGGAAGAAATTGCATCATAATCAATAATTAGTTTCATTGTTGACAATTAATTGACATTGATGGCTTTTCAGAGGGAGACACCTGGAAGGTAACAGCCAAAGACTGACCATAACTGTTATCATGTAGCACAGAATGTATTCATTATTAAACAAGTGAAACCATTTACTGCTTTCAAAGCGAATTTAGGAGGATATTAACATAAAACTGCAGATAGAGTTGACGTTATAACTGGTAAATCAGTGAATGGGCCTTGAGTTCAAGATGTAACCATAAATAGTAAACTGCACCAAATATTTAAATGGTAAGTTATTTAAAAGTGATGTGCCTAAATATTTTGAGAGAACAATAATCTTGATTTAAGTGTGTTTTTTTTTGTTTAAGCAACATTCTAGTCATCCAGAAAAATGAATGGGAAAATATCATAAAAGCTAAATAAGGTGTCGATAAACTGGATGAAATGCTAATAATATTCAGTTTACTACTATGAAGAAGATACATTGCATTTATTCAGCCTTTTAACCAAAATCAATGTTTATTTTCATGCAACTCTATTATAGATCTAACAAAATTCTATTGACAAACACCAAGGATTGTTTTGACTCGGAGGATTAAACACTTGGGCTGATTAAAACCACAATTCTGACTTTTTCTTTTTCTCCATACCCCAGTGTAGTGCCTGATCCAGCTTTCAAAAGTTTGAGCTAGTGTGGAGTGTTCTGGATTCTCTCGACCTGTTTGATGTCCCATGTTTCGAACCTGTCTCAAATCTAATGGTTAGAAGCAAGGAGTTGGGGGAAGACAGAGCACAAACCCTGACTGAACAGATAGCCTCTGTGGATTAGAATCAGACATCTGGATTTTATTATGCTTCAGACGGACAGCCCAGATTCCAGCCTGTTTGTCCAGACCTCCTGCAGAATGAGACACAACTTGAGCATTTCCCATTGCTGATCTCTGACGACCTCCAAACCAATGTCTTTTTCAAGATAGCAAAATCATTCTAATAGGAAACTTGGCAAAGTCCTTAGAGACATAAGACTCCACAAACAGGAGCTGTACAAAATTCAGAATAAACCTAGTTTGGTCCATAACAGCCAATGATGCCTACAGTTGCCACTGAAGGGTAATGGTCACTATCTGTAACACAATCTCTTGAGATTAAATCTCCTTTAGCATAACCAGGTAATAATGTCAGTGTACAAACATAAATGCTCACTGTGACAGTGCCCTCATTAGAAATCTTTTGGAGTGATCAACGAAGAAGCATTTTACAGTGACTGATTTATAATAACTAGATAAATCAAATTCCATTTTCATTCACACAAATTCCACAATCCTGTCCTCTTCCCATGGAGTCGGTATCCTGGTTGCTGTGGCTCTCTAAAATCTTTGATACAATCTCAACCAATTTGGTACACTCCAAATAATGCAAAATGAGTGGGAGTCTGGAAAGAAAGTTGATGGTGCCAATATAAAATTGACACGTGTGTACTTTAGGAATTGTAACTGATCAAAACTCTAGCGACTGAGAAAACTACCATTGAGGTGGTGTAAATCTGCAATTATGACAAGCCAGAGTTGACTCTTTTGCAGTGCAATAATTGAGACTAGACAGAGCCAAACTTACTATGTAATTCTCAAAACACACTGATGGAGCTGAACCAGGTAGCACTAACAAAACAAAGCTTAAAAAGTAATGATTGCACCAATGCCTTAATCTTAATTACATTCTCAATTCTTTTGTTAATGGCTTTCAATTCAACTGTACTGTTAAAAATAACACCTTTATGAAAGAAAATAAAAAATTTATTTTGAAGATATTTTAAATGTGAACGTATCTACCCAACACTTTAAGCACACTAAATATTTCACTTGCTGTTGCTTTTGACACTCAGTTTTAAAATAATCCACGATGACCTGGTGACTGGACAAATGTTAGTTCCACACAAACGATTTCTCATACATGCCCAACAATCTGTAATATTCAGCATCTCTAGTGCTTGGGAAACATCACCCAGTTGTGATTCTCGCAAAATTCAGATTGCTCTTACCTGAGGACAGTCCTTGATATAATGCCCTTTGTTGAAGCAGAGATGACACAGGTAGTTGGGCGGAGGTCTTTTGCCGGGTTTGCGGGGTTCTGCCGATAAGGATAGATCCGAGAAATGGTCGGTCAGTGAGCTCAGCCCGTCCACGATATTACTCAGAGAACCGTAGGGAGAAGCGTTCTTGTACAACCCGCTGGTAATAGCCTGGATGATGGATAACATTCAGTTACTTGCTTTCTGTATCTGTGTGATGTCAAATACAGCTAGGCTGTCGAAAATATTTTATATGTAATAAAACGAGCAGTTAAACCGATCTCTGTGACCCCAAACAATGTAGACCAAGATAGCGAAAGTAGTGTGGTGCTTGGAAATATAATGTGCGTTTGTCTAGTGTTAGGAACATAACCAATTACCAATCAAGCACTAACATTGCTCACAATTTCACATCAATGAAATCGGTTTCTCATCAGCAACTGTGTGGGTACTGAACTATTACAAATCCAAATGTGTTAGAACATTGAACTCAAGGTGCGGATTAGTATCAGGAATTGTAACAATGAACGCAACTATCCAGGAGAGATGGGTCTGAATGACAGAATTTCTGAAATTGGCCTCATACTGCCTATCAACCTGATGCTCTGTGGGGGTCAAGGGACGGGGGGAGCTGAGTGGGTGACGCGGTCGGGGGAGCTGAGGGGGGTGGGTGAGGGGGGGGGGCAGCGGAGGTGGTAGGAGTAGTTTGTTATTTTCTACTTCAGCGTTTTGTGGCAGACAGGACGAGTTGTTAGACTGGACTGTCTGCCCCGCAAGATTAAAGTGCGTTTTCACACTTGCATCCGATGAATATGAATGAAGGGACAGTGGGGGAACGCTTGCATGTTTTAAAAAGAGAACCCCACCCTGGGACCCCCACAATAAACATTCGGGGCTTCCAGCACATCCAATGTGTCTAGCACACACCGATCTATTTTTAGGTGAGACGACAACTGGTTTGCACTAAGTCCAGCTGTCATGTTTACAAGCCCGCTTTGTAGTAGCGGCAGTGAATTTAAATAAAGCGACCTGTCAGAAAGGTCAGGGACACTTAACCCATCGGCCTCCACACCCCTGTTACTGCCAGCATCCTGCTCTGGGAAGGCAGCGGCTTCAGATTATCCACTCTAATGTTAACCATGATAGAGGCATTAAATGCTGACAGCTAGGTCTAGAAATTGGGATTTTTTTAAAAAAAAAAGGTAAGGCGAGTGGGTGTGTCTTTTTGAAACGTTGTCACTGGGTGACCAATTCCACAATCCAGTTCTCCTTCTGTGCATTTGCTCCTCGTACTTTGAAGTTAGAATTTTGAGTTATAGAGCTGTTCGGCATAGAAACAGACCCTTCGGTCCAATTCATCTGTGCCAACCAGATATCCTAAATTAATCTAGTCCCATTTGCCAGCATTTGGCCCATATCCCTCTGAACCCTTCCTATTCATTCACCATTCGGGTGCTTTTTAAATGTTGTAATTGTACCAGCCTCCACCACTTCCTCAGGCAGCTCATTCCATACACGCACCACCCTCTGTGTGAAAAGTTGCCCCTTAGGTCCCTTTTAAATCTTTTTCCTCTCACCTTAAACCTACGTCCTCTGGTTTTGGACTCCCCCCACCGTGGGAGAAAATACCTTGTCTATTCACCCTATCCACATCCCCCATGATTTAACAACCCTCTGGGGTCACCCCTCAGCCTCTGACATTCCAGGGAAAATAGCCCCAGCCTATTCAGCTTCTCCCTATAGCTCAAACCCTCCAACTCTGGTAACATCCTTGTAAATCTTTTTTGAACCCTTTCTGTTTCAAGTATTTCGAAATGCTTAGAAGAGACCAAGAACCTCCAGAGCGTTTACATAAAAAAGACACTAGAAATTAGCCTTGGGTTAGCCTTCCTCACACAGAATGAGAGGAGACTGGTCCTGCTGCTTCTTCTTTAGACACAGCTCCTTATTCCCAATAACTGCCACCCCAGTTCACGGAACACTCCCTCACAGATACAAAGAGGCTATCCACATTGCAAACGGTTTTATTTTCCACAGAGAGAGCCAGACCGATTATTCTCTTCAGTCTGGGCCAATCCATATCTGAAGCTTCCAAAGAATTGCCTCGTTGGTTCTCATTGAAATAAACTTGCACTTTTCTTAAAGGGGCAACGACCACAGGCCCGAAAGTTATTTTCAGTTAACGGAGGTGTACTGTGACATAATGTACAATTAAAATGGCCCCTTTAAGAAGCTAGCAGTCTTTCTGGAGATAAAACCTGCTTTATAAATGGACGGAAATAGAGCAGGAGCAAAACAATAGAACCAACTAATCTGTACATACTTGGGGGGAATGCAGTGTAGATCAGTTAAATTTTTAAACATATTCTCCATCAACAAGAGTTAGCATTGAACACCGAGGCTCAGTTTAACTCCTTTTCTCCTCCAGTTATCTGGCTCCTACACTCTGCAATTCTCTTACTACCTCTCCTAAAATCTTAGGTCTCCTCAAAATTCAAACCCTTCCACTTTGCCTTTAATTACCGTTGCTGATTCGCTCACTATCAACATCCCGAGAATTATCATTAACCACTCTCTACACTGGACTGGCGTAAAAATCCTGTGGCTACAAGAACAGGTCAGTTACTCGGAATACTGCGGTGAGTAACTCACCTCCTGACTCCCCAAAGCCTGTCCACCATCTACAAGGCACAAGTCAGGATGGAATACTCCCCCCTTGCCTGGATGGGCGCAGCTCCAACAACACTCAAGAAGCTTGACATCATTCAGGACAAAGCCCACTTGATTGGCATCTCCAGCCACCATTTTCAACATTCAAGTTCTAAAAATTGGGATTAGAATAGATAGATCCTTGATGACCAGCATGGACACAAAGGCTTAAAGGGCTAAGTTCCATGCTGTTATATTCACTCCCTCACTCTGCTGTGTAGCAGCAATGTGTACCATCTACTAGATGCACTATAGCAATCCATAATGGCTCCTTCAACAGCACCTTCCAAACTCATGACCTCAAAGGACAAAGACAGCAGCTGCAGGGACCACTATCTGTAAGCTCCACTAAAAACCACACTAGATTGAAACTGCTGGTCCTTCAGTGTAGCTGATTCAAAATCTTGGAGTACCCTCTCTAATGGCATTGTGGATCTACATACACCAAGTGGACTGGAGAAGTTCAAGAAGGCAGGTCACCATCACCTTTTCCAGGGAAGCCAGTGACCTGTAATTGGCTGACAAAAAAAAAGATTCATTTCACCACTCTGTGAATCTAGTGTAAAACTACATTGTATTAAAAAGGCACTATATTTGCCAAATTGCTTATGAAGTAAACAGCTAATTACGAGCGAGCCATTTGGAGTACAGAAAGGTAATGTGATGTATCAGTCCCATTCCATCCTTCAATAAAGTTAACTTTCTATAATGCATTTTGCATAATTCAAACTTGCTTTACAGGAGCATTTTAAAGCAAAGTTTGACACTGAGCCCAGTGGGGCAAACAGCTGAAAGTGTGAACCTTTTAACAATATCTTAGAGGAGAAAAGCAAGTTAGAGTGAGGAGTGATTTAGTGAGAGAATTCCAAGCAACTGAAGGGCCTAGCCATCACTGATGGAGAAATGAGATGTTCTGAGGAAGGGTCACTGGACCCGAAACGTTAACTCTGATTCCTCTTCACAGTTTCTACCAGACCTGCTGAGCTTTTCCAGCAATTTCTGTTTTTGCAAATGAAAATTCAGGATGTGTTAGAGGCCAGATTTAGAGAAACGCAGATTGTAGGTTTGTGGAGGTGGTCAAGGTTACCAGATATGAATGAATCTGGGGTGGGAGAGGTTGATCTGAAAACAAGTTTGAAAACTTAAATAGCAAAATGTTCTTTTAAGGGAAGTGGATGCCTGTCACTAAACATGAGGTGAGCAGGGTCTGCAGTGAGGAAATATACAGGAGAGGATTTAATAACCTTGATTATGGTGAGCAGAGTGAGATTAACTGATTAGAATCTGTTGGGTATTTGTTAATTGCACCCCTGTGAAATACATCACAACAATGTTCAATCAACTTTCTGAATTGTTAAAAGTGTCATTTAAAGATTCCAAGTGACCTTGAATCAGTTGCACTTTGAGGTGGTTATTTTCAGATACCAATCACCCTCTGGTGGGAAACTATTTACACCCAATCTCAAACTTTGCTCCAAGCTGGTGGACTTTGAACTGTCACCTCTAACTCGCTGGTTATGTGTCAAGCCAATGTTGTTTTCAAATCCCGCTTCATGAACCGGAAAGTTTATCACCAACTCTGCTAGGAACGTGCGCGCATTTTAATTATAAAAAGAGACAATGTCAGCGAAAAAGGTCAGTAACTTTTCAATGTGAGTTTGTAAAAGGGGGCAGTACTTTCTGCTTCCCCCACCCCTGTAGCAATGTCAGGCAAGTGCCCCTTTAAGATTTAACCTCACCTTCCAACTGCAGACTGACGGGGAGGCAACAAGGGAGAGGTGACATGGTGCTTTCTTCTTGACCCTCCACCAGAATCTCAAATCTCACACACTGAGTGAAAACTGACCAGCCTCTTCCCCCACCATTCCCTGGACAGTGTCACTGGACAGGATACAGATTACACCCACCAGCAGTCTGGATCCTGCCCACACTTTTCGCTCTTAGTCATTTTTATTTTGGGGGGGGCGGGGAAGGGGATGAAATTAGGTTTGTAAACCCCAATCCGAGGTCGGAACCCAAACAAAACATCCCGATTCACCGGGGGGGGGGAACAAACTTTGCCAGGACTCTCTCGACATCCCGCGAGTTGAAAAGGTATTGCTCAGTAAAGCAATCAATTGCATGTTGTCAATCAGGGGCTGAGGGACTCACGCTGGGGGAAAGGGGGAAAGGCGGCGAACTGCGGGCGGAATTTAAGTCGAAATTTTAATTTCAACACGAAAGGCGGACTTTTAAATATGAAACCGAACACGTAAACTCCCAATGGCTGACCGACGCAGACAGAAACGGGGCCACTCCACTAATGGCACTAACAGAGGTCAATGATTAGCCAACACGTCCAGAGCAGCTTCTGCTTGGAGATAAAGTAGGCTCCACTGACAAACAAATACAATTTACAAATAAAACTTCTAGAGTCCCAGAAATATTGCCCGAATGTTTCCTCTCTCTGTATGTATATCCCACGCAGTCTAATGGCGGGTGTTAAGGGAAAATATTCATAGAAAAAGTTTTGGTTTCAAATTTCTTCCTCCTCCCCCCCCTTACAACAATCAAAAATTATATTGGGGGGAAAAATAACACGTTTTATCACGCCCGCAGATTTGACTGGTTAAGGTTGTATTTGAAGGGAATTCGCACCTCGTTCCTGTGGAGTTGGGAAAAGTTATTGAGATAGTTGGAATAGAGCGAAGTTCCCAGGTCGGCGGCAGCTTTGGTGTAGTTCAACTCATGGTGCTGGGATGACGGCTCCGGTCTGAAGGCGTCGAAAGCACTCGGCTGGTGAGTGTCCTGCAGAGACAGATAGACCCAGTTTAAGAGCTGGGCTGGTTGGTAGACAGAGGCGCTGGTGTCGATCGTTGACAGTAGACTCATCCTGACCGGCTCCTGGCTCGCCTTCTTCTTCCCTCCTTGCTTCACAAACTGAGTGTTGTGTGTGTGTGTGTGTGTGTGTTTGTAGAGAAAGTCACAAAGTCCCAAGCCAATGCTGGCTGCTATTGCCGAGAGAAGCCAGTGTGGCTCGTGTTATTGTTGTTGTTGTTTAGTTGCCTATAGCTGTGTTGTTTGGGAAGTTGTCAGTAAGTTTCTCTTTTTTTTTGGTGGAGGGGGGTGGCGCTGGGAGAGAGCCTCAGACTGATCCGCTATTTCTCCCAAGGGAAGAGTTACTTCTGAGCAGCCAATCAGAGCGGCGCGCTGGCACCCGGAAGTGCATCATCAGCTTTGATACATTTCTCTGGAGTTGTTGGCAGCTCTGGAGCTGTGTGTGTGTGTGTGTGAGAGTGAAAACCCTGTACAGAAAGAAAGAAAGAGGCTTCAAATCCCAGCCTGGCTACAGCCCCAACCCCCTCCAGCCCGTCTTATTCTGCTGCTCCTTCTTCATTGCACGGGAATGCAGTCCCACCCTCTTCTGGAGTTTGTGAGCACTTTTTGCTGTGCCTGTTCAACCTTGAAATCTCAATTGAAGTGGGTGAATTAAATGCAGCCGGTGTCATCCGTAAAGTTTCACAGTGCTACATTCGGAAGAAAGTGGAGCTTGTCTAATCTACCTGAATGGCCTCGCCTCTTTTAAAAACGTTATTTTCATTATAAATTAGAAATGTGTATTTAAATCACCCTGTCACCTCCCACATTCAGATTCCAACTGGACTGTTTCTTCCTTTAAAAACATAATTTTAATTATAAATTATATATGTGTGTGTGTGTGTGTTTAAATCACCCGTCACCTCCCCCATTCAGATTCTAACTAGACCTACGTTATGCCTTGTGTTTACAATGTAATGGATAAGAAGGGTGTCTGCTCTGTTTAATTAAATTTAGATTAAAATCAAATTTATCGCCTGTGAACCACTTTACGAGGAAGTGTGTGTGTTGCAAGTCTGGGGAGGGAAATGAACTCCCCCATTTGGGATTTTTGCACCCTCAGACTCAGGGAAAAAGTATCTGGAGCTCAAACTTCCCAATAACATTTCCAAATACGTGCAGGATAAAAAAAAAAGAGGGACGATTCTCCCCCTCCCGTTGGGAATATTTGCTAACCTTATCATTTCACGTGCTGTTTGAATTGTGTCGTTTCATTCATGTAAGCAAAAACGAAACAATTTGTTGCTTTAGTTCAGTGGATAAACATAAATGCCATCTTGTTTTGTGTGCACACACCGGTTCCCAAAGATTGCTTATGCGAGAGTTGCTGCTTTAAACTCCGGTGGCGGAAGAATGGTTGCACGCTTACTAAGGAACAGTCCCTCTTGCCAATTACTTGGCTCTGGTAATCGATGGGAAATCTCAGGTTGGGGCTGTGGAATTTCATATGTTTTCCTGGCGTGTACTGGGTTTGCTAAAATTGCATCTTTTCTCTCCATATGTTTTTACACAGAAGAATACTTCACCGTAAATCATTCTGAAAAGATCAGCAGTTAGGGCAAAACACTAAGAATAAATCAATTACAACTTCACAAATACACATGTTCCATTTACAGAAAACAGTTGTTTTCTGGTTGACAATTACAATTGTCAGGTGGTTTACGAGTTAATAAAGAGGCCATTTGACCTATTGCCTCGGTGCTGGCTCTCCCCAACTGCCCAACCTCGTATCCTTTCCCCACCTTTTCATCCTAAACCTGCCACTTCTTTTTTCCTCTTCAGAAAACTAACCAATTTTCTTTTGAAAGCTGCAATTGAATCTGCCTGCACACCCTCTCAGGCAGCGCATCCCAAATCTAGCTATGTGCTCAGTCAAAAATCTTTGCTTCAAATCTGTCTAAAAACCCCATAATCTACTTATCCTTGTATGTTATGATCTGCCTTTACTGCATCCAAAACTTTTCACTGTACTTAGGTACATATGACAACAACGAATCAAATCAAATGTTCTCTGGTTCTCATATCTAAAATATATGTCAAAATAAAACTGAACTTTCTTCAATTGTTTTATGTTTATTTCAATGTATTTTCTATGTGGAATAATGACTGTTGCAAACACCACATTCCATACCAATTAAATTTTATTATATCTATGTTATATTTACGTGGTTCGGTGGTACCGCTTTGGCTTTTCAGTCAGAGGCTGATGGTTCAAACAGAACTCCAGAGACTTCTGTGTATAATCCAAGTTGACACCAATGTTTTCTCTGAGCTACAGGGCCACACAGCAAACTGATAGTTCCCAGATAAGCTTCACACAAGTTTGCCTCTTTGAGTTACCCTGCTTGTGTGGTTGCATGGGAAAATTAAAGGGGTCGTGCACTTAATCCAATCATCTACACACTCACTGCAGTTAACATGCCAATGCAGTGCCATGCTGATGAGGGGCTGCACTGTTGGTGGTACTCTCCAATAAAATGTTAAACCAATGACCTCTCAGGTGGGTGTAGCTCTGGTGGAGGCAGCTCATCACCACCTCCTCAAGGGTAACAATAAGCTAGAGTTTAGAAGGATGAGAGGAGATGCTAAAGGGGATTGATAAATTAGGTAACAAGGTGTAGAGCTGGATGAACACAGCAGGCCAAGCAGCATCAGAGGAGCAGGAAAGCTGACGTCTCAGGCCTAGACCCTTCTTCAGAAATGGGGGAGGGGAAGGGCGTTCTGAAATAAATAGGGAGAGATGGATAAAGGAGAAGATAGGTGGAGAGGAGACAGACAGGTCAAAGAGGCTGGGGTGGAGCCAGTAAAGGTGAGTGTAGGTGGGGAGTTAGGGAGGGGATAGGTCAGTCCAGGGAGGACGGACAGGTCAAGGGGGTGGGATGAGGCTAGTAGGTAAGAGATGGGGGTGGGGCTTGAGGTGGGAGGAGGGGATAGGTGGGAGGAACGACAGGTGCCCTCCCCACCCTTATCTGCTTTCCGGAGGGACCACTCTCTCCGTGACTCCCTTGTCCGCTCCACACTCCCCTCCAGCCCCACCACACCCGGCACTTTTCCCTGCAACCGCAGGAAGTGCTACACCTGCCCCTACACCTCCCCCCTCACCCCCATCCCAGGCCCCAAGAAAACCTTCCACATCAAGCAGGTGTTCACCTGCACATCTGCTAATGTGGTATACTGTATCCACTGTTCCAGATGTGGCCTCCTCTACATCGGGGAAACCAAGTGGAGGCTTGGGGACCGCTTTGTGGAACACCTACACTCGGTTCACATTAAACAACTGAACCTCCCAGTCGCGAACCATTTCAACTCCCCCTCCCATTCCTCAGACGACATGTCCATCCTGGGCCTCCTGCAGTGCCACAATGATGCCACCCGAAGGGCCGCAGGAACAGCACCTCATATTTCGCTTGGGAACCCTGCAGCCCAATGGTATCAATGTGGACTCCACAAGCTTCAAAATCTCCCCTCCCCCTACCGCATCCCAAAACCAGCCCAGCTTGTCCCCGCCTCCCTAACCTGTCCTTCCTCCCACCTATCCCCTCCTCCCACATCAAGCCTCACCCCCATCTCCTACCTACTAGTCTCATCCCAACCCCTTGACCTGTCCGTCCTCCCTGGACTGACCTATCCCTTCCCTAACTCCCCACCTACACTCACCTTTACTGACTTCACCCCCACCTCTTTGACCTGTCTGTCTCCTCTCCACCTATCTTCTCCTTTATCCATCTTCTATCTGCCTCCCCCCTCTCCCTATTTATTTCAGAACCCCCTTCCCCTCCCCCATTTCTGAAGAAGGGTCTAGGCCCGAGACGTCAGGTTTCCTGCTCCTCTAATGCTGCTTGGCCTGCTGTGTTCATCCAGCTCTACACCTTGTTATCTCAGATTCTCCAGCATCTGCAGTTCCTGCTATCTCTGATAAATTCATTGTAGAGCAGATGTTTCTCCTTATGTTGGCAATCTGGAACAAAAGGTTATAGTTTTAGGATAAGGGGCAGTTGTCTTAAAACAGAGATGAGGAGAAATTACTTTTCTCAAACGTCGTGGAATTCACTATCCCAGACGCAAAGGATGCAAGAACATTAAGTAAATTTGGTGCAGTGGACAGTGAAGTAGGTTATCTCAGAGTACAACAAGCCCTTGATCAGATGGGCCAATGGCCCAAGAAGTGGCAGATGGAGTTTAATTTAGATAAATATTAGGTGTTGTGTTTTGGTAAGACAAACCAGGGAAGGATTTATACTGTTAATGGTAGGGCCTTGGGAAGTGTTGCCGAAAAAATAGACATAGAGGTGCAGATGCATACTTTCTTGTAAGTGGAGTGGCAATAGACAGGCTTGCGAAGAAGGCGTTTGGCATACTTGCCTTCATTGGTTAGTGCATTGAGTGTAGGAATTGGGAGGTCATGTTGCAACTGTACAGGACGTTGGTGAGGCCACTTTTAGAATACGGCATTCATTCTGATCTCCCTGCTTTAAGAAAGATATTGTTAAACCTGAAAGAGTTCGGAAAATATTTACAAGGATGTTGCCAGTGTTGGAGGTTTTGATCAACAGGAAGAGGCTGGATAGGCTGAGGCTTTTTTCCCTGGGGCATCAGAGGCTAAGGGGTGACCTAATAGAGGTTTATAAAATCATGAGGGTGTAATTGGGTTCATAGCCAATTTTTTTCGAGGGTAGGAGGGGTCCAAAACGAGAGGACATAGGTTTAAGGTGAGAGGAGAAAGATTTAGAAGGGACCTGAGGGGTAACTTTTCCAGGCAAGGGATGGTGTGTATATGGAATGATCTGCCAGAGGAAGTGGGTACAATTACAACATTTAAAAGGCATCTGGATGGGTATATGAATAGGAAGGGTTTAGAGGCATATGGGCCAAATGCTGGCAAATGGGACTAGATCAGTTTAGGACATCTAGTCAGCATGGACGAGTTGGATTATAGGGTGTCATGTTGCATTACTCTATGACCCTAAGAATCTGAATTTTTTTTTAAAATGCCCTGGAACTTTTCAAAGAAGAACAAGGGAATTCTAGCCAGTGTCCTGGCTGATATATTTTTACTTTGAGAGCCACTGTTCTATGGTAATGGAATAAGCCAGATTCTGTTTTTATTGAAGTGTTTCAGTCTTGACTTTTCTATTGTCATCCATTTTTCCATGAAGATCACAGCCAATGGCGTTGGCTATTTTAACTGCCTGCATTTTCTTTTAAAAAATATATATTTTGGAAGCTGTTACACTATAAAATCAATGTTCCTGTGAAAAGAATAAACTGGTTCATATTAATCACACACTCTGGCAGACCTGTAAAGTACACTACTGTTTCAATAACTCAAACTAACATCCTTCCATGAAATCTTAATATTTGTTCCTTCCACTGAAAACTCAAAATTAATTAAGACATTTCTGATTGACACTACTGTTGCTAACAAATGGATTCGAAACTTAATGATACATTTACACACCATTAACCCAGGTATAATTTCCACTCTGCACTAACATCAATCATTTTAACTTATTTGTTTAGAGATATGGGTATCTTTGGCTAAGACAACATTTATTGCCCACCCTAAGTTGCCCTAGAGAAGATAGCAGTGAGCTGCCTTCTTGAACTGTTGTGGTCCATATGGCATAAGTAGAACTGCAGTGCAGTTAGGGAGGGAATTCCAGTTGGTTGACGTACCAATAGTAGAGGAAGAGAAATATAATTCCCAGTCTGGATGATGTTTGGCTTGGAGTTGAACTTATAGCTGCCTGTTGTTCTTATCCTTGTCTTTCTAGTTGCTAAAGGTCATGGATTTGAGAGATACTGTGAAAGGAGGCTTGGCAATTTGGTGCAGTGCAATTTGTACATGGTACACACTAAGAACTGATGGTAAGATAAATGAATGTTGAAGATGGTAGTCAGGTACCATCAAGTGAGCTGCTTTTTCCTGGATGGTGTTGAGCTTCTTAAGTATTGTTGGAGCTTCACTGGTTGAAGCAAGTGACAGTATTCCATCACACTCCTGATGTGTCCCTCATAGATGGTGGACAGATTCTGGGGAGCCAGAAGGAGAATTACTTGCCTCCACATACCCAGTCTCTGACCTACTCTTGGAGCCCTGTATTTATAAAGCTGATCCAATTAAGATTCTGCTCAATAGTAACCCTTAACATGTTGATACTGACAGAGTCAGCAATTTTAATACCAAGGCAGGATTATTAGATTCTTTCTAATTGGAGATGGTCATTGGATCTGACTTGTGTAGTACAATATTACTTGGCACTTATCAGTCCAAGCCTGAATGCTGTCACCCATATCTTTTAGAGTCATAGAGGTGTACAGCATGGAATCAGATCCTTCAGTCCAACATGTCCATGTCGACCGCATATCCCAAACTAATTTAGTACCAATTGCAAGCATTTGGCCCATATCCCTCTAAACCCTTCCTATCCTTGTACCCTCCCAAATGCCTTTTAAATGTTGTAATTGTACCCACCTCCACCACTTCGTCTGGCAGCTCATTCCATGCACTCACCACCCTCTGTGTGTAAAAAAGTTGCCCCTTAGATCCCTTTTAAATCTTTCCCCTATCACCTTAAACTTATACCCTCTAATTTTGGACTCCCCTACCCTGGGAAAAAGACCTTGACTATTCACCCTATCCATGCCCCTCATGATTTCATAAATCTCTGTAAGGTCACCCCTCAGACTCTGACGCTCTGGGGAAATTAGTCCCAGCCTATTCAGCCTCTCCCTATAGCTCAAACCCTCCAACCCTGGCAACATCGTTTTTTGCACGTAGGCATTGACTATTTCATTATTTGAGGAGTCCAAATGGTGCCAAACACTGTACAATCATCAGCTAAAGACCCCTCTCTGATCTTATGTTTGAAAGACATTCATTGATGAAGGAAATAGTTGGAACTAGAAGTCCTTTGAAGCTGATTTGATTGGCCTCTAACAACTTTCTTTGTTCTGGGTATCAGTTCAGCAGGGAGAGAGTTCCCCATCCCAACTCCAATTCTCTCTCATTGACTCTAGTTTTTCTAGGGATCCTTGGTGCCACACCTGGCCAAACGCTCCCTCAATGTCAAAGACGGTCACTCTCACCTCATCATTGAAAATCAGCTCTTTTGTCCATGTTTGGATAAATGCTATAATGAGATTTCGAACAGAGTGGGCCAGGCAGAACCCTAACTGAACATATGTGTGCACGTTATTGCTGAGTGCTGCTTTGTGATATTGATAATGACACCTTCAATTACTTTGTTGCAATGGAAATGTGAAGGTTAGGCCTTTGAAATAAAACACAATTAATCTCCCTCTTTCGAGGACTTTCAGGCCCTCCGTAAAGAATTAGGCTGCATTTATGGTTAACCACCTTGTAACACTCAGGTTGTCGTGTATATACAGCCTCAAAGTGCTGTGAATAAAATCTAGGGTACCTCTTTAAGAAATTCAAAAGTTCTGCATACTATCTGCAATGCACATGTAATCCCCATAATGTAGCACAACTCATTCCCTGGATCTTGCTGCTCTCTGTTAAAAATGGTCACTTTCTCAATCTTTTGATTTTCATTAGTGCATTTATACCGCACAGTTGTAGTGATTGTAACGAGGTCAGCCAGGTGGACCTCAGAGGATATGAGTTCCCTGATTGGGGCTGTTAATCCGGGCTAATCAGGGAGCCCTGGCTGACAGATATAAACAGGGGTATCAGAAGTTCTGTTCACTCTGAGAGCCAGCTCTGATGGAGCTGGAGCTGGATCAGTGCCAAGGACTCTCCACGTGTAAATAGAGGGTGACTTGGTGATGAGATACCAATCTCTGTGGAGGTGGCGATGAGAAAAAAGCATACTGCTGAAGAAATTCACTTGCAACAGTTGTCTTTGAATTGGGGCAAATATTTCTGGCATCATGCTGTTATTTGGGAAGGTTGACACGTTGAATCCTGCCATCAAAGACTGGGCCCCGTATGAGGAAAGAATGCACTATTTTTCCAGGCAAGTGACAATGGGGCAGATGAAAAGCATCAAGTAATTCTCTTGAAAGCTTGTGGACTGGTAGGTTTTTCGGTTATTAGAAGTCTAACTTTCCCTGAGGCACCAGGTACTAAAACCTTTCAATAGATGACGCTATCGGTTTTACTTGGCAATTTGAGAGCCTGGGGAATCTGTGAAGGGAGTTTTGACTAGATTAAGATGACTGGCAGATGCATGTGACTTTGATTTATATCTGAATGAGATGCTGAGAGACTGTTTGGTATGTGGGATTAATGATGTAACCATGCAAAAGAAACTACTAGCTAAAGCCCAACTGGACTTCAAACAGGCACAACAACTGGCTTTGTCAATGGAAAATGCAGCAAGTGGAGCATATGCATTGCACTTCCGATGGAAGTGGACACTCTGACCAATCTGACCGAGGTTGGGGAACACCACTTGATTGCAGGCAATTGCATAGCCTCACTCAGGGCATATCTTGAACAGAGGGACTCTAGGTTCAGCCCACAGCAAAACCCCAAAACAAAGCCAAGCCTTGGCCAAACAGTTAAAATTTTCTCCAGGATCCGGCCAGCAAGCCAGTGCAGCTGCTGGTGGCATGAGGTCTCGAGGGAGCAAAACAGTCCACCAGGCCTGAATTGAGTAAGAGAACTCACTGGTCAGTGCACACCCTGAAGAGTCCACCTACATTCATTTGGAACAGTTAAATTCCTTAACAACATCCAAATCAGAACCAGTCAAAATAAACGCCTTGTTAAATGGTCACCTGGTGCTATTGGAGATTGATGCTGGCACAGCCATTTCAATGCTTGTAGAATCAGTCTTCAACAAAATTTGCTCTGGTTTCCAATGTTTGCACAAGACCTTGACTAGACTGAGAACCCAAGCCAGGGAACCTTTACAGATTAAGGGTACAATTACTGTTACAGTCTCTTATGAGAAGCAGCTGGTTCAGTTACCGTTGATTGTAAAAAAAAGGTCTGGCCTGAATTTGATGGAGCAAAATTAATTGAGAAAGATTCACCCAGATTGGCTCAATGTTTTTCAATTAGAAAATGGCTGCCTGAGTGAATTCCCAATTAAATACCTGGAGGTTTTTCAGGAAGGTTGAGGTACGATCAAAGGAACCAAGGCCACGTTGCATATTGATGAGGAAGCAATTCCATAATTTTGCAAGGCCTGCGCAGAGCCATTTGCCTTATGGGCAAAAATAGAGGCAAAAATCAAGAGGTTGGAAAGCAAAGGAATCATCAAACCAGTCCAGTTTGCAGACTGGGCAGCACCAGTCATGTAAATAGTGAAACTTGATGGGTCGGTTCACCTTTGTGGGGGTTTTAAACAAACAGTAAACTGCTTCTTGCAGCTGGATAAATACCCAATCCCTTGCATAGAGGACTTACACGCAAAGCTGGCAGAGGTGGGAAGGGGGTGCTATCCTTAACAAATTTGGACACGAGCCATGTGTACCTGCAATTGTGGTTAGATGAGGATTCCCAGAAGTATGCTACAATTAATACCCATAAGTGTTTGTACCAATATAGGAGACTGCCATCTGGAGTATCGTCAGCCTGTGCAATTTTTCAGAGGATCATGAAGAACGTTTTACAAGGTCTACCTCAGTCGCTATTTATCTAGATGACATGCTAATAACAGGCAAGACCAATAAGGAGCACTTAGAGAACTTGAACACAGTCCTTAGACATTTCCCCCAAGGTAGGCACATGCCTTAGAAGGGAAAAATGTATGTTCCAGGCACCCCAACTGACCTACCTGAGCTACAGAGTTGACAAGATCATGTTACACCAATTGAAAGATAAAGTGATCAAAGGTGTCTCAGCTTCCATGTCTGTACTGGAGCTTATGTCTTTCCTTGGACTGGTGAACTATTACGGAAATGTTTACACATAACCTGGCCTGCATCCTGGCACCTTTGCATCAACTCTTAAAAAAAGTGTCAGCCTCTGAAACGGTCGTGTAGCCAAGCCATAGTTTTCAGGAAAGTTAAGAAACAGCTATCATCCTCTAAGGTGTTGGCACACTATGATTCCAAGCAAGATCTGGTATTGACTTGCAATGCCTCCCTGTATGGTAGCAGGGTGGTATTAGCTCATGGTTGACCCAATAGAGAGAACACCCAATAGTGTATGCATCTAGGACTTTGGCTAATGCAGAGCATAAATACACGCAGATAGAGAAGGAAGGTTTGGTGGTCATATTTGGAGTCAGAAAGTTCCACCAATACCTTTACAGACGTAAATTTGTCATAATAACAGATCACAAACCCCTGCTAGGTCTAGTTATAGAGGACAAAGAGGTAACCAAGAAGATGGATGAGGGTAGGGCAATGGATGTGTCTATATGGAATTTAGTAAGGCCTTTGACAAGGTCCCGCACAGCAGGCTGGTCATGAAAGTTAGGTCGTATGGGATCCAGGGAGGGCTAGCTACTTGGCTCAAAAGTGCAAAGCAGAGAGTGATGGTTTAAGAGATAGTAGGAACTGCAGATGCTGGAGAATCTGAGATAACAAGGTGTAGAGCTGAATGAACACAGCAGGCCAAGCAGCATCAGAGGAGCAGGAAGGCTGACATTTCGGGCCTAGACCCTTCTTCAGAAAAATGCCTTCGCAGTGGGGTTAAAATTGTTTCAGAGATAGTAGGAACTGCAGATGCTGGAAAATCTGAGATAACAAGGTATAGAGCTGGATGAACACAGCAAGCCAAGCAGCATCAGAGGAGTAGGAAAGCTGATGTTTCGGGCCTAGACCCCTCTTCAGAAAAATTCAAAAAAATGGTTTAAGGTTGTTTCTTGGACTGGAGGCCTGTAACTAATGGTGTGCCACAGGGGTCAGTGCTGGGACCTTTGTTACTTGTTATTTACAGAAATGATCTGGATGTGAATGTACAAGGCATGATTAGTAAGTCTGTGGATGATACAAAATTAGGAGGTATTATTGATAGCGAGGAAGGTTATCAAAAATTACAGAGGGATCTTGATGAGATGGGGAAGTGGGCTGAGGATTGGCAAATGCAAGTAAATACAGATAAGTGTGAGGTGTTGCACTTTGGAAAGTCAAATCAAGGCAGGACTTATACAGTAAATGGTAAGGTCCTGAGGAATGTTGCAGAACAGAGGGACCTAGGAGTACAAGTACAAAGTTCATTGGAAGCTGCGTCACAGGTGGACAGAATAGTGAAGAAGGCATTTAGCATGCTGGCCTTCATATTAGTCAAGGCATTGCGTACAGGAGTTGGGATGTTATGTTAAAGTAGTATAAGTCGTTGGTAAGGCTGCAGTTGGAATATTGTGTACAGTTTTGGTCACCCTGTTATAGGAAAGACATAGTTAAACTGGAATGTGTGCAAAGAAGATTTACAAGGACGTTGCCAGGACTAGTAGGCCTGAGTGATAAGGAGAGGTTGGCCAGGATAGGACTTTATTCTTTGGAATGTAGGAAAATGAGGGATGACCTTATTGAGGTGTATAAAATCATGAGGGGCATAGATAGGATAAACATATGTAGTCTTTTTCCCAGAGATGAGGAATTGAAAACTAGAGGGCATAGGTTTAAGGTGAGAGGGAATAGATTTAAGAAGGACCCGAGGGGCAACTTCTTAATGCAGAGAGTGGTGTGTGTATGGAATGGGCTGCCAGAGAAAGTGGTTGAGGCAAGTACAGTAGCAACATTTTAAAAACATTTGGATGGGTACATGGATGAAAAGGGTTTAAAGGGATATGGACCAAACACGAACAATTGGAACTAGCTGAGAGGGTACCCTGGTCAGCATGGATCAGTTTGGTCTGAAGGACCTGTTCCGATGCTATATTACTCTATGACTCTATGACAAGGAAAGTGCTGCCCTTAGCTTTAGGCTGAATTCAGCAGTAGATTCTAATACAAAGTGTATATGATTACAAATTGGAACACTGGCTGGGAGGCCAAGTAGCAAATGTAGATGCACTGAGCTGCTTCCCGCTAGCAGATACACCACTGATGGTCCCACCACTGGAGGACTCCACAATAGTTTTAAATTTTCTGGGCACCCTTCCAGTCACAGCTGTGACAATATCAGACTTTGGACGCAGAAAGATCTGGTCCCAGCAAAACTGAAACAGCTGGTGGTGATGGGGGAAGCGAAAGTGCAGTTGCAACCAAAATTGAAACCATTTTAGACCCAGAGAGACCAGATCATAGTAGAGGACGGCATATTATCATGGGGAGCAAGAGTGATTATTGCCGCCAGATATTGGTTGAACTCCACCAGGGTCATCCAGGGATTTCCAAAATGAAGGTGTTGGCAAGAACTTACATTTGGTGTCCAGGATTGAATACAGACATAGCCGCGCTGGTGGGGCAGTGCCCAGAGTGCCAACAAGGACAAAAACTACCGCCAGCAACTCCCCCACATTTGTGGGAATGGTCAGGTAAACCCTGATCTCGGTTACACAGCGACTATGTCGGCCCTTTCATGGGCTCAACGTTCTTAAGTCATTGTGGATGCCCACATAATGAGACTGGATGTGCATAGGGTTCATTCGTCATACAATGGGGACGATAATAGAAAAACTGGGCGTATCATTTGCAATACACGCACTCCCGGAAGTGTTGGTCACAGATAGCGGGCCGTCATTTACCAACAGGAAATTTGAGTATTTCCTGAAGTCAAATGGTACTTGTCATATAAGGACAACTCCATACCATCCATCATTCACTGGTCTGGCAGAAAGAGTAGTCCAAATGTTGAAGGCAGGCTTAAAGAAACAGCCTACAGCTTCACTAGATATCAAACGGTCCCAATTCCTATTTGATGATAGGACCACCCCTCATGCAACTACAGACATAGTTCCAGAAAAGTTGCTAATGGGGAGTATACTCCACACCAGGTTAAATTTGATCTTCCTAGACCCGAACGGGAGGTTGAAAGGGAATCTGGAATGCCAATGCTGGTCACAAGACTCCGCAAAGCAAGAGAGACAGTTTACTTCAGGGGCCAAAGTTTGGTGTAGGAACCATGGGAATGGCCCTGCAACGTAAGAGGGATTGTCGACGCAAGGTCAAGTCCAGTGATGTATAAAGTTCAGGTAGGTGCGACGGTCCTGAACAATCATGTAGACCATGTGAAAGCCGCAAACTTGGAAACTGTGCCTGGTTCCTTGACTGCCTTTCCAATCGTTTCAGAACCTATGGGTTCTCCCTCTCTGTCAAGCATTGAGGATACCTTGGAATCTGAGATGAATATGGCAGATGTCGCTGCCTCGACACCTTTGCTTCCTGAAGAGGAGAATGAATTTCTTCTGGGACGCTTTACTGTACGTTTCATGTCACCCGTATCAGAGGCAGAGTTGGAGGTACCTGACCCGGTGTCAAAATGCCCCAAAAGGAGCTAATAAAAAAGAACCAGCCTATGTCCTTGGACTCAGAGGAGGAAAAATGTAGTGACTGTAACAAGGTCAGCCGGGTGGACCTCATAGAACATGGGAGCTGGTCCAATAAGGGAACCCTGGCTGACAGATATAAACAGGATTGTCAGAGGTTCTGAGACAACAAGGTGTAGAGCTGGATGAACACAGCAAGCCAAGCAGCATCAGAGAAGCAGGAAAGCTGACGTTTCAGGCCTAGACCCTCCTTCAGAAACAAGCCAGTATTGACAGGCCCCAACACAAGGGAGCATCAGAGTTCAGCGAATGGAGGAGTTCATTGCAAAAGCCCTTCTAAATTGAAATCATTGCCAGATGATGACAAACTTTTTTTTAAATTAATCCATTTCTGAATTATACAATATGTGTTAAATATACAGAAACATTTGTCTGGCCTCAATTGACCAGCTTTAACACTGATGACGAACACTGATTGCAGAGGCTTTTCATAAGACAGATAAAAGCAGTCCAATGTAAATAAAATTTTAATGGAGTAAATCTCTGCTGAGATTTAAAATGAGAATGACGTGTATATATTGCTCTTAAGAAAGGAACGGGTGTATTTCCACAACAACACTAATCTTCCCAGTCCGAAACGTCAGCTTTCCTGCTCCTCTGATGCTGCTTGGCCTGCTGTGTTCATCCAGCTCTACACTTTGTTGTCTCAGATTCTCCAGCATCTGCAGTTCCTACTATCTTTGTCAGAGGTTCTGTTCATTCTGAGAGCTGGCTCTGAAGAAGTTGGATCAGTCTCAAGGAATCTCCATGTGTAAATAAAGGGTGACTTGGTGACAGGATACCAGCCTCTTTGGAGCTTTTTCAATAGTGATATGAGAAAAATCACTAATAAGTATATTAGAAATGCAGAAATCATGTTCAAACTTCCAAAGTCTCAAATTTGAATTGTTAATGTGATGGGGGTTTAATTGTTTATCTGGTTCCATATTTATTTATCCTGTGTTTCCCTGAAGTGATGTGGATAGATGTTCACTGGGAAGGTTAATGTTGTTGTGGAAATACACCCGATCCTTTCTTAAGAGCAATATATACACATGTCATTCTCATTTTAAATCTCAGCAGAGATTTACTCCATTAAAATTTTATTTACATTGGACTGCTTTTATCTGTCTTATGAAAAGCCTCTGCAATCAGTGTTCGTCATCAGTGTTAAAGCTGGTCGATTGAGACCAGACAAATGTTACTGTATATTTAACACATATTGTATAATTCAGAAATGGATTATTTAAAAAAAAAGTTTATCATCATCTGGGAATGATTTCAATTTAGAAGGGCTTTTGCAATGAACTCCTCCATTCGCTGAACTCTGATGCTCCCTTGTGTTGGGGACTGCCCATACTGGCTTGTTCCCACAGTGATAAGGAAATGCACTATATATAACTCCGATTCCAAATGTCCAGGTATGCCTTAAAAAACAAGGAAAGGAGCAAGTCTCCACAGTGGGTGGTGCCTTTTTCCTGATTCAGTTTTTTTATACATTGTTTGTAGAAGGCTAAATGTAGGGCGACGGTCACACCGCACCGCTAATTAAATGTGAATTGTAATAAAACTTTCCAACTTTTTAAATGGCATGCCTAAGATTACCATTGTGAGAAAAAGCTGTTGAATGCAGATTTGTGAGATATCATAAAATAATCAACAGTCTTTATGAGCTGGCAAACTGTTTGTTTCTCCAGGAGGTTATTGATACCAAAGTTGTAGGCATTGATGACAAAGAGAATTTGTGATGAACCCTCACCTTTTTGGATCCTTTATATGAAGAAGTATTTCTGTTGCTATAAAGAAACTATGTATCAACGGATCAGTATCAATTTACCTTGCTTTTCATACTATTTAAAGGTGTGAAATCATTCAGGCTGGAGTTAAACTATTGGAGTCACAATACCAAGAAAAAAATCCCCCACTGGTGGAGTTCAATGTACAACTGTGCCCCATACACAGGGGCTTAAATTCTGACATTAAACTGGTTAAAGGACACATCCTTCTGGTTAACTTTACCCTACTTCTGCCACTTCAGTTGGAACTTTAAAAGTGTTTTGGATCTGAAGATGTATGAGACCAAGAGCAGTTGCATTGCATTGTATTGATAAATTTCCAAATCTTAATGCTGAAATCCAGGCAAGGGAAAAGTGAATAAATGTAACATTTCCCAACTTCAATGATTGCAAAGCATTAAAAAATAGAGGTGTGGGGATCAAAATAGAACAGTTGAAGGTATCATAAACATCTAGGGCTTGCTATTGTGTATTTGCTGAATGAGTTAGATGAAGAGCATTGGGTCGAAGCTGGTATTAAGCAAGAGACTAGTGGGCTGAATGGCCTAGTTCTAAGCTGCAATTTCTATGGAATGCTACTCCATGTAAATTAATGGTTTTTTAAAATTACACTAAAGTTTTAACAATGCTGCCAGATTCTGTTTCACAATCCATTACAATATCTGGAGTTAATACCTAGCCTCACAGCGAAGGGATGTGGAGATTCTCCTGGAGGAAATGGTCTTGTATTTTCTGGATTTGACATTGACTGAAACATAACGGCATTACACCATACCTTGGTTAAAGAATGACCTATTAGTGCAAGTATAAAGGTGCACAGCATAAAGCAAATAACGTATGAATGAACATATGAGCTGAAGCAGGCCATTCAACTCTTTGAGCCTGTTTCACCATTCAATAAGATTATAGCTGATTGAGATCTCAGCTGCACTTCCTGTCTGACTCACCCATTCCCTTTTTAGTCAAGAATATTTTAAGAGTTTCTAACAGGTCACTCCTCAGCCTTCTTTTCACTGGAAATGAGTGCAAGCCTGTTCATCCTTTCCCAGTAGCTAAAATCTCAGTTTCAATATCAGAAAGAAAAGAATTGATGTTGTTTCTGTCTCATACAGACATCACCTTGCAGATTTTTTTTTAAATCAACCTGTTCTGGCATACCTGTAGAGTAGGTGGAACTTGAACTCAGGCCTTTTGGCTCTGAGGCAGGGACACTACCAGTACACCACAAGACCACAAGGGCTAAATAACTGAATGACATTAATCAGCAAAGTGATTCCCTGGAGCTAAGTTGAATTATGTAATTTCCCAAATCTTCATCTCACTATTTTGCCTGGATTTTGACCTGGGTTCTCCACGCTGTCATGGCTTTAGGATAAGCTGGGGGCGTCTGTATATATTGCAATGCACAAGCCCTGCAGTTGTGTGGGACCAGGCTGGCTAAACAAGTGGATCTTCTACAATAATGTATTCATCATACGTTGCCCTAATTTTAATGTCTGCACTTTGCCGCAACAGCAGTAACGTCGCTGTTCAGCTGGAGCGCCTTTAGGGGGCAGCAGATTTTGCCAATTGTCAGAGGAACATCTATGTTGCAATTGAAAACCAGAATCTGAGGCTCCAATTTCCTTTCTTTGTTCAAGGATTGTGAAACCTCGTCAGTTTCTTGGCAACATCTGGATCCAAAACACTCTTAAAGTTCCAACTGAAGTGGCAGAAGTAGGGTAAGGTTAATCAGAAGGATGTGTCCTTTAACCAGTTTAATGTCAGAATTTAAGCCCCTGTGTATGGGGCACAGTTGTACATTGAACTCCAGTCGGAGATCTTTCTCCAAAGAATTATCTCACATAAAATCCAGAAAGGTGAGTTGTTAATATAATTTTTTGTGAGGTATTACTTTATCCCATCTTTATTTTAAGACAATTACACTTTAATGATTTTGTTTCGACATTTTCCCATTCTTTTAAAAGTTTGTTGAACATATCACTTTAAAAACATCTGAAATACAAACTATCACAGTATTATTTAAAGTTCCACTATTGATATTGAGAACAATTCATTTGGCAATCTTCACAGTTTTAACAGCATATCAGATGGCAGAAATCCGCTTTTACGTGCATTTTAAATCAGTGACTTCAGCAGAGGTCTTGTGAGGTTTCTAACTAAATTGCCTAACTGTACTATTGCAACCAAAAATAAAGACAATGAATATTTTATAATAAGTCTCAAATAAAGCCTTAAATCTGACACTTTATGTTTGTAAATCAATTGCACTGTGTAATATCCTTCTGTGGTTGTATCTTGATCCTACTCTTTGCAGTAGATGCTGGGTTTGGCTTCACATGGAAATTCAAGCTGCAGCAGCAATATGTACTTTTACATGCATGTTATACTCTCAATTCATAGATAGTTTGCTTAGAGACTCCCATGTGCTTTCCACCATATGGCTGACCAGGAATCTCTCTTGCCATGTGTTGCAAGGTTTTGTCAGTTGATAACCTATGTGGCCACATTACGAATACACCTTCTTTGACCTTCAAGGCTTGGGATTGCGCCCAGAGTTTGTGACTCAGAGGCTGAGTCACTATCTACTGCAACATGAGGACACCAGATGCTGAGAGACAACATCAAAACATTGGATTTAAGAAACAATTTGTTTCTGTAATGAATGCTGTTAACTGAAAGTAAGCATTTTTGCCTTCAAAGCGAGAGGACTTGAGTACAAGAGCAAGAACATCTTGCTACAGTGTTAGATAGTCTTGGTGGGACCACACCTGGAGAATGTGGAGGCAGTTCAGCGAAACTTTACCAGACTGATTCCTGAGATGGCAGCACTGACATATGAAGGGAGACTTATCTAGATGACATGCTAATAACATGTTCTGATATCAGAGGCTGTCCGTGAGTTACTGTGCCAGGATCTCCTGACCAAAGGCCATCTCCCCTTATTTGACTGAGGACTGCTGACAACCATAACAGGTTTCCTGCCTCTGTATCTGTGCTAAATAGGTCAATAGTATAGCAGTACTGTCTGCTTGGTATCTCTGGCTGAGGAGTAAAGTGCGCAAAGAGAAGGCAAGGCAGGAATGCTTTGAGCTTGCAGGTAGGTTCAAAGCCAGTGAGTGTTAAGAGAGCAAGCAAACAGGCTGGAGATACAGCCTGGTGCAGTCCATGTGGTGTGTGTCCCTGAGTGCACAGTGTCCTTGCTGCTGTGTTACAAAGAGAGTTGCTGATCCAGCCCAAGGTGCAGCATTGAAATTCAGAAGTGTAGAGTGAGTGAATCAGAGGTGTGCCATTAAAGATGTCAGATGCCAATATTCATGAATGTAGAGCATGTGTGGCCAGTCCGTGGAATATGCCCTAGGATATGATGCTCAACGTCCAACATGGAGACCCTTTGGAACAAGTGATGAGCAGAAGTCTCCAGGTACCTGCTCTGACCTCGTTATTGAGAATTTTTGGAATCCAGTTGCAGTGGGTGGTAAGATAGGAAGCTGCATATTAATGAGGTGAGATGTGCACTTATGAAGGTCATTAACCAGCTCTAATTCCTCTTGATTGGCCACTCACCACAGACTAGCATGAATCTTGCATTGACACCTGGAACTTAGTTAAACGATGCAGCGAGTTGATCCTAACATTGAGACAGGCCTCGGTGGACTTCTCACATGATTCTACCTCATTTCTCACCATAGCTCACATCATTCAGGCCCTTAGAATGTCCTAGGAATCTTCTGTACTTTTCCAGATGATTGAATGAAACAGGACTATGGATGTTCTAAAGCTGTTCAGGTAAACAATGACAGAAACAGTATTGTCAAGTATTTAAATTGGCTTCAGACATACAGACAGACTGAAAATTGGTGGACAACAGTGGTAAAAGGATTATTGTTCGATAGAATCTCTACAGTGTGAAAATAGGTCATTTGGCCCAACAAGTCCACACTGACCCTCTGAAGAGCATCCCACCCAGACCCATTCCCCTACCCTATCCCTGTATTTCCCATGGCTGATACACCTAACCTACACAACCCTGGACACTATGGGCAATTTAGCATAGCCAATCCACCTTACCTGCACATCTTTGGACTATGGGAGGAAACTGGAGCACCCAATGGATACCGACACAGACACAGGGCGAATGTGCAAACTCCACACAGACAGTCCGAGGGTGGAATCAAACCCAGGTCCCTGGCGCTGTGAGGCAGCAGTGCTAACCACTGAGCCACCGTACCGCCCCATGTTGTTGGTGTTACAATGTTTCCAGTTGGAATGGATACACCAGCTAATGAATTGTGTTACATCAACATTTCAATAGAGTGAGCTGAGTTTTTTGAAAAAAAGGATGATGGAGACAAACAATGACCATAGAAATTAGGGTCAGGAATATACCAATTGGCCCCTTGAGCCTATTCTTCCATTTGATAAGATCATGATGTGTTCTCAGATTTACTTTCCTGTTTACCCACATACCTTTTGATTCCCTTGCCAATCACGTATTTATTTAATTCAGCTTTAAAAATATTCAGCCTGCACTGCTGTCTTGGGGAAAAACACCAACCATCCTCTGCAAGGAAACAAATTCTCGACTTTATCTTAAGTGGAAGACCCATACTTCTAAACTTCTTCCATGAAGGGAAACCTTTGAGCATCCAAGCTGTCAAGTACCTTCCGGATCTTTGTATGATTCAATAAGATCACCTTTCATTTTTCTAAACTCCAACAGGTACTGAGCAAAACTTCCCTTCATCCCAGGAATTATTCAGGTGAACTGCTTCTAATGCAATTATTTCCTTTCTTCATTGAGGAATAAAAACATGGTTATATTTTCTTTATCACTACAGAATCTGGCTTTTCAGAAATTCAAACAGATATTATTCTTCACGTCTGTAGATTTATCTGCAGCTACACTATCAGAATACTTCGCTCATTGTAGTGGTGTTGGGCTATACTATTAACCAAGAACCAATCAAAAAGCAATAGCTTCACTGTCTCTAGGCAGAGTTCTTATGAACTTCTTACCAAATTCATGCGAGGCGTGCACTTTGACCCCACTTTTGCATCCCAGCACGATCTCTGTATAATAGTGTAACGCTGCCTCATTAAAAGCAATATCACTGCAGATTTGATCTTGCAATAGAAACAGTACCATTTCCTGTTCATCACATCTCTTCCTGTGTCACACTTAATTATATATAAACTTACTTCTGGTAATTTCCTTTCAGTTGGTTGGCCCCCATGCAAGTACTTTTCAACATTTTTCTCTGTTGCAAAAATCAGTCATTTTGAATATTTAGAAAGTCTGCTAAAACAAAATCTTAATTCACATAGGTGTTAGATTATTAGTAGTTTATTAACGAAACAACTGATCTGATTTAAAGAGCAAGGTTTTTTTTCCTCCTGTGCTCTGACTTGCTGTCTGAAGCTTAAAATCTGATTAACCTCGCCTTGCACAATCCTTTTACCAAAGAATTAATGTATAGCCTAAATGACTATTATTTAAATTATTAACTTATTTAATGGAGATGCAGTGATTACCCCAAACCATTCATACTAAATTGACTCTGAGTTTAAAAAAGCACATTGTTCAATATGAATCATGCCAGTTAAAGTGTATATACTGATTTTCGCCATGTTCACGTGCTATACTGTATATTGTAATTAACAGATGTCCTGTTGTAGTTTAAGTCTGGAATTGTAACGTTGCATCGCAAATGATTTATGAATCAATCAAGTTTACTAATTATGCATCGTGATATTGCTGAGACCCTTCTTCAAATTATTGCCGAGCAATTAAACCCAGTTGAAAGTTTACTTTTTCTTTTACTGTCATTTTATCTTGTCACTCTCCATGCATTCATTAAAAGCTCTCTTGTCACAGAGCTATAACTTATTCATTATGGAGCATGTTGAATTCCATAGAATGTACATTATTTGAGAGTGTGCTGTGCACTTTTTAAAACAAAGCCAAATTTATATTTTTTTGTCATTCAAAGATTCTCCAACAGGGAGCAATTATATTCAGATGTCAAAAAAATGTCCTCGTGCTGAATTTGCTCAGTGCCAGTTAACAGTCTAATTTGTTTACAATCTCACTAAGCTGTAGATTTTATTTTAAGAATCATTTTTTGTCACACAATCTCTTTTCAAAAAAGCAACAGGATGTGACCCAGGTCATATCATTCCCAAATAATTATAATCACAGCAATGAGGTTTGGAGTGCTTCATGTGGTTTTGAACAGTCGTTGCCCATTGCAGTTTGTGTTAATACAGGAAGAAGGCAATAGACTTCCTGCTCAACTCACCTGCTTAGACAGCCCTTACATAGTTCTCTTACATTGTGAAAATGTGAACTCAAACCAGAATTTCAGATGTTCTTTGGATTCCTAAACCAATAGTGCCCAAAATAATTTTTAACTTTGATATTATCTTCACTTGCAAACATTGAAAATTGTTCTGGAATATTGGTCATGATTTGAAACTTCCACACCCAATGAATACAAGGTTTAAATTAGTAAAATAATTTAGCATCCCATTTTCAGCACCCCATTTTCACCAGCCATGGATTTTGGGAGCCACTAAAGATGTTCAATGCGGATGGATATAGGTCTTATGACCATACTGAAGTCAGCTTCCAAGGTGCTATTTTAACATGTATGTTTAATTATGGATCACATGAATGGTGCATTGCTCCAGACCTGCCAGTGGCAAGAAGGGAAGCAGTGCTAAAAGAGACTGAGGAGGGTAGGTGGGTTGCTTCATTGTGTGGGTGGTGGGGGTGCAGGGGTGGTGTGTGTGTCTGGGGGATGGGGGTGGAAAGAAGGGTGGTGGGAGCTACTTGGGGCCTGGGAGGAGCCATCTGACCATCTGGCATTTAAGCATCAGTGAATCTAGAATCTGATGGTGGTTGAGCAGGCAGTCACTAACTGCTTAGCAACTAAGATATAGTGACTCTTTACTTGATATAGAATCATCTGTGATTCATCCATGACTGGCTGCTGAACATTACAACATTTCATTAACTGAAAATGAACTGAAAATATGCAATAATGCCAACCCATGAGTTGGTTTGATCATGAGAGAGAGAGAGAGAAATGTAAAAGATTGGAGACTTTAGAAGTTCAAATGGTGGGGAACAAAAACAAAGTTGCTGGAAAAGCTCAGCAGGTCTGGCAGCATCTGTGAAGAAAAAAACAGAGTTAACTTTTCACAACTGAGGAAGGGTCATCGGATCCGAAACGTTAACTCTGTTTTTTTCCTTCACAGATGCTGCCAGACCTGCTGAGCTTTTCCAGCAACTTTGTTTTTGTTCCTGATTTACAGCATCCGCAATTCTTTAGGTTGTTATTCAAATTATGGAGATTGTGTTTCTGAGTGGCTTATTGCAATGTCACTAATACATCTTGAAAGGTGGCTGAAAACCTACTCGTGGCATTTTAATTAACAGAGAAGCAAGGCATGTTGGCAGATCTAGTAAAAGTAGATTACATTGAGTGCTTCATACTTACAAAATTGAGATCTCTTCGGACTATAAGCTAACCTAGGAGACAAAACCAGTTGTTGTTTTGCTTGAATATAAAAGCTGGTTTCTCCAAAACAAGTACCCAGGTTACAGCTTTGGAATGTTCATATTTCTTGTCAAAGCAGTCAGTAACTTGCTACTAACTAGTAACAATGGCACAGCAGTGGGAAATCTACTCCTTCCTGTGCCATTGGGTCCTAGTTTCTCCTACTGGTGGAAACATCTTCTCCACACTCAATCTGTCTTGGGGTGGCATGGTGGCTCAACGGTTTGCACTGCTGCCTCACAGTGCCAGGGACCCAGGTTCAATTCCACCCTTGAGCGACTGTGTGTGTGGAGTTTGCACATTCTTCCAGTGTTTACGAGGATTTTCTTTGGGTGCTCCGGTTTCCTCCCGCAGTCCAAAGATGTGCAGGTTAGGTGAATTGGCCATGCTAAATTGCCCGTGTTGTCCAGGGATGTGTAAGTTAGGTGGATTAGCCATGGGAAATGCAGGATTAGAAGGTTAGGGTGGGAGGATGAGTCTGGATAGGATGCTCTTCAGAGAGTCAGTGTAGACTTGTTGGGCCGAATGGCCTGTTTCCACAGTGTAGGGATTCTATCATTCTTTCTAGGCCTGTAAATTTCAATGTAATCCCCTGCCTCATCCTTGTAAACTCCCTTGTGTACAGACCCACAGTCCTCAACTGCTCCTTATATGACAAGCACATTTAGTGAAGGAAATCTGCCATCCTTACCTGGGCTGACCTCCATGTGACTCCGTATCTACAGCAACCTGATTCATTCTTAACCTTTCTCTTGCCAGTTAGAGATGAGCAAGACATGCTGGTTTAGCCAATGACACCCAAATCCCATGAACATATGCAAAATAACTTCAAAATGCAAGCTTCAGGCAGACCACAGCAGATTTACAAAATTGTTACTTAGACTCACTCCAAGGAATTAACTGAGAGAGGAGGAGACAAACTAGGGTTGAATTCGCTCAAATTTGAAAGATTTAACTGGTGATTTGAGTGAAGTTTAATTAAGGGGAACCGATGGGTTACACGGATAAATTATTTCTGGTTGGAAAGGCCAGGAATAGAAGGTGTAGTCTAAAAATTAGAATCAGACCATTCAGGACTGAAATTGGGCAACACACAGCAGCTTTCTTCCACAAATGACAATTGATCTATCATTGATCTGTTATTATAAAGGAATTAAAGGATATGAGACAAAGACAGGCAAATGGAGTTAGGCCATGAATCAATTATACCCTCATTGAATCGAAGAACAGGTTTGAAGGGCTGAATAGCCTCCTTCTGATCCTATGTGCCTTCTGTCAATCTCTTTGTCTTGATATTAGCCAAAGTTTTACCAAATGCCTTGCTCGTTTGCCAATGATTTTTAGACTTTGCTGTTTGCTTGTCAAAAATGTCAGTGAAAGATACATATTGTCACTTCACCATGTCCTGTAAACATTCAGACTGTGCTTTTGCATCCACATTTGAATTTCTAAAGGTGATTAGTTACAAGTTAATCCTATTAATAGATTTGTAACAAAGTGAAATAATATAATGGGTTTATTGGATTTAATGGACTTGTGAAACTGACACACAATAAATAAAACCCCTGCAAAGAAATTTTACCTCTCCATAATGTTAGGATTAGTGGAGTAATTTTCAGTTTCCAACAGTGCTGAACAATGTAACAGGGCTTTGGAGCACCGGGTGTCAGAGCCCTCCAGCAACTTCTCTAAAAACACTACAATAAAAAAGTGTGATTAGGTAAACCAGTAGAATCTCACGCAACTTGAGCACCAACATACTGCGACAAAAAGGGTCAATTTATTTCCGGCTCCCTCATTCTGAGCTCCCAATTTTCACTTTGGGAGGTATCAGCAGTGGTCAAGCTTTACCAACAAGCTGAGGTCATGGGATAATACCCAATTAGAGATTGAAACGGACCATATTGGGATTACACAGCAGGTCGGTTATCATCGGTTCTGGGGAAAAGACCAGATGTTTTTGGACGCAGATCCCTGACCAGACTCTTGGGGCCAAGTAATTTCTTCAGATTGGATCTTGGTTGGATATTAATGCACATTACCCTGTGCCATTCAGAAACAAAATCAGAAAGTGCTGGAGAAACTCAGCAGGTTTGGCAGCATCTGTGGAGAGGGAATCAGAGTTAATGTTTCAAGTCCAGTGACCCTATGCGGCCACAAGTTAGACCATAAGTATTAGGAACAGGAGTAGGCCACTTGGTCCCTCGAGTCTGCTCTGTCATTCAATAGAACCATGGCTGATGTAACATTCCTCACATCCACTTTCCTGCATTTTCTTTGTAACCCTTAATTCCCCAACTGATCAAGAATTAGACCACCTCAGCCTTAAATATACATAAGGACACTGCTCCCACAGCTCTCTGTGGCAAGGAGTTCCAAAGACTCACAACTCACTTAAAGAAGAAATTCCTCCTCATCTCAGTCTTAAATTGGGACCCTGTTATTCTGAGGCTATGCCCTCTGGTCCTGGACAAATGAGGGCAAACACCTCTCAGGATTTACTCTGTCAAAACCCTTAAGAATTCAACATGTTTCAACGAGATCAACTCTCATTCTACTAAATTCCAATGAGTGGAATCCCAACCTGTTTAATCTTTGCTCACAAGACAATCCCTCCATACTAGGGATCATCTGAGTCAACCTTCTCTGAACTACCTCCAATGAAATTATATCTTTCCTTAAATAACAGAAAGCAGCTGGGAAATGTGGTATTTATGTTGATTGGGGTGGTTGGGGTGGGGGAGAGTGAAATGAATAGATGGTGATGCAGCCCAGAAAGAGAAAGAGGGAAGCAGGTAAAGGGATTGCTAATATTAAGCCAGGAAAGAAATTAATGCTCAATAGGTGATGATGGAAATTGTGAATAATTTCAAATGGCTTGGCTGCACTGGGAGCAACCAGGACCTGGGATGTGTGTGAAGGTGGGGCAGGGGGTGTGGGTGTGGTTTGGTGGGAATGAACATGGAGGATTCTGCCACTAGTCACCAAGAAATGCTCAAGAACAGTATTTAACAGTTACTCATTCTTTCCGGCTACCTTGTAGCTTCCAACATCCTCTGCCATTAGAACAGCTGTGATTATGAAATTACAAGCAGATATCTGGTTGGGCTAATTGTGAAATTTTCTTCATGATGTGCATGCTTATATTTGTTAACTATTAGTGTACTAACTTTACTGGATATTTCTCAGAGGAAAAAATCAGTAAAAGGAAAACCTGCAATAATTGGAAATAAACACACTGGCTGTATTGAAGATCAATTTTTAGGTATACAAGGCAAGTCAGACCAGTTCTGTCATTGACAAGTTTTAGTGTTTTTCCCTCTGGCGTGTTACTAATTTTCACACACTGTGTGTGTGTGTGTGTGTGTGTGTGTGTGTGTGTGTGTGAGAGAGAGAGAGTGACTGGCGGAGAGAAAAAAAACATATACAGATGTGAAAACAGAAATTGCTGGCAAAACTCAGCAAATCTGGCAGCATCTGTGGAAAGATTTGTGCCACACCTGCTGAGTTTCTCCAGCAATTTCTGTTTTTGTTTCAGATTTCCAGAATCTCCAGTTCTTTGTGTTTTATTTAAGAGTACAGACAGCCCTCATTCTCTGTTGATGTTGCCATGCCTTGACTTCCCAACGAAAGATATACAAAAGAAAAAAAGACTTGTGTTCTCGTGGAGCCTTTTATGTCCACAGGACATCCCAAAAATCTCTACATGTCTTGATGCCTGAATGGGACATGCCAGCAGTGAGCTTTTTTCCTTGCACAATTTCTCCCTTCCATTCTCTTGCTGACTGTGTTCAATGTGTTAAGCGAACATTTTCATGTGCACTTACAGCACACTCTTGTGTCTTTTTCATAATGGTCCTTCACTGAAAATATTAGCAAGTCCACCCACTGGGGGCATTATAGCTAAACATGATCCTATACCGTAGCATGCAAGAGAGTGATTGGGAAAAGGATAACTTTAATTTGTTCTAACTAAGAGTTGCGAGGGAAAATTAGATTTGTGCTGTGTTTCTACAGTGCAGAAACTGAGCTAAGTAACTGTTCTAATTTATTAAGTATGTCTTCTGCACTTGGCTAGATTTTGTGAGTTAAAATACAACACGCCACTAGTTGGGGTAACTCTGTATTCATGTGTTTCAAGTTAGCTCCGTATCAATTACAATATTTCTATTGGCGACATCAAGAAAATCATATAGTGTGACATAAAAAAGTGCAAGCTTCACAGCAAGTAACAAAATATTAATAGCCCTTAAAAACATTATATATATGAATAAATATATTTGTGAAATGCCCATGAGGCAATTCAGTTAATGAGGAGTTCTTGAGCTGTGTGTATCATAAGTGGTTTCAAGCTGTTTAGAACTGAAATACCTCAGAAACGATCAGCATGACACAGCGAGAAAAAATTCATACAGTCTTTAACAACAACTCCTTTTTAATATTATGATTGAACAACTGGTTCTTACCTTCCCAAGAGGTCAATTCTGACCTCTATCGTTAAGGAATACTTATACATACAAAGCAGAAGAAACTCGCTTAAAACATTCTTGTGCACAATAGGAGCCGAGGAATGTAAATTAAATGGATCTCCCATGAGTGTTTCTAAAGTCTATAAAAAAAAGTAGCACAGTATATTGAGGCTAAGGGGATCACCATTTTATGCAGCTTTTATCTGTTAACAATTGGGGAAACATTTATGTGGAATATGATGGAATATGATTTATATGTCTTTAAAAAGGGCTAACTGTGACATTTTCTTCACAATGTGCATGCTTATATTTGTTAACCAATAGTGTACTAATTTTACTGGATTTTTCTCAGAGAAAAAGCAGTTAAAGGAAAACCAGTAATAATTGGAAATAAACACACTGGCTGTATTGAAGATCAATTTTAAAGTATACAAGGCAAGTCAGACCAACGTCTGTCATTGACAAGTTTTAGCGGTTTTTCCTTCTGACATGTTACTAATTTTCTGTGTGAGAGAGAGAGAGAGAGAGTGACTGATGGAGGGAAAAAAAACACGTGCAGACTCAAAAACAGAAATTGCTGGTGAAACTCAGCAAATCTGGCAGCATCTGTGGAGAGATTTGTGCCACACCTGCTGAGTTTCTCCAGCAATTTCTGTTTTTGTTTCGGATTTCCAGAATCTCCAGTTCTTCGTGTTTTATTTAAGAGTACAGACAGCTCTGTTTCTGTTGATTTTTACCATGCCTTGACTTCCCAATGAAAGATATAGAAAAGAAAAAAAAGACTTGTGTTCTTGTAGCATCTTTTGAGTCCACAGGACATCCCAGAAGCCTCTACAGTCATTTCTTTATTATAGGAGAAGGGGAGCTTGAGAAGCCTACATGGGTTTCCCTATCACCATGGATGTAACCCCATGTTGTTCTGTCCTCATGGATTCTGCCTGTAATGAGGTCTGGGTGTTGGAGTTCAGTCCTGTTTTCTAAAGATGGTCTCTTAAATGTCATTGTCCCTTGTCATTGCATCTCTGTCTCTGCCTTCTCTTAGATTGACTGTTAGCTAACTCTCAAGAGATCCAACAGACACTTTTATTTGCATATTGTGATTACTATTTTAATTACACCGATACTGAATACTGATGTTCATATTAAAGCTGTGTCGTACAGTTCTTCCATTCCTCTCTTCTCAATGCCTCAAAAGCAAATTAACTGTGTTTTTACTGATGCATGGAATATTGGCATCTCTGACTGGGCCAGCATTTATCATCCCTCTCTAATTGTCCCTTAACGTGAGGGACCTGCTAGGGCTAGTTCAGAAAGTAGTTAAGAGTCAACTACATTGCTATGGATCTGGAGGCACATGCAGACCAGACCAAGTAAGGACTGGCAGACTTCCTTCCCTAAAGAACATTAGTGAACCAGAATTGTTTTTGTTTTTATGACAATTGACAGTATGGTCACCATGAGGATTTTTTTTTAATTCAAGATTTTTAGAACATAGAACATAGAACATTACAGCGCAGTACAGGCCCTTCGGCCCTCGATGTTGCGCCGACCTGTGAAACCAATCTGAAGCCCATCTAACCTAAACTATTCCATTATCATCCATATGTTTATCCAATGACCATTTAAATGCCCTTAAAGTGGGCGAGTCTACTATTTTTGCAGGCAGGGCATTCCAAGCCCTTACTACTCTCTGAGTAAAGAACCTACCTCTGACATCTGTCCTATATCTATCACCCCTCAATTTAAAGCTATGTCCCCTCGTGCTAGCCATCACCATCCGAGGAAAAAGGCTCCCACTGTCCACCCTATCTAATCCTCTGATCATCTTGTATGTCTCTATCAAGTCACCTCTTAACCTTCTTCTCTCTAACGAAAACAGCCTCAAAACCCTCAGCCTTTCCTCATAAGACCTTCCCTCCATACCAGGCAACATCTTGGTAAATCTCCTCTGCACCCTTTCCAATGCTTCCACATCCTTCCTATAATGCGGTGACCAGAACTGTACGCAATATTCCAAGTGCGGCCGCACCAGAGTTTTGTACAGCTGCAACATGACCTCATGGCTCCGAAACTCAATCCCTCTACCAATAAAACCTAACATACTGTACGCCTTCTTAACAACGCTATCAACCTGGGTGGCAACTTTCAGTGATCTATGCACATGGACACCGAGATCTTTCTGCTCATCCACACTACCAAGAATCTTACCATTAGCACAGTACTCTGTATTCCTGTTACTCCTTCCAAAGTGAATCACCTCACACTTTTATTGAATTCAAACTTAATTATCTGTCATGGTGGGATTTGGACCCATGTCCCTACAGCGTTAGCCTGTGGTCATGGATTTCTATCACAGTCATTTTACAGATGATGCTTCTGTATGCACAATCTCCGAGTACTTCAGACCATTGTCAGCACCTTCAAGGAGGCATATGAGAGCATGGGTCTCACCCTGAACATCCGCAAGGCAAAGGGCCTTCAGCAACCAGGCCTGGCATTGTGCAAGCAAACTCCCAATCGTCAAGATCCACCGGGAGGCCTTAAGCACGTTGACTGCTTCCAACACCTCATGAGTGTCCTGTTGACCAAAGCAGCTATCGATGAAGAAATTCAGCATCGCCTCCAGTGTGCTAGTGCAGCCTGAGGGAAAAGGGTGTTCGAGGACAACAACATCAGTTCCGACACCAAGATCATGGTTTACAGAGCTGTGGTGGTTTCCGCCCTCCTATATGTTTCTGAGATATGGACAGCTTACAGCAGACACCTCAAGGCACTGGAGTAGTAACACAATGACTGCCAACGCAAGATCCTGTAAATCTGCTGAGAAGACAAATGCACCAACACTAGCATCCTCAACCAAATCAACATCCCCAGCATCGAGGCACTGACCACTCCTTGATTAACTATGATGGGCTGGGAATGTCATCCGCATGACCAACATGAGACTCCCCGAGCAGGTTGTCCACTCCCAGCTTCGAAATGGCAGGCAAGGCCAGGTGGATGGAGGAAGCGCTTCAGTGATACCCCGAAGTCCTCACTGGCGAAGTGCAGTATTCCCACAGACACCTAGGAATCACTGGCCCATAAAGGAAGAGTATCCGAGAAGGCATCTAGCACCTCGAGACTTGCGGTCGGGAAAAAGCGGAAGCCAGGTGAAAACGGCGAAAGGAGCGAGGTGCCACACCAACGCCCCACCCACTCCTTCCTGTGACCACCACCTGCCCCAAGTGTAACAGTCTGTACAGCCACCTACTGACTCACCCTGAAAGTGGGAGAGAATCATCCTCATCTGTGAGGGAACATCGATGATGATGACTTACTGAAGGTTGGAAGCATTCACCACAGTTCTCAGTACTGTGCTGGCTTCAGCATGCATCTGGCTGTGGTCTTCTTTCATTGTCCTTGGGAAAAAGGACAGTCTTACTGTCCAGCTCCCCATCCTCCAGGATCCTATCAGTGAACAAAAACAGAAGTTGCTGGAAAAACTCAGCAGGCCTGGCAGCATCTGTGAAGAAAAATCAGAGTTAACGTATCAAGTCCGGTGACCCTTCCTCAAAACTATCAGTGCAGTTGTAGCCCTCTCTTCTATGGTTGGAGCCTTGTCTCCCAGCAGCCATCCTTTTGTGAGGTATCTGGCTCTAAGAATGAACCAGGAACCTGAGTGTTATCAAGGATATGGACACCCTAGCTGCTTCCAGGGTATTTGGTACAGATATGCAGATTACAGACAATCTGGGCATTGATGAAATGAAACAATTCTTTGCCATGAGTTCATGAGGAGTCGATGGCCTAGTGGTATTATTGCTGGACTGTTAATCCAGAGACCCAGGCAATGCTCTGGGGACCCGGATTTGAATCCCATCACAGCAGATGGTGAAATTTGAATTCAAAAAATATCTGGAGTTAAGAGTCTAATGACGACTGTGAATCCATTGCCAATTGTCAGAGGAAACCCATCTGGTTCACTAATGTTCTTTTAGGAAAGAAAACTGCCATCCTTACCTGGTCTGGCCTACATGTGACTCCAGACCCACAGCAATGTGGTTGACTCATAACTGCCCTCTGGGCAATTAGGGATGGGCAATAAATGCTGGCCTAGCCAGAGACACCCTCATCCCGTGAATGAATAAAAAGAAATTCAGCTGCATTATGATAAAGTGCTCTCAGTGTAACGTGTGTATGGCCTACAGCACCTGGGGCTGCCTGGCGATGTCAGCCACATTGGCAAGGCCAACTGCTCAGGCTGCAGCTCTGACCTTGTCATGAGAAATCGAGATGAACTGGTGTGAGCCAAACTTTACAAACTAAGGAAACATGCTTACTCGCCCTGCTCTGCCTCTCCTGGCACCATTTGACATATTGATTGTGCCAAGGCTATATGGCTGAAGCTGGAAGGCTCTCTAGAGCTTGCCCCAGGCAGAGTTGTAGGCTCTGCCTGTTCCATAGAATCCCTACAGTGTGGAAGCAGGCCATTCAGCCCAATGAGTCCACACCGACCCTCCTCCGAAGAGCATCCCACCAGATCCATCCTCCTACCCTATCCCTGTAACCCTGCATTTTCCCATGGCTAACGCACCTAACCTACACATCCCTGAACACTACGGATAATTTAGCATGGCAAATGCACCTAATCTGCATATCTTCGGACTGTGCGAGACCACCCAAAAGAAATCCACACAGACACAGGGAGAATGTGCAAACACCACATGGGCAGGCTTGAATCGAACACAGGTCCCTGGCACTGTGAGGCAGCAGTGCTAACCACTGAACCACTGTGCCACCCATTCTAGATATGCCCCACCACCAACATTCGTTGTCCTGTATTGCAATCCCTGTTCGCCCCATCAGCTTTGAGCGTCCCCACTTTTCCACTAACCCTTTTCTTTAACTATTAATATCCCTCTAAGCTCTGGTCCTACCACGCAGCTAGGCCCAACACTAATAACCACTCTCCTCCCCCCTAACCGAACAATGGTTATTTGTCCTTGCACAGTTGCCTCCCATACTATATATTATACCTCAAGTTGACTGCCTTCACAGCGCTAGCGTACTGACTCACACTCAAGTTCCCCATACTTCCCCTGAACAGCACTGTTTCTTGATACCCCACCCTCCCTTGACATTTACTCCCAGAACTAACACTGGCCCACCTGCCCTGGACTGACTTATGGAGTCCACCCAGTACCCTGACTGATGTTCCCCAACTCACTCCCCTGTACTCTCCAGACCGGCTGGACTAAGGCACTGACCATGGCCCAATAATTGCTGGACTAGAAGGAGACACAATCTCTGGACATTCATTGTGTCAAGTACCTGACTGACCATGGCCAAGCCCCTGGCCTGAGATCAGGTGAGGCTTTTGACTGAATGTGGCAGAATCCCCTGACCGGGCAATGTTCCCTTTAGTTCAGTTAGGAACTACTCCCCTTAGACTTTCAGCCCTTGCCATTTGGTTGGAGCTTGTGCAGTGTGTTCACTGTATAGGCTGCTGACACAGGCTGTAGGTAGGACATTAACATAGCACACCATGTCCACCCCTTTACTTCTCACTATTCAGGTAACCTGATAAGCTGCCTGCCTTTCTGTCTGTGCTAAAAGGCAAGGTAGAACTGCTGTTGAGCCTGTACATTCTAAATGATGTGACAGTGTGCAAAAAAGGCAAGACAAGGGAAGGCAGAGATGCTGCAATTGTACAAGTTAGTGCAAAATGAGTGCGCACTAAGAAAGGAAGCTAAGAGCCAAGTTGTACCTGTTGTACATTAGATAGGTGTCTGTTCCTACACCCAAAGTAAGGCGTCTGCAAGCTTGTGTGTAGTGCCAAACGTTATTAAAAGTAAGTCCATGATGATGGGGTGAGGTTGATGCTCTGCCAATGTTGACATCCCTGGACTGAAGGTGCAGGTGGTCACTCCCTGAGATTTTGGAGAACTCTGGCCAAGACACAGGCCCAGAGAAGATGCTGGTGAGCTACTGCCACCAGGGAACTGCTCTGCTTTCACATTGACACCACCTGGGAGAATAGCAACGAAGTATACATGACTTGAGATGAGCTGCTAATGGGATATAAATGAACGGAAATAGAGTCCTTGCCACTTACTGACATAGTTCTCCAAACACAGGGTGCTTCCCACTGGCTTCGCTGCTGATAGGCTCATTAGGAAGCTACAGTTGAGCCTATTAGCTGCGAGCAAGGGAGAGAGGCAGCTTGTGATTGGAGGAGCAGCTCTTCACCAATTCTATCATTCCCACACGTGAGAGAAAACTGTCTCTCATTGGTTTCCCCTGTGTTCAATTTTCCCAGGGTTTTTGGGAGGGCAAATATGACCCCCATCATTTCTGAACCCTGTGAAGGCCTGTAGCCTGGAACCTATAGGATCATACTATACAGGAGGAAGCCAATTGGCCCAAAATGTCTGTGCTGGCTCTTTGAAGGTGTTCTGCAATGAATCCTGCATTTCTTCCCTCTCCTTATAGTTCTGAAACTTTCTACATCTCTATAAAATGCAGACTCATGGCCTTATACGTCGTACAATAGGTACAGTTTCTGTGCATCCGACATGCAGAGCACAATCTCTTGCTGTTGAAACACTGTGCTTACCAACGTTCAGGAAGCCCTGGTGCAAGGTTGGTATCAGCCATGATTTTGGGACATCCAACTGTGCCCAGGCATACTGCTGGCAATCACCTGATGAAAATCTCATCGGTGATTCACACTGAACCCCAAATTCTATGATTCCTTGTAACTGTGGCAGTAGCAAATATGAAATACAGCTCCAAGCGTGCATGTCCTACAAACTGCACGCATGGATGGATAGAATTGAAGTGTATCAAAGTGTAAAAATGTCCTTACATCATAAACAGCAATGCCTTATGAAACATCACATGGTTGTAGCTGAACATTCTTTGCATCGGGCAGCACGGATTCACAGTGGATAAGTTGTGAGGGGGACGCTCTTGGAGGGTCTGTGCAGAGTTGATGGGCTGAGAGGCCTCTTTCTTTACTGTAGGGATTCAATGATTGGATTATTCTCTACTAGTTGTGAATCTTGTGTTGGGAGGAGCAAGGTAGAAGTCGGGTGGCACAGTGGCTCAGTGGTTAGCACTGCTGCCTCACAGCTCCAGGGACCCAGGTTTGATTCCACCCTCGGGTGACTGTCTGTGTGGAGTTTGCACATTCTCTCCGTGTCTGCATGGGTTTCCTCTGGATGCTCCGGTTTTCCTCCCACAGTCCAAAGATGTGCAGGTTAGGTGGATTGGCCATGCTAAATTGCCTGTAGAGTTCAGGGATGTATAGATTAGGTGGGTTATAGGCGATGAGTCTGGGTGGGATGCTCTGAGGGTTGGAGTGGACTTGTTGGGCTGAAGGGCCTGTTTCCACACTGAAGGGCCTGTTTCCACACTGAAGGGATTCTGTATAAAAAATTGTAATCTAACATTCCACTGTAACCAATGTTATTTGAGTCCAATCTGAGGCTAAGACTAAATACACTATTTCTGCAGTGATTATACAGAGCTACTTTAGGATTATGGCTGTATTGTTTAAAGGATATACAACAAGTGGTTTGTTTGTATTTCTCTCACTCAACTTAAGGCATCAGGTCTGGGTGAGAGGGATGAACAATTCACCAAATAAAGTGCTGTGATCCTTCTGAACAAAAGCAGAAATGAAAGCTAAATGAAACCCTGTTTCTGGTGCCAAATGAACAGTGATCAAGATGTCCAGCAACATTCATGTCAATTTAATAGCTGTTCGTGACAGCAAAGAATACCAGCAACTATCATGCACTGTCAGTGGAGAGCTTTGCTTTAATCAACAGTTGTTAAGAGAATTAGCGCTGCACTGTTGTATGCTTCTTTTGGGGGCAGGATAAATAGATAGTCAGTGATATTGTACCATTTATGTATTGAATTTAGCAGGTGGAGCGTTCAGTTTTTTTTGAGCTTACTAGCTCTGAAAATACTTCTCCTCTTGAGCCATGTCAACTGGTTAAAAAAAGTGTAATAAGTAAAAGCAGCAACAACTACAATGTATAGGCTACAATGTAGAACTACCGGCTTAATGACCATGTCCAGAATCCTCTTAGCATTTTCACTCCGTCCTCCCTTGTGGTCAAAGCCACAATTTTCACTCTTGTTTGCAAATCACTTCATGTCTTCATGCCTCTGTGACTTTGTAATGCTCAGTTGTGCTCCAGGGTCTCAGTGCCGTTCCATTACTAGCAACCACTGACTTTATTCGCTCTGATGCGGAAATGCCGGTGTTGGACTGGGGTGGACAAGGTCAGAAGTCACATTACAGTAGGTTATACTCCAACAGATTTATTTATCACTTCACCTGACAAATCTGCAACGCTCCGAACATTTGTGATCTCAAATAAACCTGTTGGACCATAACCTGGCATCATGTGACTTCTGACTTCATTCACTCCACCTGTTGGTGAATTTACCTTTTGATATGTTGATCCCAAGCTCTGGAATTCCCTACCTAAACCTATCTGAGTCTCTGCTTCATTAAGATGCTCCTGAAGACTTACCTCTTTGGCCAAGTTTTTGGTTGTCAGTCCCAATATTTTATGTGGCTTGGCATCAAAGCTCTTGTGAAGTACATTGGGACATTTTAATCTGTCAGCGGTGCTATCTAAATGAAAATTGTTGTTGAAGGCATCACAGTGTTCATTTACAGCAGCTTCATCCAATTACTTATTCATTATTCCAACATATTTCCAAATCAATCCAGCACTGCCATGGCTCCTCAGACAGCACTTTCCAAACCCACGACCACTTCCATCGAAAAGAACAAGGGCATCCATGGGATCACCACCACTTGCAAGTTCTCCTCCAACCCACTCTCCATCCTGACTTGGCAATATATTGCTGTTCCTTCACTGTCACTGCGTCAAAATGGTGGAATTCCCTCCCTCACAGCATTGTGGGTCAACCTACAGGATGTGGACTGCAGTGTTTCATGAGGGCAGCTCACCACCACCTTCTCAAGAGCAACTCGGGATGGACAGCCAACAACACCCATGTCCCACGTTCAATGAATAATAAAAAGGTACTCAAATTAAAGTGGTTTCCACACGTTCAAAAGCCTTCAAGACAATTAGAACCAGGCAAATCAGATGACATTGCAGTAAAAGGCAAGCATTAGTGTCAGCCTCAAGGCCTCACTAAACCTTTGCACAGTTGGTTGTGATGGGTGGTCTGAAGCCTTTGAAAACCCTCTCTCTCCACCCCTTTATCAGAGTCATAGAGCACAAAAATAAGGCCTTTGCCCCACCCTATCTCAACCAACAAGCACCTAACTATACTAATCCCATTTACCTGCATTTGGTCTCATAGCCTGGTAGGCCCTGGCATCTTTGAGTACTTCACATCTTACTTAACAGTAGTGGATGGTAATAGCTCCTGGGATTGATTGCTGGAATGAGGGGCTTGTTCTAGGGCTGCATAAATTAAGCCCTTGCCGTCTGGAATTTAAAAGAATGAGAGGCAATCTCATTGAAACCTACAAGTCCCTGAAGGAATTTGTCAAGGTAGAGGCTGGAAGATGGCTCTCCTGCTCGGGGAACGGAGAACGCAGGGGCACAGTCTCGGGATAAGGGGCCAATCATTTAGGTCATAAATCTTTGGAAGTCTCACCCCCAGAGGGTTGTGCGCTCAAATGTAGAGGTGGAGTTTGGTCTCTTGGAAGCAAGGGATATGGGAGTGGGAAGGAATGTGGAGCTGAGCTAGATGATCAGTCACAATTGTATTGCATGGAGTGTGTAGGGGCTGAGTGGTCTACTCTGTCTCTCATTTCTTAAATTGTAAACGTTAACCACTCTGACAAGGAAAACATTGTCATCCCCCCACCAAACACACACAAGATTACATCAATTCCTGAACTGATACCAGCTAACTTCATGTCGATGTCTGTATACTGGTTGCCTGTTTTCTTTCTTATGCTCAGTATTGTTGGGTTCACAAGGTGAGCCGAGGATACTGGCTCAGATTCAAAATCAATTTTTCACAGTGGTTCAGCTTGTTTGTTCAGTTCAGTCCGGTCATTAATACACACACACAATACTCATGGAGCCAAAATTCAGTGGGGAATTTCAGATCATTTTAATCAAAAGGCCATTTACAGGCAGAAATGAGGTAGAACTGTTTGTGTGAGAAGCAGGTTGGATGATGTTTTGGATATTAAAGATGTAACATGAGCGGGAGTAAACCATCAAGCAAACCTGGACTTTCAGTCAACACAATCATGAGCGATCTACTGTCCAAATTTCACCCTCCCTGATCCTTTAGCATCCAAAATAATCTGATCTTTTTAAAATATATTGAACATATAAGCATACAAGGGTACACATAGATGACTATAAGTCTGATTCCTCACCCGCCTGCTACATAAAGCCACTTAACAGGATTCTACATTGTGCTTCCTATGAGAAACACAAGAGAACCTGGGAGAAATAGCTTTCTGAAACATTTGATTGCCTTCTGAATAAGAGAAGCAGAGCCATCTTCAAGAATAGGTTAAATTAGTACATCTGGTGTACAAACTTGTGCTGCCACCTGATGGTAATATTTTCATCAGCCCTAATCCCATAGCAGGAAATTACTTCTTCTCCTGGTCAAAGCATCATAAAATTATCAAATGTGTTTGGTAATTTTGTTGGCACTCAATTAACTTGGTTGATTTTAATAATCATTCACAGCTGCTGATTTTCTCAAAAAAGTAAATACATTTCTATGGCACCATGCAGAAATAAATTAGATAATTTTAACCATTGTATTAGGGATGCACCATATGTAGATCAGCTCCTAAGTTGTGCAGAAGTAAGCACCCTTCATACTCTGGTGAAAGGCAGTTCACAGAGGGCCAGTGAAGCCAAGACGTCCCTAAATTCATACAGGGCCTTCATTAGGTATGCAGGTTAGGGGGATTGGCCATGCTAAATTGCCATGTACTGTCTAGGTATGTGTAGACGAGGTGGGTTAACCATGGGAAATGTGGAGTTATGGAGACAATGTGCGGTCTGGGTGGGATGTTCTTCAGAGGGTAAGTGCCGGTTCAATGGGCTGAATGGCCTCTTACCACACTGTAGGGATTCTTCTGTATTACTAGTAACATTAGTAAAATCTTTTTAACTGGTCATGACTAGGACATACGAGTGCAAAGCTTCTAGATGAGTCCTTAACAGCTGATGCACACTGTTGAAGAATTAGGACAAAGTCAAGATAGGCAATGAAACTTTCATTTGAATCATCCTGCAGGTAGTGAAGTCTTAGAGATTCCAGCAGTATTGTTTACTCTTGACTACCTAGCCAGTCACTCAGCCCAGGGACCATTGCTGTTGCACCTCAAATTTGGATTTGATTTGATGCTTTATTGTCACATGTACCTAGGTACAGTGAAAAGTTTTGTTTTGCTTGCAGTACAGGCAGGTCATATCATACAAAGATCAGAGGGTGATTGAACAGACGAGGAATACAAAGTTATGGCTGCAAAGAAGGTGCACAAAAAGCAGGATCAACCATAGATTTGAAATTTGAGAGATCCATTCGGCAGTCTAATAACAGTGGGGGGAAAAGCTGTTCCTGAACCTGTTAGCACATATGTTTAAGATTTTTGTACCTTCTGCCTGACAGAACAGGTTGGAAGAGATTATAACCGGGATGGCAAGAATCTTTGATTATGTTGGCTGCCTTTCCACAGCAGTGAGAAGTGTAGATGGAGTCAATGGATGGAAGGTTGGCTTGCATGATGGACAGGGCTGCATTCACAACTTGGTATTTTACGGTCTGGGCAGAGCAGTTGCTGTACCAAACCATGATGCATCCAGACAGAAGGCTTTCTGTGGTGCATCTGTAAAAGTTGGTGAGAGTCCTTACGGACAAGCCAAATTTCTTAAGCCTCTTGAGGAAGAAAGGGCATTGTTTTGCCTTTGTTTGCCTTGCCCAATATGTGCACATGCCATTAGAGAGTTAATAAAAACAATCATGGGCTTGGCCCGATTGTGGACTTGGGGTTACAATCTCCTTATTCTCGATCACCTTTTCCCTCTCCTTGCTTGACAAGAATCTATTTACCTTAGCCTTAAAAATATTCAAGGGCTGCTCACACCAACTTTTAAAGGAAAGAGCTCCAAAGACCCTCAAAATTATGCCTGATCTGTTTTCGATGAGTAACCTAGCTTTAGATTCTTCCACAAGAGGAAATACCTTCTTATATCTAGAACAAAAACAGAAGTAGCTGGAAAAGCTCAGCAGGTCTAGCAGCATCTGTGAAGAAAAATCAGAATTAACGTATCAGGTCCGGTGACCCTTCCTCACAATTGAAGCCTTTTTATATCTATACTATCAAGACCTCTCAGGATTTGATGTTCAGTCATGCCCCACTCTCTAACCCACCTCCACTATCCTACGAGTTATTCTAGTATACCTCTGAACTGCCTCCAAAGCATGCACATCTTTCCTTGAATACGACAATTTATTTTGACATCCTGTTATCTTTCCTAATTTCTTGCTGTATCTGCATACTAACCTTTTGTGATTAATGCACAAGTACACCCAGATAACTCTGCAATTTCACATCATGTAGATAATGCTTTATTTTTACTGCCAAAATGTTTAAGTTAATTCTTTTACTCCATTTGCCACAGCTTAGCTCACTCAACCTGTCTTTATGTAGTTCTTGTCACAACTTATTTTCCTACTTTGTTGTCAGTAAATTCACCAAACATACCTTCCATTCCTTCACCTAAGGCTTTTATATGAATGGTAAACAATTGATGCCGAGCACCACTGAGGCTAACCATTTGTTACATCTTTTGAATCTGAGCCATTTATTTAAGTCAATCAATCTTCTATTCATGCCAACCTCTCACCATTTACAGCCAACCCCACACCTACCTTCAGCAACTTTGTTGCACCTTATTAATTCGAGAAATTTAAGCACCATATCTATCAGTTCCTCTTTATCCATAACAAGTTGCCTCTTCAGAAAATTATCTTTGTCCCTTTAACATATTAAGCTCATTAGCCTACCTTTTCCTGCTTTCTGTATGCCTCCCATTTTCAATAAAGGATGTGAAAATGTAAAGTTCAGAGCTTCAATAACTTCATGGCTTGAAAGAATCAGCAATAACTCTTTCTGGAATAGGTTGTCTCGCCAAGATGAAAGGGACAAAAAGAAACTGTTATAAAGGAACTAAAAATAACATTAACCTTCCAATAACCTTGGAAGGAAGCAATGCAACATAAACAAGGTGCTTCTTGAGAGGTAACACTGCCTGATAACAAATTCTGAAGGGTTACAGGACCTGAAACATTAACTGATTTCTCTCCACGGATTCTGGCAGACTCAGCGCTTTTTCAGCAATTTATGTATTTGTTTCTGCATGATAACCTGCTACCTCATGACAAATAGGTAAGTAAGACTACCTACAGAAGGAACTTGCTGAAAAATGTAAGGAGTTAATTGCAGGACAGGTTATTTAAAACAGACAGCTAACACTGGATGTAAAAGGATCAGGGGGAGCTACTTCTGATAAGGCAAGCTACAGATCGAGGTCTCCAAAAATGTAATTAATGTTGGGGATGAAAGAATCTAAAGCTTCTATAATCTCACACCGTAAACTTGAAAGAGAGAAAATTGTTTAAGAATTCAATTTCAAGAACTTTCAGTCGCAGAACTTCGAAGAACAACACTGCACAAGCATCAAATCCTTGACACTTCCAGAGATGACCCCTGATGCCATTGACCATGTAACGACCACTGACCAAGTTGTTACTTCTGCTTCCACCCACGTGACTGCTTCTGTACACAGATCCACTCCAGTTGCAGTCTCCAGCTCAAAACTCAGCCCCAGCCCCAAACCCTGCTGGGTATTCACCATCCCCAGATGTCCCCCTCACTGAGGCTGAATGGTCAATCCTCACCAAAGGACTGACCTTCATTCCCATGTCCACACACAAACAAATTACACACACGCCTCAACGTCAAGTTCTTTTATCACCACCTTTGCGCCTATTTCTTTGATCGCAAATTCCACCCACCCTCTGACGACCCCTTCTCCCACCACCAGCAAACTGCACATTTACTGGACACACCCTTCGGCCTCCTACCCTCCTTTGACCCCTTCATCTCTAATGCCGCTGTGACATCAATTGCCTGAATCTCTCCATCCCTCTCAGTTACTCCAACCTCTTCCCATCGGAATGCACAGCCCTCTGCTCCAACCCCAACCTCACCATTAAACCTGCCGACAAGGGGGAAGTGCAGTGGTAGTATGCTGAACTGACCTCTACATCACTGAGGCCAGACATCAACTCTCTGACACCTCCTCCTACTGTCCTCTCGATCACAACCCCACCTCTTATCACCAAGCCATCATCACCCAGGCCATCACAAACCTCATCACCTCAGGAGATTGACCACCTAAAGCCTCAAACCTGATAGTTCCCCAACCCCACACCGCCCGTTTCTATTTCCTACCCAAGATCCATAAACCTAACTGCCCCAGTTGACCCATTGTCTCTGCCTGCTCCTGTCCCACCGAGCTCATCTCCTCCTACCTCAACTCCATTGTTTCTCCTTTAGTCCAGGAACGTACATTCAGGACACAACCCACACCCTCCAACTTTTCCAAAGCTTTCAATTCCCTGGCCCCAATACCTCATCTTCAACATGGACATTCAGTACCTGTATACCTGCATCCCCACAAGAACGGCCTAAAAGCCCTCTGCTTCATCCTCTCCTGTAAGCCCACCCACTCCTCCTCCACTGACACTCTTATCTGCTTGGTGGATCAGGTGCTCACCCTCAACAATTTTTCTTTTTGATTTCTCCCACTTCTCACAAACCAAAGGGGTTGCTACGGGCACCCACAAAGGACCAAGCGATGTCTGCCTCTTTGTAGGATTCGTGGAACAGACCCTCTTCAACAACTACACCGGCACCATCCCCCACCTCTTTCTCTGCTATACTGATGACTGTATTGGTACTGCCTTGTGCTCCCGTGAGGAGCTTGAACAGTTTATCAACTTCACCCCTTCCCCATTTCTGACACCTCCCTCCCCTTCCTGGACACCTGTTTCCATCTTCAGTAACTGACTCACCACAGACATCCATTTCAAACCTACTGACTACCACAATTACCTCAACTACATCTCCTCTCAAACACCCTCCTTCAAAAATTCTATACCATACAATTCCAGTGCCTGAGCCACATCTGCTCCCAGGATGAGCTGTTCTACTCTCGGTCTTCCCGGTTATCCTCCTACTTCAGAAACCATATTCTCCCCATCTCTTTATTAAGGATACCCTCAACTGCATCTTCCTGTATTTCCCACACTTCTGCTCTCAAACCCTCTCCCCCCAACAAGGATAAAGTCCCCTTAGTTCTCTCATACCAACCCACCAACCTCCAAATACAATGCATCATCCTCTGACATTTTCCCCACCTACAATCAGACCCCAACACCAGAAAGACATTTCCCTCCCCACCAGTCCTCTTCCTACAAGGCTGTTCACTCCACTACTCTCGTCAGCTCCACACTCCCAACCAACCCCTTCACCAAACCTGGTACCTTTCCCTGCAATCACAGGAGGTGCAACCAAATCTCCCCTCTCACTTCCTTCCAAATCCAGCAGAGATTCACCTGCACTTCATCTAACCTTATCAACTTTATCCATTGCTTCCGACATGGTCTCCTCTATAATCAGGGAGACCAAATGCAGACTTGGGGATTAGTTTGCAGAGCATCTGTACTCTACACACATCAACCAACCCAACCTTCCAGTTGCCATCCATTTTAAGTCCCCCACCTATTCCCCTGGTGACATGTCCATCCTTAGCCTCCTCCACTGTCAGGGAGGCCAAATGTAAACTGGAAGAACACTACATACTTTACCTTGGGAGCTTACAGCCCAATGGCCTGAATGTTGACTTCACCAGCTTCAAAATCTCTCCTCCCCCAACCTGTCCATCTTCTGACTCACCTACCTGCTCTACTTCCCATTGACCAACTATGGTATCACTACCTGCATCCACCTATCTCACCTACCCTGCCGCCAGCCCCATGTCCCTCCTATTTATTTCTGGGTTCCCCTCCCCAGTCCTGACGAAGGGTTTTGGCCTGCAACATTGACTTTCCTGCTCCTTGAATGCTGTCAGACCTGCTGCATTTTTCCAGCTCCACATTTATTTACTCTAACTTCCAGCATCTGCAGCACTGCTCCAGAGAGACAATGTTGATTGGAATCATAGCTACATTCCACCATTAATCAGGCAATAGGCAGTTGAGTGGAGGCTTAACTTGCTTACATAAGGGGTCTTATTTTGATTTACTGAAATAAAGTTTAAATCATTCTTTCAGTACTTGATTGAGATTTCTTCATAACCAAATTAATGGTAACTTGTGATTTACCCACAGAGTTGCATTTGCTATCTTCCAATATAATGGAAATCTGAATTAAAACCAACTACCTTACTAAATACTTGTTTAAAGATGCTAGTGGAAGTCCATCAGAACCCATAGGTCCAACAGCTTACTCAATATTGCTCTAGTGATTCAGGTTTCACTGAGTTCCTCCTCCCCCAACACCCATTTCCTGATAGCTACTCCTGGGATGTTACTTGTATCCTGTGTAGTGAAGTGCATCTCCATCAGTGAAGATAATACCTTATTGCTGGACTGTGAATCCAGAGACCCAGCTAAATTCCTGGGGGACCAGGGTTCAAACTCTGCCATGACTAATGATGGCCATTGAACCCAATAAACACCTGGAATTAAGAGTTAACGTCAACCATAAATCCATTGCCGATTGTCAGAAAACCTATGTGGTACACTGATGTCCTTTGGGGAAGGAAACTACTATCCTTGCCTGGTCTGGCCTACGTGACTCCAGACCCGTAGCAACATAATTGGTGTTTTATTACCCTCTGGACAATTAGGGATCTGCAATAAATGCTGCCCTAGGCAGCATCATCATCCCACGAATTAATAAAAACCCTGTTTTCATTTACCATTAATTTTCCAGTTTCAATTATTGGACCAACACAACTTTTATAATATTTTCCTTCAAATATAGATTTTTACTTTTTAAAAATATATTCTCCAACCTGTGTTTGAAGGCATCAATATCTATAGTTAACCACAGATGGTGGGTCTGTGCCTTAGAATACTTCCCTTGAAGTGCCTTTTGTGTACTCTGCAATATCCTCTTACTCAATCCCTACAGTTTGAAACAGGCCATTCAACCCAAAAAGATCACACCAACTCACCAAACAGCACCCTACCCACAGTCAAGGCACCGTTTACTAGATTTATATTTACACATTCTCTAATCCAATTTATCAATTTACTTTGGCCAGCTCTGCTTTTGTGCCCTCAATTAACCTTAAATTAGCAAAGTCATGGACCCACTCCTCCCTCAAACTGAACATAAAATCAAATGATATTATGGTTGTTGCAACCAGATGTGGTTTTGTAAAAAAGACTGAGGAACCATATTCCAATCAAATCTAGTATAGTCTGCTCTCTAATCAGTTATTTTAGGAAGTAGTCCAAGACATTTTGTGAACTTCTCACCCAGTCTACCTTTGTGCATCTGATTTTTTTTCCATTCCATGTAGATTAGAATGTTACATAACTATTGTCATAAATATGCAATAATTCAGTTCAAAGCAAAGTTAGAATTTCAAGTAATCAAGTTTTATTTGTATTGTACAATTCTATTCACATTGGCCACAATTAACAATGCTAACAGCACTAGATGGTTTGCCATCCCTACTGCCACATGCCTCCATCTTCCTCACGACATCGTAGCCTTTTACAACTTTACCAAATACGACATGCTTTCCATCCAACCTACAAGATTCAACAACATTAGATTCAGTGGTTGCTAATGAATTAATTGAAAAAACAAAAAAGTAGATAAGTGATCATATACTTACCAACCAGTTTGAGTAGTACATATAAAGAACTGTGATCCATTTGTATTTGGCCCAGCATTGGCCATAGACAGGATACCTACAACAGAAAAAATTAAAATTAAGGAATGTAGGAATAGGAGCTCATTTAGCCCCCCACTGTCTGCTCTGGTATTCTAGATCATGACCAATTAACTTGAATACAATTCTCCTGATATTCCCACATCTAAGTTCATTCATGGGATTTTGCCACTATTGCCAACTACTCTTCAGAAAGTTATGGTTAGCTGCCTTCTTGATTGCAATCTAAGCGGTACAGGTACACCCACAGTGGTGTGTGGGAGTAGTGTGATTTCAACTGACTAAGGAATGGCAATACAATTCCAAATCAAATTGGCCAGGTGCTTGGAGGGGAATGTGCAGTTCATTATGCTCCCAAGCACTTGCTGCCTTTGTCCTTCTGGCGGTATGGGTCACAGGTTTGAAAGGTGCTATTTAGGAGTATTGGTGAGTTGTTGCAGTACACCTTACAAATATCTCAGTAGCAGAGGTATTGAACGTTGAACATGTTAAATTAGGCACCAACCACGTGGTCTGTTTAGTCCTGTAAGGTTTGAACTGGAGTACAGTTGGAGACGCACTCATACAAGCAAGTGGGAGTATTCAAAATTCAATTATGCTCCTGATTTACATCTCAGAAAATGGTGAGTCAGATAAGGTAGTCAGTTACCCAGTGCAGAATTGTGAACCTGAGCTGCTCTTGCAGCCAGACTCTTTAAAAGCAGGAGCTAAGAGAAGGGATTAGGAAAAATGACTTAAGGTTAGCATGGCATATTTGCAAGCAAATTCTGTCATAGGATAGAAATGCAAGAGGATTTTGAAATCAAACACAAGCATCAAACTCTTTCAAAGGCTCTACATTCTTCTGCTTCATTGCTAGCCTAAACCAGAAGTAAGTTAGTCAGTATTAGTTTCTGAACTCCTTTGGAGGTTGAGTAGCTAAATCAGAAAGAGGAACATTAAACTAGCCAAAAATAAGTTTAACTCAAATGAAATGTCTGAAGTCATTTTAACTAGGTTGTATTTGACAAACCACATTGATGCCAAAAATGAGGAAGAATTGTGTTTTATTCCTTCAGACTGCTTTTAGGATATTTTAAATGAGAAAAATCAATGTCTGATACTCCAATATTCTTCATACAAGATGTTGTGCTGTAATGGCCAATTATAGCACATTCCAGTGCAGAAAACCTCCTACTGGTAGCCAGGTGCAGATGTAATTAACAGCTGACATCAAAAATGTAGCAAACATAGGTTTTACTCTGAATGGAAATGGAGAAAAAGAATTTATTTCAGAAAAGTAACAAGTTTGACTTTTAAAAGTCTACAATATAATTCATTACATCATTTCAAGCAGTTTGAATGTAGCATTAGATGACTGCTTTAAGATGGCACCAAATATTATGGCCTAAACCACACTTCCCCAGATACCCACTTCAACAAGATTCTCAATTTCAGTCTTCCCATAGAGCATTTGAGCTCCTTCAAAACTAACTTCCTGCCTTTTTTATTAGCTGACTCCAACCTCCTCCTCACCCTGAAGGAATTTAGCACTCTGAACATTCCTTCACCATCTAAAGGAAAAGCAACTCACCGGGTTCGCTGTGCCTCAATTTGAGATTCTCATTAGCAAACTTCTCCCCATAGATGGACTTCCTACCAGTGCCATTGTGTCTTGGTGGAAATAAAGATTTCACTTCTCCTCACTTACCTTCTTTCCCAACATAAACCTTTTTGAAAGGATGAAAACAGATCAAGCTCTCACCACAAATAAATATTTTAAAAATTACCAGGTTCTGTGTGCTTCAATTGGAAATTCTCATCAGCAAACTTCTCTCCATAGATGGACTTCCCACCAGTGCCATTGTGCCTTGTGAAGTCACCACCCTGAACAGTCGAGAGTTGAACAAGTCAATCATTTAATCAAACTACAGACAGGGATATTACAAACAAAACAAGATTACATTGCTCCCTCACCTGGCACATGAAATCAGGAATGATTCTGTGAAATGTCGAGTTCTTGTAACCAAACCCTTTCTCATGAGTGCACAGTGCACGGAAATTTTCTGCAACGAAGTCAGAGTATGAGCATGCATCTAAAGACCAAACCGTTCCTCATCAGAAGTCAGTTTTTCAAACTTACCTGCAGTTTTCGGGACCACGTCAGCAAAGAGCTGAAAGAGACAAATGGAGCACAGCTTCAGTATTCATGTAAGTTTTAAAACAGCTGTAGTCATTATTCCAACCTTGTTTTCTCTTCCAAATACTCAGTCTAATTAAAACTAATTCTGAAAGGGTGTCAAGCTAGTCAATTAAAGTCATTGCCTAGTTCAGTGGGAATGAATGGCTACTGTTGGGTTCACTTGCCCATAAACAAGTAACTCACCTCACCAAGATAATCTGTTAATTTTATTTGTAAACTGATGACATTCATCTTAATTTCTTGAGATTCATCTGAAAAATGCAACATTCAAACATCCAGTGTCTCAAAATCCTGGAACTCCCTCCTTAATGTTGCAAGTTACCTACACCAGATGAATCGCAGTAGGTCAAGGCAATTAATGCTAGCAACACCCACACCCAGTAAATGAAAATAGCAAAAGAAATCTCATACACTAACCTACCCAATTCATCAACTCCAAGCCTTTTGCTACCGTACAGGAAAAGGGGGCAAACTTTCTTTACAAGTTACTGCGCAAGCATATGCAAATAATTCTCCCCCACTACTTTTTACTGGCCCAATGCCTGCAGCAGCCACAAGACTGAAATTAGAAACGGCAGACAAAACCTAGTTGAAGTGTGCCACCTGAAACAAAGTAATGAAAAGACTCATCTACAATTAAGTCCCATGGCCAACATTGGGCTTTAAAAAAAGTTGTCATTCAATCACTAAATGACTGAAGTCAGAAATAACAGGAAAAACAAGCTAATATCAGAACAACCTTCAATTCAAAGAATCGTTGGTGCTCGTACATTTCAGTAACGAAAACTGCAAAATGCTGAACTGAACGAAATTGGTTTGCTCTCCGCCACTGGAATCCACCCGCTCCAGCACGTTGCAGACGCACGTTGCGACTCATTGATTGCCCATTTCCGTTGCATTATGCGACGCGAAACTTACCGCAGCTTCTCAGTGGGCTTAAACAGTAGTAAATGCCAGACTTCCATCCACTCCTACACCACTTTTTTTTGGGGAAGGGTGGCCGAGGAGAGGAGGGGTCAACTATGAACGTCAAGTGACGGACGCTGCAATGCTGCAGAACCGCAGTATGACGCCATGGAGTGAGATGAATTTTGTCCCATTGTGGAGCTTTGTTCATTTTACCTCCAACTTAGCTTTTCTAAATAATGCGATCAGATACATACACTGATCAATACATTCGGTAGCATTCGCCCCCCGCCCATACCCCAGGCAAGGAGTGACCATTCACCGCTGCCCGAGGTGCTACTAGCTCACCTCCACGGTGATCCGGCCTTGGGGCTTGCCGTCCACAGAGATATCCATGTAGACCCGCGGCCTCTGC
>NC_063365.1:17158570-17182400 GCF_021869965.1 Rhincodon typus | reverse complement strand
TTTCTCCTCCACGGATGCTGCCAGACCTGCTGAGCTTTTCCAGCAACTTTGTTTTTGTTCCTAATTTACAGCATCCGCGGTTCTTTTGGTTTTTACATGTTAATGATGACTGACAATTAGCTGCCAGGCTTTGTTTAAATTTTGAACCAGGCAGGTTGACTGATTGGGCAAGGCATTGCCCTGAGAAATGAACTGGCAAATAGCTATTACTTATTTTAAGTTGCTTTTTTTTTGTTTTGCTTTGCTTTGCTTTGTTTTGTTAAGTTGAACCAAGCTTGTTGCAAAAGAACTGGGCCCTGTTTATTAATAGGCTCTGTTTACTGACACCAACATATTTGTGTGCATAGTTCGGGGAATATACCCAGAGTTAGGGGAGAGATTGGATTGGGAGTAATAGGGGGAGGTGGGGATGAGACATCAGGACTGGCGGGAGGGGAACTGTGGGGACATGAGGAACGCCTGGGAAGTGGAGGGGTGGAGTGAACTGAGGGGGTGGTGTGATAAAGGTTGTTGGGGGTGAAGAAAGAACCTGGTCGGGAATGTGGGTGTGACAAGGATAGTCCAGGAGCTGGGTGAATGAGGACATGAGATGGGTGGGAGAGGGCCTGTGGGCCCTTAGGTTCTCTTCCTCTTCCCTTCTCACTCTGGGAATTCCCCACCAAACCGCATCGTATGTTCGGCATCCCCTTCCCCACCACCGAAGCTCACCTCCAAATCACACGTGCTTCCCTGCGCACACACATAGTAATACATTAGTGTATAACATCACACGTAGTCTATGTGATGATGTCAGTGCTTGGACCCATGAATTGTCCAATGAGCACGCGCACATGGTTGCCCACAGTTGTTGGTGTCAGCAAACACTGCCTTATTAACATACACACACCATTATCAGACGCCATTTCCGCCACCTCCAGCAAGATTCCACCTCTAGACACTTATTCCCCTCCCCTCTGTTGCCTGCCTTGCGCAGGGACCATTCCTTCTGTGACACCCTGGTCCACACTTCCTTCACCCCCAACACCTCCCCATAGCCTTACGGCACCTTCCCCTGTAATTGGCGAAGGTGCAACACCTGCCCACTTACCTCCTCCCTCCCCAGTATCCAAGGGTCCAAACATATCTTCCAAGTGAAGCAACACTTCACCTGCATTTCCCAGAATCTAGTCTGCTGCATTCGCTGCTCACAATGTGGTCTCCTCTACGTTGGGGAAACGAAGCGTAGACTTGGTGACTGCTTCGCAGAACATCTACGTTCTGCTCGCAGAAAAGACCCTGAACTACCTGTTGCTTGCCACTTCAATGCACCACCCTGCTCCCTGGCCAACATCTCAGTCTCTGGCTTGCTGCAGTGTTCCAGTGAAGCCCAATGCAAACTGGAGGAACAACACCTCATTTTCCGCTTGGGGACCCTACAGCCCTCCGGAATCAATGTTGAGTTCAATAATTTTAGGGCCTAAACTCTCCCATGTCCCAGCCCCCTACCCCACACACAAGGCCTTGTTATCACATAGCCTGCCATTACATACCCCCTGTTGTTAGTCACTAACAGTCCCCATTAACAACTATTCACCCTCCCAGACTGATTGTTAGCAACTCCTTTGTCTGTCCAACTGTCTTTCCCTCTCTTTGGGCCCTATCCTATTGTTTACTCCCTATCCCACCCAACTTCCTATTTTCTGCAAATAAACTGACGTTTTCCCAGCCACCATCAGTTCTGAGGAAGGGTTACCGGACCCGAAACGTTAACTCTGTTTTTTCCTTCACAGATGCTGCCAGACCTGCTGAGCTTTGTTTTTGTCATGCCTTATTAATATATGATTGGAGAATATGCAAGTGCACCACATGTGAGCCGACTGATCGTCCTAAATTGGTTGTCAGTGCTATTCTTTGTGTGCTCATCCTTCAACAAAATGTGTAGTTTTTCAGCTATAGTTCGAGGATGAGAATTTTAAAATGGAGATTTGCTAAACTGAAACAGTTTAGGTTAATGAGCACAAAGTGAAGACTGAATGGGATTTGGTGAGAGTGTAGACACAAATAGCTGCATTTTAGATGACCTTAGGCTTACAGAGAGTATAACTTGAGAGACCAGCTCGGAGTTTGTTGAATTAGTCAGGTTTTAATGTAGCAAAAGTATGGATGATGGTTTCAGCAGTAGATCAACTGAGGCGCTGGAGTCCATGATAGTATTAGGTGGGCATAGGCAATCTTAATGATAAGCAATAGGAAACTTGATCAGTGGTTAGAGATCAGTTCTGCAGAGAACATTCAGGTTCAAATCCTGCCATGGCAGATGCTAGGGTTTGAATTTTTCAGTATAGAGGTTGGGACATCATTTTGAGTTTGTACAGGATGTTGGTGAGGCCTCTTCTGGATTACTGGGTACAGTTCTGGTCACCCTGCTATAGGAAGGATGTTACTAAATTGGAGAGGGTTCAGAAAAAAGGGTTTGGGATGTTGCTGGGAATGAAGGGTTTGAGGAGTTATAAAGATAGGCTGGGACTTCTTTCACTGGAGCACAGGAGATTGAGGGGTGACCTTATAGAGGTTTCTAAAATCATGAGGGGCATTGATAAGGTGAATAAAAAGTGTCTTATCCATTGGGTGGGTGAGTTCAAAACTAGGGGGCATATTAAAGTGAGAGAGAAAGATACAAGAAGGACATGAGGGGCAATTTTTTTTACACAGTGGTTCATATGTAGAATGAACGGCCAAAGGAAGCGGTGGATGCAGGTGCAGTTACAACATTTAAAAGATATTTGGATAAGTACGTGAATGGGAAAGGTTTGGAGGGATATGGGCCAAGTGCAGGCAAGTGGGGCTGGTTTGGTTTGGGAAAATGGCTGATGAGAACTAGCTGGTTCGAAGGGTCTGTTTCCATGCTGTATGACTCCATGACTCTAAATCTGGAATCAACAGATGACCTTGAAACCATTGCTGAATGTCTTTTAAAAATCCATCTGGCTCACTAATGTCCTTTAGAGAAGGAAACTCTCATCCTTACCTGGTCTGGCCTCCATGTGACTCCAAACCCACTGCAATGTGGTTGACTCGCTGACAGTTAGGGATGGGCAATAAATGCTGGCTTGGCCAGCAATGCCCACATCCTATGAATGAATTTTAAACAAAGTTTGCTGTTGTTTTTAATATTTAGTTGGAAGAAATATCTGAACTTGCAATGAATGTTGGAGAAGCATTCTGGCAATTTAGAGTCAGTGGAGGGGTTGAGAGAGCTGAAGATGAAATAGAGGTGGGTGTGTCAGCCTACTTGTGGAAATGTTGTTTTTCATTTATCATAAAAATAACATTGTTATTGCCACTGTTTCATAGTCCCACATGGCAATTTGTGCCTGCAGTTATCCAGATGTGTTAACCTTGTAATGTGTACATAATACACTGCAAATCTTGGCTTTATTAAAACCCAACATATAAAAGTAGTGAAATTGTGAGAAACCATAACAAAAGACAGGTTATTCCTCAGATTATTGTTTAATTCTAGGCATCATACCATAGGAAGGGTGGTAAGCCTTGTAAAAATGAAGCCTTGATATGTAACTTCAGTTATTGTGAAGAGACTGGCATGATGTTCTCCTCAGGAAAGAAGGCTAAGAGAAGATTTGATAGAGGTGTCCAAAATATGAATGATTTTGATAAAGCAAGCAAGGAAAAACTGCTTTGAGTAAAGAGAGAATCGGCAATCAGATGACACTGATTCAAGGTAATTGGTAAAAGAGAACTGTTTTTACCTTGAGTTCTTATTTGGAATGTGCTGCATGAAGGCATGGTGGAAGCAGATTACATAACTTTCAAAAGGGAATTCTATAAGCATCTAAAAGTTTTTAAAAAATATATAGGTTTGAGAAAGAGCAGGGGCCACGGGATTAATTGGATATGTACCAAAGAGCCAGCACAGATGTGATGGGATAAACGGGTCCCAGTTCCCTTTGCAACAATACTGGGAGTAGACACACAACATAGACTGTGGTTCAAGAATATGGCTCACCACCTTCACAAGGGCAATTCAGGATGAGGAAATGCTAGCCAGTAAGATTTTTATCTTCCATCACTTGAAAAATGAAGAAAAATGGCTAGGCTGTAGGCTCCAAGATTCATAGACTCATACAGCGTGGAAACAGACCCTTCGGTCCAATCATTCCACGCCGACCATGTTCCAAAACTAAAACTAGTCCCACTTGCCCGCATTTGGCCCATATCCCTCCAAACCTTTCCTATTCACGAACTTACCCAAATGTCTTTTAAATGTTGTAACTGTACCTGCATCCAACACTTCCTCTGGCAGTTCATTCCACACACGAACCAATCTCTGTGTAAAAGAGAAAAGTCGCCCCTCATGTCGTTTTTAAATCTTTCTCCTCTCATCCCCCCCATCCTAGGGAAAAGACCCTTGCCGTTCATTTTATCTATGCCCCTCATGATTTTAAAAATCTCAATAAGGTCAATCTGGATGGGTACATGAATAGGAAGGGTTTGGAGGAATATGGGCCAAATGCTGGAAAATGGGACTAGATTAATTTAGGATATCTGGCTGGCATGGATGAGTTGGACCAAAGGGTCTGTTTCCGTGCTGTACATCTCTATGACACCCCTCAACCTCCTGCACTCCAGTGGAAAAAGTCCCAGGCTTTCCAATCTATTTTTTTAAAATTTCAAACCCTTCATTCCTGGCAACAGCCTGGTAAATCTTGTCTGAACTCTCTCTAGTTTAATAATATCCTTCCTATAACAGGGTGACCAGAACAATACACAGTACTCCAGAACAGGCCTCACCAACATCCAGTACAACATCAATATGACCTCCCAAATCTGTAACTGAATGGTCTGAGTAATGAAGGCAAGTGTGCTAAATGCCTTCTTAACCACCCTATCTACCTGTGACACCGTCAGAAGTCACACAACACCAGGTAATAGTCCAACAGGTTTACTTAAAACGAAAAGCTTTCGGAACACTGCTCCTTTGTCAGGTGAAGTGGAAGGAAGCGTACGTGTGCTTCCTGACGAAAGAGCAGCGCTTCGAAAGTTTTTGATGTTAAATAAACCTGTTGGGCTATAACCTCATGTTGTATGACTTCTGACTTTGTCCACCCCAGTCCTACATGGCCATCTCCACAATATACCTGTGACACAAATTTCAAAGAATTATGAACTTGAGCCCTCGGATCTCTCTGTTCTACAATTCTACCCAGGGACCTACCATTAACTGTGTAAGTCCTGTCCTTGTTTGTATTACCAAAATGCAATACTTCACATTTATCCAAATTAAACTCCATCTGCCACTCCTCAGCCTCTTGTAATCTTAGACAACCTTCTTTACTGTCCACTATACCAATTTTGGTGTGATCTGCAAACTTACTAACCATGCCTCCTATACTCTCATCCAAATCATTTATATAAATGACAGACAAAAGTAGACCCATATCAATCCTGTGAAATTTCTCTGGTCTCAGGCCTCCAGTGCAATAAAAACAACCCTCCACCACCATCCCCATTTCCTATGTTAAAGCCAATTTTGTATCCAATTGGCAAGCTCAACCTGAATCCCATGTGATCTAACTTTTCTAAATTAGTCTACCATCCAGAACCTTGTCAAAGGCTTTACTAAAGTTCAAGTAAACAATATATACTCTGCCCTTATCAATCTTTTTGGTTACTTTACGAAAGAAAAGCCTGAAGTGATTATATGACAAATAAGAGGATTTTACAAGATTGATAAGGATGCTACTTGTGCAATGAAGAACAAAATACCAGGAGATGTGAATGGTTACAGCAAAACCATTATATCATCTTTTAATATTCTCAGACAATGTCAACTCAACAACAGCATATATTGAACCTTTAATAAACTATCCCGAGGTATTTCACAGAATTATTATAAAACCATGTATGGCACCAAGCAACGTCAGGAGATATTGGGTCAGATGGCCAAAGGTGTAGGTTTTAAGCAGTATATTAAAAGTGGAGGAAAACTAAGGTAGAAATGAGTGTATGGAGGTATTCCAGAACATCAAGCCTGGTACACCGATGTTGGAACATTTAAAACTGGGGATGAACAAGAGGGTAGAACTAACAAAGCATACATATTGTGGAGGGATAGAAGGCTGAAGAAGATTAATGACGTGGAGAGGAATGAGGTTGTGGTGTGATTGAAAACAATGATAAGAATTGTAAATTAATGGCAAATCTTGACATCTCGAGCATATTGCTAGAAATACAATTTCAAAGGAAAAGTTGTCACACTCACGATCTTGTGGGAGAGCTCTAAAATCTTCAACTTTTTCATCAGCATTCAAAAACAAGTCTTTTCTTGGGTTTAGACAAGTGAGCAGATCTCTTGGTCTTATTGTCTGTCTTTCTGTGATTTCTACTCTATGCTGCCCAACAGAAGCCGCCACATTGTGTTACATGGTCAGAGGCAAGCCTGGCAGTGAAGACAGGAAGATGACAACAAGCCATCTCTGAGAGCCTCAAACCATGTGTAAGACAGAGGTACTGAGAAGATAAAGAATATGGACTGTTGTCTGCTGCCAGTGATGTGAGTAATCTGTCTGAAGGTTAGCAGAAGAGGGCTTTGTGCTTTGTCACACTTCAACTGTTGCTTTTGGTGAGAGGCCTTCATTTTAGTCGGGGTTCTGGTAAAGCAAATGTTCCTATTTCACATTTTCTATTCTAAATGTTATTTTCAAGACTTAAATTTGCTCAGACAACAGAGTTCTTGAAGTATAAGGTTTGGGGCATTGGGTTGTTCAGTGGGTTAAGTGTTGGCCTTGGTGTTAATTCAGGCTAGATGCAATAGCTCACTGGCTCTTGGTGGCTTGCTTTCTAATAAGGCTTAAGTTATAAATGTTAGATTGACATCAAACTCTATCAGCATTTGTTCTATTAATTTCCCTTTTGTGACCTACGATAATGATTTGGAATGTATTTCTTGAAAGGCTGATGGAAGTTAACACAATCTTCCAAATGGAATTTGTTAAATAATTGAAGGGAAGCATACAGAGCACTGGGAAAAGAGGTGAAAGCAATAAATTGATCAGCTTTACAATTCAGCAGCACTGTAGCTAGATGACCCCCTTTTATGCTGTGTCATTCTGCTGTGGAGGGAATGTGAATCCTTTTTTTAACACTTGAGGGATTTTTAAAAAATTGTATTTTTTTCTGTTGCAGTATTCTATTTTTAATGAGATTAAATAAACTCGGAAAAATATTGATAAATGAATAATCTATATTGTTTTATGTTCGCACAAAAACCAGCAACTCATGGGGGTATTTCTATCAGCTCTCTGGATTTTTGAGTTTGTCTTGTGATTTATGAGATGGTTTGATCCATATGAGGCATTTTATAGCCTTCTGATCAAAATGCCAGGTTCAATGAATTCTGATAATTATTGTGCCTATTATCTCAATGTGTTGGGACGTTATGCAGGCTTAGGAGACACGATAATTTGGATGAGCTAAAGTTTACTGTCATTGGCGATCACTTGCTAACAAGTATGTATATCTACCTAGCAAGTTCCATGTCACTAGGAATGGATTCTGTGAGCCCTTTATGTGGCTGATGAACCCAATCCTAGAGCTATATCTCCAATCACACATTTTGTAGGTGTTTCTGAGCGGTGGAATTAGTCCTTGGCTTTGATCATTAGCATTTATTTTTCCGGTTCCTTTCTCAGTATTTCCTCTTGCCAACAGGTATTCTTGAAGAATTGTGACCCTTCCTATAGGAAGTTCCTCCAAGTCAATTTCTTCTGAATGAGGGCCTCCCACGCATTGACATCTATGTTGCATTTCTTAAGGCAAGCCTTCAGGGAGTCTTTGAAATACTTCCTTTGTTCTTATTTTGTTTAAGTGCCTTCCTTGAGGTGGATGTAGCTGATGTGCTTTGGCAGTCAGAATTTGGATATTCTGGCTGGCACAGCGGACTTGGTTTCAGACGGTGGTCTCAATGCTGGTGCTATTAGTTGCTTCAAGGACACTGATGTTAGTCTGCCTATTCTCCCAGCTGACAATCCGTCTCAAAAAGTGTTGATGGTACTTCTCAAGTTACTTTAGGTGGCATCTATTTGTAGTCCAAGTTTCACAGCCATACAGAAGTCAGAAGGATGATTGCCTTACTTGCAAGGATCTTGGTAACAGCACAGATGGTCATCAAAGACTCATCCTTCGCAGTCTGAAGGTGCACTCGCAGATGGGATGGGGTGTTGAATCTCCACAATGATGTCAGTCTTAAATGAAAGGTGGCTCCCCAGGCAGAGGAAATGTTTCACATTGGGAGGATTTTTCCTTTGTACTTAATTGAAGGATGGCGTGCAACTTGCACTGGCATGGGTTGGTAAAGGACTTGAGGCTGAGACCAATTCTTTGGCATGGTTTTGCGAAGGTGTTAAATAAGGCTTGAAGATTCTCTTCTGAGAGAGCAGTGATGACATTATCTGTATATTAAAGTTCCCAAGCAATGTTGGTGTCATTTTCTTCTTGGATTTCAACCTGTTGAAGTTCATAAGTTTTTCCCATCCATCCCCTAGACAATGTCCACACCGCTGGGAAGCTTGCTGTTGACAAGATGTATAATGGGCAATGGAGAAATGGGTAGGGATGATGACATATCCCTGATTGACTCCTGTCTTGACTTCTAAGGATTCTGCCTCATTACCTTCAGTGAGAATTGTCACTGATGACTTGTCATGGAGAAGATGGAGGGTATTGATGAATTTCTCTGGTTTTAGCATTTCCTGATTGACTGACTGAATCAAAAGCCTCAGTCAGATAGATGAAGGCCACGTAGAGTGGTTGGTTGATGTTATTCCTGGCATTTTTCTTGGAGATGCCAAGCTGTAAAAATCATGTCCTTAGTTCCACTGTTTGGTTAGAAGCCACACTGGCTTTCAGGAAGGATTTCCTCAGAGATTGGGAGAAGGTACCTAGCAAGGATTCTGGCAATTATCTTCCCGGTGATGGATGGGGTGGAGCGGAGGGATTCCTCTGCAGTGTTCCTGAGATTTCTTCTTCTTTGACCCAGATTTTCAGTAAAAGTTAATATATGATGGTTAAGCTCTGCTCCTCTAAGTTTGAAAATATCTTCTGGAATCCTGTACACTCCCATGGCTTTTCCATTCTTCATTTGTTTAATGGTGTCTTCGACTTCTGTCATACTAGGTTGGAGTCCAAGGTCATCTTTGACAAGGAGTTGGGGGATTTCCTCATCTATGATTTCATTCCTGGTTTACGAGTTCTTTGAAGTGTTCTCTCCATCAGAGGCTGATGTTTTCTGTGTCTCTGAAAAACGTTTTGTCCTTACTCTGCAGTAGTTTGAGTCCAAAGGTATTGGGCCCATGTATTGCCTTGGTGGCATTGAAGAAACCCTGGGTGTCATGCTTGTCAGCAAGAAATTGCAGCTTCTTGGCTTTTTCAGTCCAGTTTTGGTTGATGTTCTTCTTTGTAACTGTGACTTTGCTGTTTGATGAGTTTTCCTCTTTGTCTTGCTGTTAATGGCATTTTACCAGGCATGCAGAACTTTCCTCTTCTGTCTATGATGACTTAGATGATGGGGTCATTCTCATTGAACCAGTCTTGGTGTTTCCTGATCTTAGTTATTATTTCTTCACAGTATGAGTTGATGGCTCTTTCACTTCATTAAAACGAACTCTGAAGATTTTGGTGAAGATGTTGGAAGGTTGCTAATCTGCTTGGCTTTTGAAGTCGCTAATGTTGAGCTTTTTTCCGAACCATTTCTTTGTCGTCAACTGTGTCTGATGGCATTTGATGGACATAGAGGAGCAGATGGTCTATCCAGCAGTCAACTGCCCTGGTCATTGCTTTGGTAATGAGGACATCCTTTTATTCTCTGGATTGATTTATGACATGTTGAATTATGTGCCCGTGCTTTGATTTTGGATGCATCTAAGAAGTCTTGTACTTGTCTTTTTGGTAGAACAGCTGGTCTTCTGCACATTTGATGAACAGGAGGATTCTGCTGGAGTTGAGATTCCCAAATCCTCCCTTTCCAAAGGTTCCTTTTCACAGTTGGGAGTCCTTTCCAATCCTGGCCTTGAAATCCCCAAAGAGGATCATTTTATTCTCCTTAGGGATGTTGGTGAGAAGGATGAAGTAGAAGCCTTCTTTGGTCTCATCTGTGCCATGAAATGTTGGGGCATAGGCACTCATGACTGCTGCCTTCTGGTTCTTGTTAAGTTGCAGATGGAGAGTCATAAAGTGACTGGTGGTACCAAAAAGGAGCTCCAAGGGTGGTTTTTGAGATTGTTCTTCATGGTGAATCCAATTCCATGCCTCCTGGGTTGATCCTCAGCATTATGCCTCCAGAAGAACGTGTAACCACTGCCATTGTCCCTCAGCTACCCTTCACTAGTCTTCTGCAGGGAAGCGATATCAGTGTTCAAGTACCTAAGTGCATAGGCAACAGGGGCAGTTCTTGGCACCCGATTGCTTTGCTGATTATCCATGAGTATTCATGCAATCCAAGTTCTATGATTGAGTTTGACTTTGGTTTTTAGACCACAAATGATTGAGCTTGTTGAATGCAGTTTCCAGCCAGATCAAAGAGGCAACTGACTGTATTTAGGGCACCTTTTCTAGCTCCTTCCCCAATGCGGATTGAGCAGTGTGGATTCTGAAGAGGGCTGTGCAGTCATAAAGCTGTCAATGCTCTCCTGTTCCTGTTTGAAGAGTGAAATGACTGAGTCAAAATCCACTGCGTATGTGCCATTCCAAAGCTAGGGATTTCCAAACACTCATCTCTGTCCCTTTGCGTCTCACCACAGGGCTTGTGTTTTATGTGTATGTGTGTGTGTGTGTCTGTGTGTAGTGTTGAATTACTCTAGATTGATGCTTTTTTGCTGAACATCTTGTAACGTGGGAATCCTATCGCAATGCAGCAGACACGTGGTCCTTGGCAGATGGTGGATTCAGTTTTAGCGGCAAGGAAACCTTGATGACTGGGAATCTCCCTGCTGCTGCAGCCTTCATGTGCTGTCACAGTCATTGATATCACCGACGTTTTGCATCTGAATCGCCAGTGAGGACTTGTTTTGGATTATGCTTTATTTAGTTCCTTCCCTCTGACCTTAACATCATGGGTGGTCCTGCCAGAGGTTGAAAACTGCTGACAGCCTCGCTCTCTGAATCAGTGAAACACTCTCCTCCACAACAAGGTGGTAATCCAAGGAAACGGAAGTAAAGTACATAGAGCAGAAAATGAGAAATTGGCAGGATAGAATTAAAATGATCAAATCCAGAGTTCATACAGCCATGGACAAGGATTTCATCAACAAATGAGCTGAGCCAGGGTCAGAATCAGGCAATGTTGGAGATGGAAGGAGATCATGCTGAAATGGTCAGTAGCTTATTTAAGTGGATAAAATTTCAGCTCATCCAGTAATAAATGTCAGACAAGCTGTGTCATAAATCAGTTGCTATGGAGAGATGGTGTGTATTTTCAATGTTAGGAGAGGTTAAGGGAGGAAATTTGTAGCTGGGGATGACACAACTGAAGACAGGGGTGTGTGAAAAGCTAGAAGTAGAGAGCAGTTTATAATGCTTCTAAGTTGGTGTCAAACCCAACCTTGAAGTTATCCTCTGCACACCAAGACTGCTTTTCCTAATTATATTAATGTTCAAGATCCCAAAATTGACCCCTGGGGAACAACACTACAAACCTTCCTCCCATAAAATATCCATTGATACTATTTGTTTCCTATCACTCAGTCAATTTTGTATTCATATTGCTGCTGTCCTTTTTATTCCATGGCCTATAATTTTCTTCAAGTCTTTTGTGCAGTACCATATCAAACACCTATTGGAAGTCCATGTACACATCAACAACATTACCCTCATCAAGCCTATCTCTTCAAAAAAACTTCAGCATATTTATAAAGGGAAAGTTATGTTTTAGTAATATCTCAGAAGCTTCCCCACCACTGAAGTTAGACTAACTGGTCTGTAATTGCTGGGTTTATCTATCTTCCAAACTTTCTTGAAGGTGACTGTAATGTTTGCAATTCTCCAGTCTTCTGGCACCTCACCCAAGTCCAGACCAGGCAAAGATTACAGTCAATGTCCCTGCAATCCACTCTCATTTCCTTCATTTTCCTTGGATCCATTTCATCCAGTCCCAATGATTTGTCAACTTCAATTACCTACAGCCTAACACTTCTTCCTTTAATCAATTTTGAACCCTTTTTGTGACAGAGTTTCTTCTTCTGTCACCATAGTCTGGGAAGCATCACCCACTTTGGAAAAGATAGATACAAAATTTTAATTTAAACACCACAACCATGCCCAACCTTCTATGTTTAAATCCCATTTTTGGTCTCTAATCAGCACTCAACTGTGGCATTTTAATTGGTATCTGCGGAATGAGAATGCACATAAATCAATTTGGTTTTATAACCACATAATACAAGCAGAAACAGAAATGACTTTTATTTAAATTCTACAATTCAGTTTGCAAATAAAAAAACTCAAGGCAGCTGTCCACAATCAGCAATGACAATTTTCTTTGTGGGTTTGCCATCTTTGCTGCCGCATGAGTCCATCTTCTTCACAATATCCATTCCATCAATCACAGAACCAAAGACAACATGTTTTCCATTCAACCTTCAAGATTCAAGAACAGTGGTGAGCACCAAATCCTCCAGTGAAAAATTACAATGAGAATTTAACTATACATGAACTTACCATTTAGTCTCTGCAGTGCAGATAAAGAACTGGGAACCATTTGTATTTGCCCCAGCATTGGCCATGGAAAGAATACCTGCAAGAGTAAGATTACAAAAAGTAAGCATTCCAGAAATATGTTCACATTCCTCTTTCCTGTACAATTTGTACTTAAATTCATTATCTTGGTTATATTTTTGGATGTGGATGAACAACTTGGAGGAAAGAAACAGTGACAGTGATTTAGGGTAGGAGGAAAGAGGCTTGAAGAGTTGACTAGACCTGGTAATGGAAGTACATTCACATGCATATTTTGAAAATGGATAAGCATAGAGCAAGATGGACGGACTTAAATCAGGCATTGAGAATGCTGAGGCCCAATGTATTGGCCATGTATTCACAGTGGAGAAGCAGCTGACTGGACACAATAGGTTAGAGAGCTGGAACAATTCAACTCACATCAACATAGTCAATCCCAAAACATGAAAAATATTGGTTTCCCCTGCAGGAGAAAATGGTCCAATTTGCTCTGTTTTTGGTACCTGTTGCATAAGGCACTGAGTGCCTGAAAGGCTTAACTGGCTTCATAAAACAAACTCCGTTCATAAGGACATAAAATTCGATGTCTGCAAGGAGCTAACCAGTTCAATGTTTGTTACCAAAGCAATGTGTTTTGTAGCAGTCAGTTTTAAGCAAAGCCTGAGGTCTTACTATGGATTTTCACATAATCCAGATGTATTGTAACATGCTGTTAGATAACATGTAACAAATTTTTATTGTTTTTCAAGACAGAGACAACATCCTGCTGAAGACTGCTTGGACATCCTTCCATGCGTTCTATCAGTAACTCAGCAATACCGGTAAGAGGAATTGGTGGCAGTAAATCACCCGATCCCACCCAGTATCTCAGACTGTTCTGGTGAACATTACCACAATGCATAACATGCTGACCAAGATGTGGATTTTGCCATTGTACCAGTTAATACCTCCTCCAGTTAAGTTATCCCTGGTTTACAATTGCCATATTCTCCATTTCAGCAGCACTACCATGTGGGCGCTGACTTCAGCCAAAGTGAAACTCAAGAAAAGATTGATCGTCTAGGCACTTGGCAAATTGTCCTTCCACGATATTAGAAACAGTGAAAACAGCAGAAGAACCTGGACAGGTCAACAGACTTGTTGTTTGAAAGCTCAAGCAAGAAATTAAAGGGAACACTGCAATTCAATTGCACCCTTTAAATGAAATGATTTGTGTTATTTTGAACAAACAGATTTTAAGTTCAGGTTTAATACCAGTAACTCAAAAGAATCCTTTACACTGAGCCAAAAAAGACAACTCCCCATTCAATTTCTCCATTCTATCTAAATGTTTGATCCCTCCCTGTCTTACACCTCACAACTGAACAAATACCACAACCCTATACCTGAGTAATCAGTTTCCATACGGTGTATTTACTCACACCCAGCACTGAATTTTGGTTGCTTAAATGAGAGTTAGACTCCCTCAGCCTACTTTCCAAGTCAGCATGATCTTATCAATGAGTCAGTCTCCTCAATTGAGCACAATGACTCTATAACTAAGTCAGTAGAGCCTGGAGAGAGATATAGTTTTTGTAGGTGTAGTCTGCCAGGAGTAGACAGCAGGAGTGAGAGACTAGAGTTGTCATCTGTAGTTGATAAGTTTGATTTAGTTGATTAGGTTCAAAACGGCAGGAGAACTTGGCCCCAGGAAATACTCCTCCTGCAATCAGTGGGAAGTCAGCGACACTTTCAGAGTCTGTGGTGACTACATATGCAGGAAGTGTGCTCAGTTGGAACTTCTGATTTTCCACATAGAGCAGCAGGAGCTGTGGATGGACTCACTATGGATCATCCATGAGGCTGAGAATGTCGTAGATAGCACGCTTAGCGAGATTCTCACACCACCAGTAAGGGATGCAAAGGCAGAGAAGAGTTGGGGGACCACCATGAAGTGTGGGCGGGCAGGCAGTGCAGGAGTCCCCTGTGGCCATTCCCTCTCAAACAGGTATATCATTTTGGATGCTACTGGAAGTAAGATGGCCTCTCAGCATAAAGCAGCAGCAGTAGCCAATCAACAGCACCATCACTGGCACTGTTGTACAGCAGGGAGGGTCGAAGTTTAGGCGAGCAGTACTGGTTGGGGACTTTGTAGTCAGGGCACAGATAAGTATTTCTGTGGCTGCAAGCAAGACTCCAGGATGGTGCGTTGCCTCCCTGGTGCCAAGACAGTCTCTGAGTGGGCGCAGGATATTCTGAAGACAAAGGGTGATTAGCCAGGGGTTGTGGTGCATATTAGTACTCAACAACATAAGCAGAAAGACAGATGAGGTCCTGCAAAGGGAATTAGGTAGAAAGTTGAAAATCAGGACCTCCAGGGTTGTAATCTTAAGATTACTTCCTGTGCCACTTGCCAGTGAGGCTAGGAATAGGAAGATAATTAAATTTAAATTTAAATTCAATGGCTAAAGAACTGGTGTAAGAGGGAGGGCTTCGGGTGTGTGGATCAATAGGACGTGTTCAGGGCAGGTGGGACCTGTACTAGAAGGACGGTTTGCACCTAAACTGGAGGGGCACCAATTTCCTAGCAGGGAGGTTTGCTGCTCAGGAGGGTTTAAACTAGTGTGGCATGGCTGCAGGAACCATAGCAGCAGAACAGCAAGTAAAATGACCAAGGAGGAGTCAGAGACTAAGGTCAGCAAGCCTTAAGAGGAAGAACAAACAGGGAAAGGTTACTGAACACAGCAAGACTAGCGGTCTTAGGTGTATTTGTTTCAAAGCGAGGAGTATGACAGGTAAGGCGGATGAATTTACAACTTGGACTTATGCCTGTAGCTATGATGTTGTAGCTATTAGAGACTTGGGGCAGACTGGTAGCTTCGCGTTCCGAGATCTGGATGTTTCAGGTGAGATAGAGAGTGATGTAAAAGAGTTGGGTAGTTGCATAACTGATAAGGGAGAGTATCACAGCTGTACTGAGGGAGAACACCTTGGAGGGCTCATCCAGTGAGGCCATCCGGTGGAGCTCAGGAATAGGAAGGGTGCAATCACTTTAATGAAATTGTACTACGTGCCTCTTATTAGCCAGCAGGTGACAGAGGGACAGATAATGGAAAAACTAAAAACAACAGGGTTGCTGTAGTGGATGATTTTAACTTCCCCTATATTGACTGGGATTCGTTTGGTACCAAGGGCTTAGATGAGGGGGAATTTGTTAGGCGTGTTCAGAATGATTTCTTTGAAACAATAAGTAAATACCCCAACTAGGGAAGGGGCCATATGAGGCCTGCTATCGGGGAAAGAGCCAGTCCAGGTGATCGAAGTTTCAGTGGGGGAGCATTTTGGAAACGGTGATCATAATTTTACTTATGGATAAGGACAAGTATAGTCCTTGGGTAAAAAGTATTAATTTGGGGAAGGCTAACTACAACAATATTAGGCAGGAAGTGGTGAATGTAGATTGAGCTAGCTGTTTGAGGGTAAATCCACATTTGGCATGTGAATCAAAGGCCAGTCGATTAGAGTTCAGGACCAGCATATTCCTGTGAAAATAAAGGATATGGACAGTAAGATTTGGGAACTTTGGATGACAAAAGAAATGGAGAGTTTAGTCAAAAAGGAAAAGGAGGCACAAGTAAGGTTTAGAAAATTGAAAACAGACAAAGGTCTTGAAGAATACAAAGATAGCAGGAAAGACCTCAAACAAGGACAGGAGAACAAAAAGGAGCATGAAATGCCTTTGGCATAAAGGATTAAGGAGAATCACAAGGCATTTTATACGTAAATCAACAGCAAAAAGGTAGCTAGGAAAAGGTAGGTCCATTCACGGATAAAGGAGGGAATTTATGCATGGATTTGGAAGGCCTAGGTGAGGTCCTTAATTAATACTTTGCATCGATATTCACAAAAGAGAAGGACATAGTGGATTGAGAGTCTCGGGAAGGGTGTGTTGATATTCTAGGTCATGTCAACATTAAAGAAAAAAGTGGTGATGTTGAGTGTTTTAAAAAGCATTAATACTTGTATGTCATCTTTAGTCACAGGCGAGGTCCCAGAGAACTGGAGAATGGTCAAAATTGTTCCTTTATTTCAGAAGGGCAACATGGATAATCTGGGAAACTGCACATGTAGTTTGCCTGTAAGTGAGCTTTACATTAGTAATTTCCTTACAACTAGAGAAGATTCTTAAGGATAGAATTTACTCACATTTGGAAAAGTATGGACTTATTAATGGTAGGAGGTGTGACTTTGCACAGGAAAGGTCAGTCTCAGTCACAGTAGTACAGCACGGAAACAGACGCTTCCATCCAACTCGTCCATGCCAGTTATCCTAATTAACCTTTCCCATTTGCCAGCATTCGGTACATATCCCGCTATACCCTTCCTATTCATATTCCCATCCAGATGCCTTTTAAATATTGTTATTGTACCAGCCTCCTCCACTTCCTTTGGCAGCTCATTCCATACATGCACCAGCCTCTGCCCCTTAGGACTCTTTCAAATCTTTCCCCTCATGTTAAATCTATGCCCTCTAGCTTTGGACTCCCCTCCCCTGGGGAAAAGACCATGGTATTCACCCTATCCATGCCTCTCATGATTTTATAAACCTCTACAAGGTCACCCCTCAGCCTTCGACACTCCAGGAAAAAGAGCTCCAGCCTAATCAGCCTTTCCCTCTAGCTCAAACCCTCCAACACCAGCAACATCTTTGTAAATCTTTTCTGAACCTTTCAAATTTAATATCTATCTTGTAGTAAGGAGACCAGAATTGAATGCAGTATTTCAAAAGTGGCCTAACTAATGTCCTGTACAACCACAACATGACATCCCAACTCCTGTACTGAATGCACTGACCAACAAAAGCAAGCATACCTATAGCCTTATTCACTCCCCTCTCTACCTGCAACTCCACTTCAAGAAATTATGAACCTGCACCCCAAAGTATCTTTGTTCCGCAAAAGATGCCATTGCTGCGTTAAAGCAGATACAGTCGGTTAAGAAAATGAACTCAGCTCACAGATAAGGTGAACAGTGCAGAAGGCGTTTGGCAGAAATGTTTTGAAACAAAAACAGAAGTTGCTGGAAAAGCAGGTCTGGCAGCATCTGTGAAGAAAAAAAATCAGAGTTAATGTTTTGGGTTAGTGACCCTTCCTCAGAACTGATGGTGGTTGGGAAAATGTCAGTTTATATACAGAAAATAGGTAAGGGGTGGGGTAGGGAGTAAATGATAGGATAGAGCCTAAAGAGAGAGAAGAGCAGTTGGACAAAGGAGTTGATAACAATCCGGCTGAGAGGGTGAATAGGGGACTATTAACGTAGCTGTAATGTTCTATGTTCTAATGACTGACAATAGGTGGCGTGTAATGACAGGATATATGACAACAAGGCCTGGTGTGTGGGGTAGGGGGCTGGGACATGGGAGAGTTTAGGTCCTAAAATTATTAAACTCGATATTGAGTGCGGAGCGTTGCAGGATCCCCAAGCAGAAAATGAGGTCTTGTTCTTCCAGCTTGCATTGAGCTTCGCTAGAACACTGCAGCAAGCCAGAGACAGATGTTGGCCAGGGAACAGGGTGGTGCGTTAAAGTGGCAGGCAAGAGGTAGTTCAGGGTCTTTTTTGTGAGCAGAACGTCAGCCACCATCAGTTCTGAGGAAGGGTTACTAACCCGAAACATTAACTCTGATTTTTTTCTTCACAGATGCTGCAGCAACTTTTGTGGAGTGGTCACCCAGTCTTTGCTTCGTTTCCTCAATGTAGAGTAGACCACATTGTGAGCAGTGAACGTAGTAGACTAGATTCTGGGAGAAATGTTTTGAGGTGGGGGACAGACTCGAATGAAATAGGCAGCCTCAGGCATATCTTGTTTTAAATAGGAAGAAGAAAGTTACTGCTGAAATGTTGGTGCTACATCATGCTATGCAGGCCCTTTCCAATGAAAAAAAATTACGAACTTTTGGTGTAATTGGATCATTTGATTAAAACACAGACAGCTATAACTCCTACATTGAGATTCCATTTTTTTTTGAAGCTAACAAAATTGAAGCAGACAGTCGTCCTTGTGTTCCTCAGTATTATGGAGGGAAAAATGTTTCAACCTTCTGAATAGTCTGATACAGCCAGAAAAGCTGGATTCCAAAACCTTATGAAGAAACAGTTGGAATTGTACAGAACCATTTTTCACCAAAATCATTGGTGATTGCTGAAAGATTTAGATTCCACAAATGAAACCAGCATAATGGTGAATTTATCTCTCAGCTCATAGCAACTTTAAAGATGTTAGCACAATACTTCCAATTTGGAGACAAATTAAATGATGCTATCAGAGACAGACTCGTGTGTGGTTTAAAACGTGAAGTAATCCAGAAAAGACCACAAACAGTGAGGAACCTAGACTTTAAGAAAGCATTGGAAATAGCAGCCAAGGAAGCTCAACAGCTAGAGTATGACAGCTGAGATACGGGCACCAACACATGCTCAAAACTGTCATCGTTGTGGAAAAAAAAAGCTTACGCAGCAACAAGTTACTGGTATGAAGAAGCTGTATGCAGAAAGTGCAGCCAAAAAAAAAAAATGGCAGATTGAACAGGCGGTTGAGGAAGAAACATGAACAACACAGCAGAAGTACCAAAACCAAAAGGAAGGAGGACAAAAGTATGGTACAAAAAAAGGGGCACGTGAAAAAGCACAGAATCTCAGTCCATTGAGAAGCTGTTATTAAGCACACTGGTCATCGCTGGAGACACCAACCGACACTGGATCATTCCCTTATTGAACTGCAAATGGGTATCAAATGGAGGTAGACACAGGAGTGGCGGTTTCATTGATAGATGTATCAGAAGCAGACGAGTCACATTTTCACAGTTGTAGCACAAAGTGTACTAAGAATGTACACAGGCAAATTGATGTCTTTAAGGGATTGTAGCAATAAGAATGTTCAGTTATCTGGTCAGCCTGCAGATTTGTTGTCAAAGGATATCTTCCATCTGTATTGGGAAGAAAGTAGCTGGACAAAAATCAAACTCAACTAGGCTGAAACAAATTGCTTGTCAGATTCTGAGAGTGATCCAAGGAAAATTCTAAAAATGATAAATTCTAAGCAAACTTGCCATTGTTTTCAATGGAAATCTGGGAAGCATGGGAAAAATCTGTCAAATTGAAAATCAAGGAGAAGAATCAAGCAAAAGGTGAGAACAGTACTTTAATCAGAGGCTCCTGTGGTAATGTCCCTGCTGCTGGGCCAAGAGGCCCAGGTTCAAGTCATACCTGCTCCAGAGATGTGTAATAACAGGTCGATTAGAAAATATGGAGAACCACCTAATTTAGAGAGAGGTGGGCACCATGGATGTGTATACATTATTTCTCCCTCCAACTCCAAAACAGGGCTCTTGTGGCACACTGGTAGTGTCTCTACCTCTCAGCTGGAATACCTTGGTTCATGACCCACCTGCCCTAGGGGTGTGTAATAACACCTCTGATCAGGTTGATTAGAAGGTATCTAGATCAGTGCCTTATGCAATCAGACCGAAGTTCAACGCACAAATAAAGGTGAAAAGAGATCTTTTGAATGCATTAAATACAGTGATAAATATTGCTGGACTGTAAATGGGTTGTTAGTGGAAGGCAATGAACAAGTTGAGGCAAAAATATATGACTTTAATATTAAGCTCCTTCAGATACTGGATAAGTAATTTTCCAGCGTGAAACTTAACTCAAAAGTCACATTGATGGTGAAAGAAAAACCAGCAGAAATCACAAAGCAATTTAAGAACTTGATGGTGACAATAGGTGAAGAGATTTTACTGAGCGGTAAAAACTTCTAATCCTGATTCTTTAGTGAAATGGTTAAAGGATGACAAAAATTAGAAAGTTATACATTTGAAATATCTCAGCAAGGAACTGTGAACAAATTGATAATTTTTCAAAAATAAAACAGAACTGCAGGCGGATGCTGGAAATCTGAAACAAAAACAAAAGTTTCTGGAGAAACTCAGCAGGTCTGGCAGCATCTGTGGGGAGAAAGCAGAGTCAACGTTTTGGCTCCAGCGATCCTTCTTTGAAATGCTGATAAATTCATCAAGTCACTGAAGGATTGAGGAAAATATACGTGAAACACACTTCTAAAGCCATTGTAAACAAGGTGCTAAATTAATTTATCAAAAGAATTACACTATGAAAATTGAAGAGAAAGGAACTGCTGATGTAGAATGTGAAACAGAACTGCCAGCACGAAAGGTTGTTTGGAGAAAAGAGAATCGCCAGAAAAACAAAGAAAAATGGATAGATACGAGGTGTGCCAAAAGCCTCATAGGAATCAAAGTCCTCTGAAACGTCTTACCTGTTGACTGTTGTATATAGGATTGTAAATATTGTAAATGCTTTCATTGCAGCAACCGCTGATGTAAAGAGGGAGGAATGTTGTGAATTTCGCAAGAATGTTGGACTGTAACTTTAAGAGTATGATCACATGACATCAGCCATGTGAGGGAAATGTCCAAGTCTAGTTTGTTGCCTTGTAAAGCAAACACCTCCCTTAATAAAGCTCCTGCAGTTGTCAAACACTTCAGCCTCCATTCTTTCTTCGGAAGCCGTGTACCCCATTCATTTCTTTGAGCCTTTTCTTAAAATACAATACATTTTCCCTTCTTCACCTTAACAAATTCATCTTTATTTCCACTCTCTCCTCACTTACTTTCTTTCCCAACATAACCCTTAAAGTCAATGGAAACAGATCAAGCTCTTTATTGAGAGATGCCCTCATCCCGTGAATGAATATTAAAAAAAAAGTTACCAGGTCCTGTGTGCTTCAATTGGAAATTCTCATCAGCAAACTTCTCTCCATAGATGGACTTACCACCAGTGCCATTGTGTTTTGTGAAGTCACCACCCTGAACAGTTGAGAGTTGAACAAGTCATTAGTCGTTTAATCAAACAGACAGCGATATTACCAACTAAACATAAAATTACACTGCTGCCTCACCTGGCACATGAAGTTAGGAATGATTCTGTGAAACGTTGAGTTCTTGTAACCAAATCCCTTCTCATGAGTGCACAGTACACGAAAATTTTCTGCAACAAAATTGTTCAGAGTATTAGCACACATGTAAATAACAAACTTGCTTCATCTCAATATAGTCAGTTTCAGGAACTTACCTGCAGTTTTTGGGGTCACATCAGCTCTGAGCTAAAAGAAACAAGCAGAGCACAACTTCAGTATTTACGTACAGTGATTTAAAAACACTAGTAGTCATTATTTCAATTTTGTATTAAGGTTCTTTATATAAAAAAATCAATCATACATGCAGAAAATGTGAGTGTTACCTCAAATCTGCATTCCTGTCTACCCTGTTAACCTTTCAGCTTCTTGCTTAAGAAGAATCACCAATGAAAATATTCAAAGCACTCTGCTTCCATCGCCTTTTCAGAAAGGGAATTCTAAAGACTGGTGACCCTCAGAAATGAAAATACTTTTCATTTCTATTTTAAAATCAGGAACCCTAATTCTTGAAGAGTGGCTCCAGTTCTGGATGCTGTTTGTGCACCCTCTTTGCAGCTGTAATACTGTATTTTGCACTCCGTTCTGCTACCCTGATGCACTTTGTATGATACAATGTGCCTGAACAGCATACAAAAACTATTGTTTACTGTCTCAATACATGTGACAACAATAAATTAAACTCAAACTCAGATTCTCCCTCAAGAAGAAAAATCCTCTTCACATCAACCCTGTGATGACCCCTCAGGATATTATATACATGTTGGAGGTCATGATGGTAGATGTTCCAATTCCTCTATTAAATGGGTGACCAGGAATCTCTCCCGACCTTACCACCTGCCATGTGTGTGTGTGTTGGAAGCATTGGCAGATTTGGCTGCACGATAAACATACCTTCCATGGCCATCAAGCCATGGATTAGGATTCAAACCAGAAAGTTCTGGCTCAAGAGGTAGGGTGCTACTCACTGCATTACAAGACCACCTTGACAGGGGAGCCATTCAAGTAAGGGGGATGAAATAGGAACATCGTTGTGATCGGGGACAGTGTAATCTATTTAAATCTGTACAAACTGTTATCTGTAGTTGTGAGCAGGGGTCCCAAAGACTGTTGCCAGCCTGGTGCTAGGGTTAGGGACATCACCTTGGGGCTAGAGAGGAATTATGGAGACAGTTACACAGAGACCAGAGCTGGGACCTAACTGTTCAGGGGAATGTGACTTTTTGAAAGGACAGGACAAAGGAAAGGGTGGTGGAGCCTTGTTGGTACATGATGGAATAAGTACAATAGCAAGAAATGCTATTGGATCAGTATATGGAAAATCCGTATGGGTGGAGGTAAGAAATAAGGGGAAGAAGACACTGATGGGAGTAGTCTCTGGTAACAGCTATACTGTAACACAGTAAACCAGGAGATAATGAGGGCATGCAAAAATTCAATGAATAACTTTAATCTTGAAAAAGACAGAAAAAAAAAAAAATGAAATTGCCTGAAGCAGCCACGATAAAGACTTCGTAGACTGTATTCAGGACAGTTTTGTTTCAGAACAATATATAGTGATTCCAATCTGGGATTAGGCTAATTTAGATCTGGCAATGTGTAATGAGGCAGGTTTAATAAGCAGGGACCAAAATATGGTAGAATTTATCATTCACTCAGAGTACGAAACTTGGATTGGAAACAACTGTGCTAAACCCGTGTACTAATCAATAAAAAGTAATTACAAAAGGAACAAGGACAGTTTAGTGACAATGGACTGGGAAAGGGGTTTAACAGAGAAATAGTTAACAATAGTTCGACATTGGTGAGAGCAGACTCAATGCCTCGGTATCTGTTTCCCCACACGGGGTCCTGAATTAAGCAGTAAGCTCTTTATTAAAAATGTAAAATGCCAGTCTTAGCCAGGAGCACTTGATGCCAAAATGTGCCTGGACGTAATCTCAGATTGGATACTCTTCTAGGGAGTGTGATGTTAGTTCCTTCTTACAGCCAAATAGAAGTAATATAATTGTTGTAAAGAGTGTTCATTTGTTCAATATTAAAAATGTCACGATTTTGAGTTCAATAAACTGTTAATCTATATGAGACAACAAGGTGCAGGGCTGGATGAACACAGCAGGCCAAGCAGCA
>NC_063365.1:17091133-17148570 GCF_021869965.1 Rhincodon typus | reverse complement strand
GGCTTGGTTTCCCCGATGTAGAGGAAGCCACACCGGGTACAGCGGATGCAGTATACCACATTGGCAGATGTGCAGGTGAACATCTGCTTGATGTGGAAAGTCTTCTTGGGGCCTGGGATGGGGGTGAGGGAGGAGGTATGGGGGCAGGTGTAGCACTTCCTGCGATTGCAGGGAAAAGTGCCGGGTGTGGTGGAGCTGGAGGGGAGAGTGGAGCGGACGAGGGAGTCACGGAGAGAGTTGTCCCTCCGGAAAGCAGATAAAGGTGGGGAGGGAAAGATGTCTTTGGTGGTGGGGTCGGATTGCAGATGGCGGAAGTGTCGGAGGATGATGCGTTGGATCCGGAGGTTGGTGGGGTGGTACGTGAGGACGAGGGGGATTCTTTTTTGGTTTTTATTGCGTGGACGGGGTGTGAGGGATGAGGTGCGGGAGATGTGGGAGACACGGTTGAGGGCGTTCTCGACCACTGAGGAGGGGAAGTTACGGTCCTTGAAAAACGAGGACAACTGAGATGTACGGGAGTGGAATGCCTCATCCTGGGAGCAGATGCGGCGGAGGCGAAGGAATTGGGAATAGGGGATAGCATTTTTGCAGGAAGGTGGGTGGGAGGAGGAGTATTCTAGGTAGCTGTGGGAGTCGGTGGGCTTGAAATGAATATCGGTTTCTAGGTGGTTGCCCGATATGGAGACAGAGAGGTCCAGGAAGGGGAGAGAGGTGTTAGAGATGGTCCAGGTAAACTTAAGGTTGGGGTGGAAGGTGTTAGTGAAGTGTATGAACTGTTCGAGCTCCTCGTGGGAGCACGAGGCGGCGCCGATACAGTCATCAATGTAACGGAGGAAGAGGTGGGGTTTAGGGCCGGTGTAGGTACGGAAGAGGGATTGTTCCACGTAACCTACAAAGAGGCAGGCGTAGCTTGGGCCCATGCGGGTACCCATGGCTACCCCCTTTGTCTGTAGGAAGTGGGAGGAATTGAAAGAGAAGTTGTTGAGTGTGAGGACGAGTTCGGCTAAGCGGATGAGGGTGTCAGTGGAGGGGGACTGGTCGGGCCTGCGGGACAGGAAGAAGCGGAGGGCCTTAAGGCCATCTGCATGGGGAATGCAGGTGTAGAGGGACTGGACGTCCATGGTAAAGATGAGGTGTTGGGGACCGGGGAATTGGAAGTTCTGGAGGAGGTGGAGGGCGTGGGTGGTGTCACGGACATAGGTAGGGAGTTCCTGGACCAAGGGGGAGAAAATGAAGTCGAGATAGTTGGAGATCAGTTCGGTGGGGCAGGAGCAGGCGGAGACAATGGGTCGACCAGGGCATTCAGGTTTGTGGATTTTGGGAAGGAGATAGAAGCGGGCAGTGCGAGGTTGGGGAACGATGAGGTTGGAGGCCGTGGGTGGGAGGTCACCTGAGGTGATGAGGTTGTGGATGGTTTGGGAGATGATGGTTTGGTGCTCAGGGGTGGGGTCTTGATCAAGGGGGCGGTAGGAGGAGGTGTCGGAGAGTTGGCGTCCGGCCTCGGCGATGTAGAGGTCAGTGCGCCATACTACAACTGCACCTCCCTTGTCCGCAGGTTTTATGGTGAGGTTGGGATTGGAGCGGAGGGAGCGGAGGGCTGCACGTTCTGCGGGGGAGAGGTTGGAGTGGGTGAGAGGGGTGGAGAGGTTGAGGCGATTGATGTCTCGACGGCAGTTGGAGATGAAGAGGTCGAGGGAGGGTAGGAGGCCTTGGGGTGGTGTCCAGGAGGAGGGGGTGTGTTGGAAGCGGGAGAAGGGGTCAGTAGAAGGGGGGTTAGGTTCACGGTCAGAGAAGTAAGCGTGGAGGCGGAGGCGGCGGAAAAACTGCTCTATGATGAGTCCAGTGCCTGCTTTTCAGAACGGCAGACTTGGATTTCGCAACCTACTACTGTTTGCTTCATTGCATGAACACGCCCTGGAGGAGGAATGCGGATGAATTGAACTCTCTGGCGATATTCCAAGTCGTATCCGCAAATGCCTCCAGCTCATTCCTTCCAGTTTAATGTTGCCTTTAATTAATCCCCTCGCTTCAGCACGTCCACGAAAAGTGCTGCTTTAGAATTCTTTAAAGTTCCCCCACCCTCCAACTTTCCTCAGTATAATTGCAATCGTTTTTGTTTAATTTTCTTCTTTACCCGCCCCCATTTCCTGGTTCCCTCTTTGCTCGAAAGCTATTTCGAAGTTGCCGTGAAAAGGTAAACCGTCCGAGAGGTTTCTCACTCACAAGTTATGTCGCCTGACCTGGCGAGTATGTTTTCCCCCATTCCCTCAGCCCCAATGTCCGCAGAACCATTACACTCACCTCCATCACGATGCGACCCAGGGGCTCCCCGTCTGCAGTGATATCCATGAAAACCCGGGGGTTTTGCTTACCCTTCGCGCTACACATTCTGATTCCGGCGATGGCCTGTATGTTCAGGGTGTGGACGCCGTCACAGCAATTGAGGATGTATCCGTTAACGTGATTCATTTGAACGAATCGGGTGCACTCTGCTCACCCCGCCTTTGGAAAAGTGTAATGAGTTCCTGTACAGCATCATTGGATTGGTTCACGGAATCCCTATAAACATTAGATAACCTTTGTATAGTTTTTGCAAGTAAAATTGCTCGAAAGCCTGTTGCAAGGTGGTGGAGAAGCGAATGAGACAGGACGAGGGGTTATCTAGTGTCCTTAGGAATGACATATGATGTGCTTGATACTGTAAATGACCACCTAAACATTGCAGGAGGTCCTGGACCCATCGGCACCCACTCATTACTGAGCCAAGGATATCTGCGCAGCTTTGCTTGACAGCCGTATAAGCGAAGACTAAATCATGTACTTTCTCAGTCCACTGTCTTCATCTGTCAAGCCAGAATGGGGCGTAACTCAGAGATGACCACCACAACACTAACCATTATCTCATGAGACTTTCTACTTTTTTTTTAAAACTGAAAGTGAAGCTCTTTCCACTCTTCTGAGCTGAAAGTAAAGTTTTCCTCTGCATTGACCCTATCAAACACTCCCAGGTCAGGTACAGCAATAGGCTAAATACAGCTTGAACTCTTAAACAGAAAGTAAAGCTCTCTCTAAACTTCCTCCATCAAACACTCATAACTTGGGGGAGGTGATGGTCTAATGGTATTATTATCGGACTGTTAATCCACAGACTCGGGTAATGGTTCTGGGAAACCAAGTTCAAATTTGCCAATGACAGATGGTGGAATTTAAATTCAATTTTAAAAATCTGGAATTAAGAGTCTAATAATAACCATCCTATCATTGTTGATTGTCAGGAAAAAAAACATCTCAGGGAAGGAACTGGGAATGGTCCAATGATCCTTCTTCAAAACTGATTGCAGCTGATAAAAGGGTGGCATATATTCAGGAGAGGGGTTGGGATGGTGGCAAAGGAGGTAATGATAGGTGGAGTTGGAGCTCAGAGAACAGTAGTTAGGCATGATGTGGAGATTCTGGGGTGGACAAAGTCTGAAGTCACACTACACCAGGTTATAGTCCAACAGGTTTATTTGGAACCACAAGCTTTCAGAATGTAGCCCCTTTGTCAGGCGAGATGGCTAATGGTGAGCAGAGAGAAAGAAAGGCTGATGATAGGGAAGATTAGTAGGTGAATTGTGTACTTTCTCAGCCTTGTGTCTTCATCTGCAGTAAATGTGGATTGTCAAACCAGAGTGGCGCTTAACACAGATTGACCACCACAACACTAACTATCATCTCATGAGACAGAAGAGGGATGGTTATCTGCTGCCATTGTCGTTTCAAGTGGTAGAGGTCACCAGTTTGTTAGGTTCTGTTGAAGGAGTCTTGGTGAGTTAATGCAGTAGTGCATCAGCTTCTGCCAAGCTCTGTGTGATCAGTTCTCCCTTTCTCTGTTACCTATTCTCAGTGTGCAAGTCTTTGAAAACTCATTCAACCCTGGCCTCTTCCACATCTCCCATTTAATCCAGGACATTCAGTCATCACATCCCTAAACATTGGAATGTTCTCGCTCATCCTCTCTGATTTTTAATCTGTCTCCTTCCTATATTTCTTACATCTTTTCTCTAATTTTGTTCTTACCTGTCTCAATAGCCATCTCATTGTCTTGATATCCAGGCTTGCCTGAACAAGCTGTTATGACATGTGTTGGGATGTTTTCCAGGCTAGTCTCCCATTTTCTACCCTCAGTAAATTTGATCTAATCCTAAACTCACTGCTCATGTCTTAACTTGCAGCAAGTCCCATCTTCTTTTGTGTCCTGTGTGTGTTGACTTAGTGGCTCTTTGTCAAATAACATCTTGATTTAAAAAAAATCCTTTTTTTCACAAACCTCCACAGCCTTGATGACTGAATTGAAGGTTTGTGCTGTGCTGTGGTCATGCCAATGACATGTCAAATTGTTGAATTTTAATTAATGGCCCTATCTGAATGTTGTAGCCTTAACTTGGAACCCTTCATTCTGAATTAAAGAAGGCAAATAAAACATAAATCTTCAAAGAAGTAACTAGTCCACTGAAAAGAGTATTATGTATTTTATCAACGTCAATGAGAACACTCAGCAGGTCAGGCAGCATCTGTGGAAAGTATTAACATTTGAGGTTGTATAAAACTCTTGCAGAAAGTGTTCCCAGCACTTTCTGTTTTCATTTCAGATTTCCTGCATCTACAATGTTTCTCTGTTATGATTAAGCATTTTATTTTACTAATGAGAAATGCAGGGTTATAGGGATAGGGTAGGGGGTGGGTCTGGTGGGATGCCCTTCGGAGAGGCGGTGTGGACCTGATGGGCTGAATGGCCTGCTTTCAAGCTGTCAGGATTATATAACCGAGAACAACCATCAATCACAATTGTAAATTGCACGGTAAGAGGATTGTTGCTGAAGAAGAATCATATTCCACCAAAAATGTTAACTCTCTTCCTGCCTCCACCAATGCTGCCAGACCTGCTATTTCCACTATCACAAGTGCAAAACACAATCTAAGAGAACTGCCTCAAAGCTAACTACAGCACCAGATTGTACATGTGAGAAGATGATGGTAATATCACTAAACTTGTAATCCAAGAGGCACTTGCTAATTCTCCCGGGACAATGGTTCAAATCTCACCATGGCAGCTGATGAAAGTGCCTGAGAACACAACACTATCGTTGAAATAACTTTTTGGCAACACTTAACCTATCCTTACTGTCTCAACACTGAGCTAACAGCTATTGCGAACCCAAATCTTTCACTCTGAGCTGATGGCACCACCATGCTACAGTTTATCAGAGATATCCAAATTCTTGATCTATTCCAGAGACAGCCCAGCAGTTTTTGTCAGTCTTCTGTTCCAATTTTCAGTGTCTGTTCTTCTGACTGAGATCACCCATGACTTGCCTCCAATTGCAACCAGCAAACCCCAGCTGAAATTACCGACTTGTACAGCTACTGACTTTCAGTATCCTTCTGCAAACTGCGTTCCTAATTAGAGCTTCCATTATCTCTCTATCTGTCACTCTCCATTTCACTTTAGTGTCTGACAAGTCTTGCAAGTCCAGAAATCCTGTTCGACATTTCTAGAAGAGCTGAATGTACGTGTCAGTGGTATGAATGCGTATAGAACATGTTTATTTCCTTGTTAGCTTCTTAGTTTATGTTGCAGGTGTTCTTCTCCAAGGCCAATATTGGGTCCAATATGAATGGATCCCAATTGTTTTTATTATCTTCTAAGCTAAAACTGCATGGTAACTTTGTATTCTCCCTCAGGAAAATTTACTGCAGTATTCAGTGGTTACTCATGTTTGTTGTTCACAAAATTGTTATGGTGTAGGAGGAGACCATGTGGCCTGCGTCAGTTCTAAAACCTAATGCCAATCGCCTGCCTTTTTTCTGTATCCCTACCTGTCATTTCTATTCACATATTCCTCCAATATCCTCTTGAATGCCTTAATGAACCTGTTTCCCTATATTCAGTGTTCATTTATTTACTGTATTGGATTAACACTCATGCTGCCTGTGCACCACACCACCATGGCTCCCCCATAACACTCTCAGGCACTCAGGCCAAACAACAAACTTACAAACTTCTCTGCTGCATTTGTTCAAACCTACCAAATACTTTCGAGTCTTCCAATCATCTTTTACTGTCTCCAAATAACTCCAGCTATTCAACCTTGTTCTCCACACTTTTTTCTTGTTTAATGGTGATTGATGGATTTTGGTAAACTTGCCCTCAGTGGATGCAGAATCGGCTGAACTCACTGACTTGAATCTTGCAGATTGGATGCTTTCTACATGTCGTATTTGGTTGTGAGACAGATGGGCTGGATGTCCTAAAGAAAATTCATCAACTTGGAAACCATCAGATATTTACCATCTCCGTTTGGAGACTGCTGCCCTAATTTTATTTGCAAAAAAATTGTCTGATTTAAATGACATTTGGTCACTTGCCAATCTAACCATAATTCAGACTCCAGTGTTGTTTTATTTTAGAAAAATGAAACAATTGTCATTTCCCCAGTCAAATCAATTAAAGTGACTCAAAACTATAAATTCAACGTGGAATGTTCTCTCAAGAAATGGTTTCCGTAATGCACTAGGAATATTAATAATTTGCTGTGTGCTATGGTCTGTGATTCCTTTTTCCAAGCTTCATATTTCAGGCATGTTTCATCAAAGCAAGTGCACATCCTTGAGCCTTTGTTCAATATCAACAAAGCGTATTCCATTTTTGATGAAGAACAGTTTGTCTTTCCAGGCTTTCTAACAGTAGCCTGCCTTATCTTAAACATCAATTTCATTTCAGAACAGAACTCATCACAGGTATGATAATTGAAAGTAGAAGAAACCCCTTTGGATTGAAATAATAACTTCCACCTTCATTTCTGACATTAATATTAGGTGAATTTTGGGGCATTGTGCTCTACTGCCATATTGAAGGTCTGCATCAAGTCCTGCATCACAAATACCACACAGTCCTGTGAAACAGTAAAGAAATCACAGTTCTGCCCTGGCCTGTTTGTGACCCATTGTGCCTGGCAACTCTCACTATGCCATTCTGAAGTCTATACTCACTGTGTTTGGGAGATGTACCTGCCATTGTTGAATAGCTGGAGTTATTTGGAGACAGTAAAAGATGATTGGAAGGCTTGAAAGTATTTGGTAGGTTTGAACAAATACAGCTAAAAAGTTGGTTGTTTGGCCTGAGTGCCTGGGGATGTCACTGGGGGAGCAGGCAGCATAAGTGGTAATCACTCACCAAGAACGTACTCAGCTTAGGGTTGTCTCAGGAGGAAACGCCTCAGTTCCAGTCCTCACCCTGTGCTGAATTCCAGAAGCATGTTAAAGGGGTTTGCCTTTCATGTCAAAATAGAATTTGACTGGGTTTGACACCAAAAAATTATACTTACAGAGTTGCACACCACAGAAACAGACCCTTCAGTCCAACTCATCAGTGCCAACTGGACATCCTAAATTAATCTAGTCCCATTTGCCAGGATTTGGCCCATATCCGTCTTCCTTTTCATGTACACATCCAGATGCTTATTAAATGTTGTTGTTGTACCAGTCTCCACCATTTCCATTAGCAGCTCATTCCATACGTGCACCACCCTTTGCGTGAAAAAGTTGCACCTTAGATTCTTTTTGAATCTTTCCCCTCTCACCTTAAACCTATGCCCTCCAGTTTCAAACTCCCCTACACTGGGAAAAAGACATTGGCTATTCACCCTATCCATACCTCTCATGATTTTATAAACCTCTATAAGGTCACCCTTCAGCCTTTGGTGTTCCAGGGAAAATAGCTCCAACCTATTCAGCCTCTCCCTATAGCTCAAACCCCCAAGCCCGGCAACGTCTTTGTAAATCTTTTCTGAACCCGTTCAAGTTTAACAACATCTTTCCTAAAGCAGGAAGATTGGAACTGAATGCAGTATACCAAAAGTGGCCTTACTAAGGCCTTGTACACCTGCAGCATGATATCCTAACTCCCATACTCAATGCAGTAACCCATAAAGGCAAGCGTACCAAATGTCTTCTTCACTACCCTCTCTACTTTGTGACTCCACCTTCAAGGAATTATGAATCTTCACCCCAAGGTCTCTTTGTTCAGCAACACTGCCTAGGACCCTAACATTAAATGTGTAAGTCCTGCTCTGATTTGCCTTACCAAAATGCAACACCTCACATTTATCTAAATTAAACTCCTCCATCTGCCACTCCTCGGCCCATCAACTCATCTGATTAATGTCCTGTTGTAATCTGAGATAATCTTCTTCACTGTCCACTCCAGTACCAATTTTGGTGTAATCTGCAAACTTACTAGTCATTCCTCCAATATTCACTTCCAAATTCACATCCCAGCACCGATCCTTGTGACACACCACTGGTCACAAGCCTCCAGTCTGAAAGACAACTGCCTACCTCTAAGCCAATTTTGTATCCAAATGGCTAGCTCTCCCTCCATGACTCCATTCTTATTCCAGAATGCCTCTCCACAACCTTAAGCAAACGCAGGAGTTTGATGGAATACACTCCAGTGGCTTGAATGTGTGCAGCTCCAACATCACATGCAGCTCTACACCGTCCAAAACAAAGCAGTCTACTCATTTAATTATATACTTGGTATGGTAGGGCAACCTGATCTGTATACAATACTCCAGAAGAGGTGTCACCAACATTCTGTGCAACTTCAACATGGCATCCCAATTCCTATACTCAAAGACAACAAAAACAAAGTTGCTGGAAAAGCTCAGCAGGCCTGGCAGCATCTGTGGAGGAGAAAACAGAGTTAACGTTTCGGGTCCGGTGACCCTTCCTCAGAACTGTACTCCTATACTCAAAGGGCTGAGCAATGAAAGCAAGCGTGCTAACCACCTTCTTAACCACCCTATCTACATGGTTTAATTATTTAAACATCATTCCCTCCACTGTGTGCTGTGTCTGCAGTACCAGCTACAAGATGTGCTGTAACAAGTCACCAAGGTTCCTTCAGCAGGGTCTACTAAAACCATGATGTCTACCACCTAGAATGATTTGCAGCAGGCACATTAGAACTCCAAGGTGACCCAGTCACATAGCATGCAGACTTCCTCATAAATTACTGTTCCTTCATTGCTCCTGATTCAAAATTCTGGAAATTGCTAAATAAAAACACTATGTGAGCACCTTCACCACACAGACTTCAAGAAACCTCACCACCACTTTTTCCAAGGGTCACCAGGTCTGGGAAATAAATGTAGTTTATCAGCAACAAGAAAATGAATAAACATATGGAGATATGTGGACAGTACGTAGAATGTTTTATCCAAACTTTGCCTTGGTTTTTTATATCCAGGGCAAATAATAGAATGTGGAACATCCCTGCAGCAAGCCTACATCAATGCAGGGCTAGCAGAAATCAGAAGGTCAGATATCAAGCTTCATGAGCAAGGCTCGCTCTTTAAACAATTAAACCATGTAGACAGGGTGGTTAAGAAGGTGTTTAGCACGCTGCTTTCATTGCTCAGCCCTTTAAGTATAGGAGTTGGGATGTCATGTTGAAGTTGTACAGAACGTTGGTGAGGCCTCTTCTGGAGTACAGTATACAGATCTGGTTGCCCTGCCATTGGAAGGATATAATTAAATTGGAGGGGGTTCAGAAAATATTTACCGGAATGTTACTGAGTTTGGAACGTTTGAATTATAAAGATAGGCTGTAACTTTTTTGACTGGAGCATAGATGGTTGAGGAGTGACTTTAAAGAAGTTTCAAAAATCATGAGGAGCATAGATAAGGTGAATAGCAAGGGTCTTTTCCATAGGGTGGGGGAATTCAAAACTAGGGGGTATATTTTTAAGGTGAGAGGAGAAAGATTTAAAAAGGATATAAAGGGAAACTTTTTTTTAACACATAGAGTGGTTTGTATGTGGAATGAACTGCCAGAGGAAGTGGGGGATGCAGGTACAGTTACAACATTAAAAGGCATTTGGATGAGTACATGAATAGGAAAGGTTTGGAGGGATATGGGCCAAACGCAGGCAAGTGGGACTAATTTGGTTTGGAAACATTGTCGGCATGGACTATTTGGACCGAAGGGTCTGTTTTCATGCTGTATGACTCTGTCTCTGTGTTTCCTTTGCAAGTTGCTTTGATCTGAACAATGAGAGGACTTTGTGGACAAATGCAAACCATGCTTTTGGCTTGTCATGTAGCAACGGCAGGAAATGTCCTGAAATGTCCTTTCATTCATTCAATGGCTGTGGAAGTCACTGGCAAGACTATAATGTATTGTCTGCCCAAGTGGTCCTTGACAGGACAGTATTAAAATGTCTCTTTAGTATTCATGTTGTAGCTACACCCACAGTCATGGATTCAAGCTCAACAATAATTAAGGAGCCAAGCCATAAAAATCTGTTAATTGGAGGGAGCTTTCTTGCAGTTGGTGGTGTTCTCTTGTGCTTGCAACCCTTATTCTTGTACATGCTATTGTTTCCCATTGGTAGAAAAGTGCACTTAGTTAAGAGATAATTGCATCAAATTGTGTCTAATTAGCTTAAATACATATATCAGAAGAAACAAGTTGAAACCAACTTCTGGTCTCTGGAGCTATTTATTCATTAACATGTGCATACAAAAAGATTCACACAGACATTACAATAGATTCCTAGAAATGAACATGAAGACTTGAGAAGATTAATGTGAAGAAGTAAATCACTGGAAAATTATAATAACATTGCTAAACAGTTTTACACTGTGAAACGTTTATGCCATGGTCATAAGGAAGAAGGGTGGAACTGTTCACACATGACCTTACAGCCCGGTACCATATGGATTTAAAAACCTAGCACCACCCTATATAACACAACTTAAGCCCCCAGATGTGTAATAGGTCAGTGGCTAAACAACAGGAGACCTCCCAGGAGTTTGTAGAAGAGAATTAGAAGGTTAGTGTCTAACTATAACTTACTTTCCAATGAGAGACAATTTGATATTCAAGCTCCCATTCCGAAATCAACTCTCAAATGCATGGGGATTGTTAATGATTATACCACAATATTTGGTACCATTAGTAAAGAGGTCCTGCGATATCAAACCAAATTCAATGGAATTTTATTTCACCACTTGAACAGGACTTATGTGGCCTGTGTTTTACAGCAATCATGGCAGACATGGGTGTTACAACAGTCTAACATTTGGGCAAATTCAGGTGTGAGCAAATAGTCATTAGGCACCATCTTATCAAATTGTGAATGAGCTGGATGATTGATAATTGCAAGTAAGTTTTAATCTCTCTGTTCTTTATTTTCCTGAGAAACCAAGTTTGAGTTTCGCAAATTGAACACATCTTTTACACCCAACAGACTCACTAAGCACGAGACTCCAACCTGCTTCATTTCACTGCTCAGCTATTCAAATTCCTGATTTCTACTTTCAGTGCCAATTTATGCTGGTTGACAGACAAATGCATGGTAGATGCAGTATTACATTGGTAAGTGTGCAGTTATCCACGTTAGTAGCAAAATGTGGATTGGATAAGGGTCTGGTACAATGAGACCTTGGTGTTCTTGTACGCCAGGCACTGAAAGTAGGCAGGCAAGTGCATCAGGTGATGAAGGCAGCAAATGGTACGTTGGCCTTTATGGTGAGAGGATTTGAGTGCACGTGCAGGGATGTCTTGGTGGAATTGTGCAGGGCCTTGTTACGGCCACACCTGGAGTCGTATGTGCAGTTTTGGTCTCTCTGACAATGTTACTGCTGTGGAGGGAACACAACAAAAGCTTACCAGATTGATTCCTGGGATAGCAGAACCGATATATGAAGAGAGACTGGAAGCGTTGGGACTATAGCCACTGGAATTTAGAAGGATGAGGAGAGATCTCTTGGAAACCTATAAAATTCAAATAGGACTAGACAGGGTCAAGTACAGGAAAGATGTTCCAGATGACCAGGGAGTCCAGAACTTGGGTGTCACTAAGGATACAGGGTAGGCCATTTAGAACTGAAATGAGGAGACATGCCTTCACCCAGCAAGTGGTGAGCCTGTGGAATTCTCTACCATAGAAAGCAATTGAGGCTAAAAAATTGAATGCTTTCAAGGAGGATTTATATGTAGTTCTAAAGGCTAAAGAGATCAGGGTGGGGGGGGAGTTGGGGAGAAATAAAGAATAGGATACTGAGTCAGATGAATAGTCATGATCATATTGATTGGTGGAATTTGGCTCAGAGGGCCAACTGGCTTACTGCAGCTCCTATTTTCTACGTTTATATGAAATGTAGAGAGCTAGAGAGAGGAGACCTTCATCCCATAAACTGCACTGGATTCAAACAAGCTCCAGGAGTGAAAGCACCTTGTTTGAACTCTCAGCGCACACCTTTTCTCCTGCTTCTCTTTTCTTCTCCATACATTCCCTTAAAATTAACAAGCAGCACTCCATTTCATCTGAATACATATTTATTAGATAAATATTAGGTTGTCACATCATCTAACTACATACAGTTTGCAAGACTAAAAATCACAATTAGTTTTCTGACCAGTTTAAAGTATGAAATGATTGCATTGTACATACAATGTACAAACGGAAAGAAAAAAATGGCCATTTCTGCATGTGACACAGAGATTGTACCCTTTTTGAATTCTTGAATGATCATGATATCAAAAATTGTACAAACTATGAATTTGGTTACAATCTTTTTAAACCCCTCAATTTTCTTCATTAATTTTGTAGCACCTTAAAAATATGCAGGTGATCTACTAGATAATACACTGAAGCTAAGTATTACACGTAGGTAAAACAAAGGTTTCTTTTGAAGGTTCAGAGTATATTACAGAGGTGAATGAATGCTGGAACTTCACGAAAGATAACAAACAGTATTCATTTTCCACACAGTCACTTCTGATGGATTACAAGCTTGTTGAGACAATGCACATTTCAGGAAAATGAACGGACTTATCTTTACATTGAACATGTCTCCCTTTGTCATTTACATTATGTACACATGTCCCTTAGTCCCTTACCATAGACGATGGTATGTCTGCTTTGTCCTACAGAAGTCTGAGCAGGGACTCAAAGATCACGGAGGTTCCTTCCCAGCCAGGGTACCACAATGACTGTTATAAAACCATGAGAACTACAGTTGTGAAACAGCTTTTAAAAAAAGAGTCAACACCAAACATGCCAGTGCTCACTCACCAGCAGACTTCTTTTGTTTTAAAATAACATTAAAACATGTTAGAATTTTTTTTGGGAAAAATACATTGGCAGTGCATTGTTTTGTCATTGGATACTCTTCACTTATCCTACATGTTTTTGTGAAAGCTGTTTCAAACAAACAAGTTCTCAATAATGAACCAGTACCTTGCCAGACCAAGGGACTGGCTAGTTTTAAAATGGGAAGAAACTAAAAAAGGGTTGCAGAATGAAGCCTCATTGCATCCACACAAGCAGAAGCCAGGACTGGAGCTGTGGAGTGGAAAAGTGCCACGTGCCACCAGGTGAACTCAACCACCAAAGCTGGTGATCCCGTAAGTGTCAATTCACACTTACAGCCAATTGGTTTGGTGACAAATGTCACCTTCTAGCTTTGATGTTGGGGCAAATCACACAGAGGTGCCAAATCAGAAGAATGCAATGCAGGCCAACATTTTATAATTGAACTTCCTTGAACTATCCAACATCCATACCCAGAGATAAAAATGTACTCAAATCTGCACTTATGACTGCCCAAATTTCTGTTAAGTGAAAATCTCAAAATAATATCCTTCCTGCTTTTCCTCATCTGCATATCTTGCCTATTCATAAACGTTACTGTAATAAATTCAGCCAAATGCCTTACAGCCCACTCCCTCTCAAACTTGTTTTGACAATTAAAAACAATTGCAGTAGAATATTTTACATTTAGAAACTTCCCTTACAGTAAAAACAATTCCAAGAATTGAATGTCAAAACTCTTGATTAAATTGTTAATATTCCCAAGAAACGAAACATATTATTCACTTAACAGAAATGAACTGTCCTACGCTCGTGTTTGTGTTCTCTCTTACACTTTAATGGAACACATTAGAAAGCTCAGAGGCTTAGTAAAGAAGGGAAACACTTTTGCTCGTAATTTTTATATTTTCAGTTTTTGGGTCAAGGTGGAGTATACTCCTCTACTCTGTAGAAGAATCCTCTTTGAAAGTGGGACCACAATTTAAAAACCACAGAAAAAGACAACCAATCTGATCATGGAAAATGTTGAATATTATCAAAGACGTTACTAAAATATTCACAAAGGTATTTACAATAGCCTTTTAAAATAATCAATTTGCATACTGAACATCGCCTTTAACTTGAGACAGAGAAAAAGAACCTCAAATGTATTCAATTACTTGGCAACTTTCTACGTAACGATTACAGATTCAATACTGCTACTAGCAAAGGCAAATAGCCATTCATTTTAATATCTACAGCTGAGTACTGGTAACTAGCATACATAACTATGCACATACAGCAGAGATGGATCAGATTTTGTCATCTAGAAGGAGCAAAATGTAGGTAAAATAAACTAGTGACTTTGGTGATGAAAGCATCGTCCAAGCTTCCAGTGGCAAGCTAAGTTCAGATCATTTTGTTGTACATTGAAAAGAAAAAGGATCAGCATAGTAATAATAATAATAAAAAAAGGTAATAAAAACTAATTGGAAATGCAACAAATTCCTCTGGCACTTGCAATTACGTAGCACAGGTAGTGTTGCAGAATAAAAATGTACAGGTTTTTGGGAGGTGCAGAGTATGCAGTTCAATCAAGTTTATTGGTACAGTTAATCTGTATTTGGACTGCACAGATGCAGGGTAGTTGTCGCGCACACATGCAGGTATTTGTTTCTCCCCCGTCCTGTCATTCTACCATTGAACAGCACAGTGTGAGAAAGAAACGTCCGCACAAAATGAGGACCAAAGAAGTGTGGTGCGCTTATGCAGGTTAAAGAGGTGTCAGTGTAGTAAAAGAAGAAAACATCCCTGGTGCACGGCCAGTGTTGTGGTTCCCAGGACTTGTAACAGTCTTCAAGGGAAAACACAAACCAGGAATATGTTGCAGATATCTTCAGCCACTGAACGCCAGGGTTCCCAGCTTTTTCGGCAGTGAATCTTACCCAGCTCACCAATCTGATTGCTGCAGCAAGTTTTCCGACATTTGCTGCTTCTGCTGTACACTATCATAAGACCGACAATTTGCTTTTGAGGCCGAGCTGTGAATATTGAGATTTCTTAATGACTGGCCCAGTGTGGACACAATGCCGGTGTGGCACGATAATGCCAGCAAGACACCTGTGCTTTGCAATAAAACTCTGCAAGGAATGGATATATTTGCATTTGACTTGCAGGCTGCCAACAGTCTCTTAATTGCAAAACAATGATAAAAGAACAAACAGGAAAAATCTTTGTACATGTACCGAAATACACAGCACTAGAAGAAGATTCTTCAGGTATGGAGGCCAAGACTTCCCTTCCACCATTTTTGTACATGCATTCCCAATTGGACATTCAGGCCAGCATTGTTGTGCTTTCTACTTGCATTCTGACCTAAATACATTTTAATGTCCATCCCTCCTCTCAGTCCATCTTCTGTAATTCTCACTGGAGCTGCTGCGTGAAGGAGCTGTTTCTAGTATATTGTATCGAAGATGGGGAGCGGGAATGTGGAAGAAAGGCAATGGTGGGGATTGGCCTGCATAAAACAATTCTTCCCCTTTTCTTTGTTGTGTTCCTGAATTTAGTGCCTGGACACTTTACACAACGGAATTCTTCCTATTTGTTCACAAAAATTGACTGGATAAAGCTACAAGGTTTTTCCTTTTTTAAAATAATTTAAAAAAAATCAATCATAAATGATGTTTCCAGTGAAGCGGCAGCACCACCTAACAAGCTTCCTCTCCCACCGCCCACACTGCTTTCAGTCAATGTGACGGTGCAATTCAAACATCTTGGACATAAGAGGAGTCTGGAGTGCATCATTTCATCTAGTGTATGAGCTCTTGCAGAATTGGGTGTTTTGACTTCTTGTGTGGCTACGTGGTGAGGATGTATGAAGGGACGGGCTTTCAGTTGGTCTCAAAAAGAGAGAGAAGGTCATCGTTGCTATTGCTGGGCAGGTCAGGAGGGCCAAGGTAGGACAGAAGCTCATCTGGATTTGTGAATTCTGGAATAAGCTGTAAGGAACCAGACAAAAATTTAATGTTATCAAGTCTACCTAAAACAGGAACAAAACGCAGTCATCGCTCAAGAATATGCTACTATTAGGCAAATAAACCTATTGCTGGAATAGCAGGGTTGCTGCACATTGTGCTTCCTAATATTTCTAAAGCAAATTTCTACCACAGTCATCAAAACAGTACATTTTATCAGATTTTACAAAGACATGAACAATTTGCCCCCATCATACTGCAGCAACAGGCAGCTAAGTGTGTTTTTCTTGCTGGAGTCACCCAGAAGATGTGAACTCTAGTTTGTATATTGTGTGAAATAATCCCACTTGCAAATTATGGCTGGTAACGCAAGTCCGATAGAAGGACAACTTAGACAAACAAGTGTGGTCATAAGATGGATGCAGCAGTTTAACAAGGGTTTGGTTTGGTGCTATGTTAAATACCCAATTAACAGGCCAACTTGTTATATTGCACTCCTCCCTTCAACTTAAAAGCAGGTGATTAACCTTTGGGGCGGACTGGATGTAGTCTGTTCTGTAAGTGAAGTGGTAGTGTCCGTACCTCTGAGTTAGAAGGCCTGGGTACAAGTTCCACCTGCTCCAGAGGTGTTATAACATATCTGAATAGGTTGATTAAAAATATCTGCAGCATATTCTGATCACAGCACTATACTTGGCAGCACTTGAGTGAATAAAGTTAAATAACAACCGAAATAATCTGGGGACTTTTTAAGATGATCTGATGGTGCAAGCCACGGTCCATTTGGGTTCCATCATGAATCCGGTCGGCTCAAACCGCATTCCAAAGTTGCCCTTTTTCACTGGCTAACTTTTTCTAATTTAAATCCCCATTATTAGATGGAGTCATTGATTATAGCAAGGCATGCATCACCTGTCATCCAATCTGCCAAAAGTAAACATGTAGGTGCAGCAAGCAGTGAAGGCAGCAAATGCCTTCACAGTGAGATGATTTGCGTACAGGAGTAGGGATGTCTTGCTGCAATTGTACAGGGCATCGGTGATACCAGACCTGGAACATTGTGTGTAGTTTGGTCTCCTTATCTGAGGAAGTATGTTCTGTCTATGGATGGAATGCAATGAAGGTTTACCAGATTGATTCCTGGGATGATAGGACTGATGTAAGTAGAGAGACTGGATCTGTCAGGACTATATTCACTGGAGTTTATAAGAATGAAGGGGAACCTCATTAAAAAGAAAACTATAAAATCTGAACAGGACTAGGCAATGCAAATGCAGGAAGGATGCAGGGAAGTCCAGAACTAGTGGGTCACAGTCTAAGGATATGGGAAAGTTACTTTAGGACTGAGATGAGGAGAAACATTCACCCAGGGAATGTTGAGTCTGTGGAATTCTCTGCCACATAATGTGGTTGAGGCCAATATATTAAATGTTTTCAAGAAGGAGTTAAAAATGGAGTTTTTAGGGCTAAACGGATCAAAGGGTTTGTGAAGAAAACAGGAACAGGGTAACCGAGTTTCATGATCAGCTGTGATCGGGCTGAATGGTTTACTCTTGCTCCTACTTTCTATGTCTTTATGTTTCAATCATAGAATGGCAAATATTGGCTATGAAGAAACAGGAGTATTGGAGCTGCAAGTGAAGAGGTGAACGGCAACAATAATGCCATGGTTTTGCCTCGACTTTTACCTTGTGTTCTATTATACAAAGATATTATGTTTTGAGGAGGTTGGGTGATAAAACTTTTAGTGTTGTATGTGTTAGTTACAATTCCAAACTTAGCAAGTATTGTGCGAATGTTAATAAATTCACATTTGGATGTTCATTAACATTCCAAACTATCTCTGCTTTTTCACAGCCCTCACTCTCAAAACATAAGCATTTTATGTCTTCCTTTCAAAATAGCAGCAGAAATTTCAAAGATTTCTCAAATTTATGGTAAATTTGAGGTATATTTATTGCAAATCCTGCAAATAATTTAAATTTGTGCAGATGCATCCTGTTACCCAATTGAAATGCTTCTACCATTAGTCTTTTTTATCAAAAAAAGTGAGAATGCCCATTTTGAATCTGAACCGAATTCTGTTTTGTGGAATATTTTGGCTGTTCTGGGTGTTCAAGAATTCACTATCTGTTGGTGCCAGCCATTTACACTAGACAAACTCAGTAGCAGTACAATACATTCACTCCATATTCAAAGTGGGATTTTTTTTTTTACAAGTGGGACCGTTTGTTTAAAATTAGAACCCACTAGAAATAATTCAACAAGGTCTCTTAATTGCATTGACACAAAGGAATTTAAAGCTGCAAAGTTTTCAAATGAAACATGCCTATGTGGTCAGTAAAAAAAGGCTGCTCATTGTAAATATATGAACTTCCAAAATAATCCATTTCAGATATTATTCATTTCACAGGAGGGGAAAACCTAACTTCTTGTTTGCTGATAGCATTAGTCCTTGATTCTGTCAATTGCTGAGATGGTATAAGCGTTAACAAATGGGACCATCTTGGGGGGGTCAGGAATCATGCAGTTGAAGATCTACTTTTCCTTAGGCAAATTGTATTTATGTAGCACCTTAAACATGCTACAACGGTGGAGGTCCGTGCAGGCAGTTGCAAATTAATGTGGGTGAATAGAGACTTTGGAAATGGATTTGAAAGCCAATTCTTGCAGTCTTTTTCCAATTGGCCTGCTGGCATTGAGCACACACCTTTAATTATAACTTTTAACACACATTTCACTGCAGATTCTTTGAGTTAACCTTCTCACGTGTAAAACCAGCTTCACCTGCTATAGGAAGTGCACAAGTTTCATCTCTGTTGTGGAAATTAAAATCGGCAGTTTCTACAAGGGGTGGTCAATTCTTAGTGTCAGTTTTAAAGCCAGGCATCAAGCTGAAAAGTTGTCCCATTGTCTGGGAAATTCAACAGTCCATTAAGCTCATCCAATTCACTGAGAAACTGGCAATATTTCAAACTGAAAGACTTGTACTAGCCACAAAAAAAAACATTTGCTTCTGTAACATGATCAGTTTTAAACCATTTTCGCTTCCTTTTTGTACTTACTAATGTGAGGAATGTCATTGGTGGGAAACAAAATGCCTTACTGCTTCACTTATTGGCTCTATCATGTGCACGTGTGGCCTAGGTTGGGAGATCAAAGTGTGGACAGCAACCTCAGAAGGGAAATGATCCAGATCTAGAGCATTTAAAGAGCTAGGGACAATGCTTTAAATTGCCCACAATTTGGTCAGCAGAGGTGATGGTGGTGGAAATCATAGCAAGGAATGTGTTGAAAACAATGAAGGCAAGCTAGGTCCGCTGGGAAAAACAAAAGGGAACAGCTGAGCAGTCACGTGGACAAAGTGAAGCAAAAGACGGTAAAGTGAGACAGCCAACCACATCCTGAAAAGAAGATATTGCCTTAGGAGGAGGGATGTTGAGTGGAATCAAGGTCTCATTTGACATGTACAATGACTGCATCTTGTGTAGCAGAGTTTATTGTTGAGTGTAGGGGTGGGGAGGTTGGAAATTCCCAAATCTAGGAACAGGGATCCGATTACTTTCACTGATTGTCTTAAGTGTTTCAGCACTTTGCACCCTCCACTTGCCCTGCACTACCACAGAGTTAAGTTTCCATTTTCCACAGCAGACATCGTTGTTGGCCTCTGAGAGGATCAAACTGGGCTGAACAATGGACACTGGCGCTGTGACTCTGTGCTGGCCACAAATAACTCAATTCACTTCAGGTAGAACATCCACATCAGTGAGTGGAGATTCACCCCCCTCATGCCGAGGTGAGCTCAGGCCAAGGGTCCGTGAGGCCATTCCACCTCATTCCACTATTTAGATCCTCAAGAGAAAAACTGGGCCTACTCACTCTGACATTAGTTCTTAATAATCAACATGCCCAGAACCAGTTCATGACAGGTGACCCCTGCATTGCTTTATAAATACCTTCCACCATGTTCAGTTTAAAATAAGCATTGGTTCAAAAACAGGTCATGTTAAGAACATTTTTGTGGTACAGCCAGCCTTTCAATTGTATGTTTCATAAACATCATGGTGCATTTCTGGGCCTCTGCTGTTCTCAACGGACAATATTCATGATCAAGGTGAACCAATTGTTGTGTCCCTGACCTCTTTGTCTTTTTCTTTCATTGTATAGCCATTTGGACACATTTTATACAATGAATCAAGTCATTTCTTCAAAATAGACAGGTAAATGAGGCAGCCAAGCAAACTTCTCCCTTCCTAGGCTGCTGCAGTACAAAGTAACACGTGAAAAATGTATAAAACAATGATGTTGACATGAGGCGCTTTGCTGTGCCCAGAATTTGCTAGCAGTGGATGGGGCAGGCAAATGAGAGCATGACGCACACTTACATCCAGTGAGGGTTCCGGCATGTCGGACGTTCCCTGACCACCAGCCTGACCTTCCAAGGTGGAGGAAGGGCGAAAGGTCAGATCACTGTGCGGATGGTTGCTAGAACCAGCCTGCCGGGGCTGCTGGCTAGGATCACTGTGGTGTAATGGCTGCCCTGACTGGCTGCTGGGGTGAAGTGCGTGCAAACCTTGCTGCATGGAACTATGGGACTGATCAGTACTGCCAGGATGAGGCATCTGCGAAGGAGGAAGCAGGAGAGAGTGAGGCCACAAGGTACAGTGCTCAAGATGTCTGAAGAATGTTAATACCAAACCCAGCCATTAGACAGGAGAGAAAGCCAATCCCCACTTCAAGAAATTTTGAATCTCACTGGAGACTTAGAAGGAAATCAACTCTGCAGCATTAACTTGCAACATCTAACCACTACCATACCTTGAATATTTAAGAAAACCTACCCACAACTGGAGAGAACAGCATCATCTAAAGACTCACTCATTGTGAACATCTCCCAATGTTACCACTGAAGCTCTAGATGCTTGCCTCTCTCAGTCACCATCAATGTTACCTCACAATAGCACATAATGGGTCATTTTAAAGAGAAAGTATCCTTGTCGTTTGCTGGAAATGAACTTGCAACTAAAACCACTGCCCCAAAAGCGATACCTTCCTAAACCAATTTTAGAGGGGACATGTGAGAAATATTAATGGTGATCTACCTTTGAAAATAATGTTTAGCAAATAACATTGTAAAAATGTTATGGAGATTTTCCTGAACCTTTGCTGTGCAGGTTCTTGTATTTAGTCACTGTGGGTAGGAATAGAGAAAGAAATATGGTCTCTAACACAGATTAGCTGTAATGCTGATTAAAAGTACTTGCTTTAAAGATAGTCTTTTGTTAGTCACTCCTTGTGTGTCACGAAATAAAAAGTCTTGTCACTCTCCTGTCCTGACTTGAACAACATTTTTCCCATTGGGCTCAATACTGCAGAGTTGAAGACATTCCCTGCTCCCAAATCCCCAACCTCTCTGAAAAACACCCTTTTTCCCCGTGTATATGAGCATGTGTGTTTGTGTGTATGAGTGTGTGGAGGTAGAAGCAGATTATTTTTTCAGGGAAGCTCCATTATGACAGCTGTAGCTTTCCAACATCAGAGGACAGACAAGCAAATACATCTCTGCCTTTGACGTGGTGGTGAGGAATGAAAGTTTGCAGCAAAAACCTCCATAAGCAACACAGTACCATCAGAGTCTTTTTATCGAGGGACAGACCGTTCCTCAATACAGTTGTCTGGTTAAGAGAATATGCAGGATCCAACCCAATTTTATTTTGGATGGGTGGGGCATGAACAAGCCCATCCAACAATACCAAAGGTATTGCTCAAGTGGGAAAGGTTGGGCTTCACCAGATTGGGGAGACTTTTTACGAACCTTCTGTTGTTTTATTTTTACACATTCTGTGTAAAAGATCGTCAACCTGGTAAGGTGACTTGTAACCGTCTGGCGCTCCCTGTGAGTGACAAAACAATGGGATGTTTGTAGCAACTTTAACGACATAAAGTGCTAGTTGCCCTTGTATTCCATTTGTGTGAAATAACAGTGAAATAAGCACAGACAAAAGCAGACCAGATTTGTATGGAGAGAGAAATAAAAACAAGGCAGATGAAAAATGTCAGTACTGTAGAGAAACATTCCAAGCCACATTACACACTCAGAAACACAACCAGACAGAAATATTTGCAGAGAGTTAATTAAAAGGACTTTGGGTGGCAAATTTACTAAGTTACTTTCCAATGTTTCCCTCTGGGATCATCAGCAGTGCTTTGATCTTTGCTGTATCTCACCTTCTCCCATTAACATAATTCACATCTGTGCTCCCTATCTGTCACAGGTTGGCTTGGAATACTGTCACAAGCACAGGTCCCCCACAATGGACACTGCATAGGCTGAATGCATCCCAAGTGCAAATGCAAAAGGTCATTGTTTGAAACAAAAGGGGAGAGACGCACACAAATGGCATCACTTACCTGGTCAGGCATGGAGTGGCTGAGAGGCTTGTCAGGAGTCATAAGGCTGTTGGGCATGTCTGGAGGGTGCGACAACTGGGGCCCATGCATGAAGTCGTTCACAGAAGTACCAGCAGGGTTGCCATGTGGGAAATCGAAGTTCCCATGGCTGGGGTAAGTGTTACCTTTTGGGAGGATTATGACAGTGTTATTAACAAGTCTGCCTTCTCAAAACAATCTGCATCCTGTTCAGGATTGAAGCTGGCTCAGAGAAATAGGTGCATCCTAAACAAAAACCTCAGCTCTGACAAAATGGAATATTAGCTTGCCCTCTCCTCCCTTGTGTTGTCAGTTGCAGAAATGAACATTTCAAGAGTTGGACAGAAACTCATGGGCTAAATGATGCAAATCTCAATCATTTTGGAAAAACTCAGAACATTCTTTTTTCTTTTAAAAAAGCCACCAACTAATTTTTTGTCACCTCCCAACAGTAAAATCAAAGTGTGACATGCTGGAATCAAATTTCACTTCCTCTCAGTCCACAGCTCTGAGCGGAGAGCGCTTTGATACTTCGCATTAAGGACTGTTAATATATCAGTTTCTGGGTGCTCTACGGTCTTGTCAATACCACAAGATAATGTGGCCATCTCATATTTGACAGTGAAATGCTTAGGTTTTGCTCTGTTATTTTGGGTTTCTTTTCTCTTGCACATATTTATGAGGCAATGACATCCTTCAGCTACCTTACTTATGCGGTTACATAAGCCCACATGTGGTCTGGTGCATAAATGGATCTCTTTACACTGCATCCACTACACACCAGGATGCCTTTGGTTCAATTTACAGCTGACAGCCAGTACAGCACAACATTTTTAAGAAAACACCTCTCTCAGTAGGCAGGCATTGCTGGATGGGCTAGGATTTGTTGCCCATTCTTAATTAGCCTTGCAAAGGTGATGGTGAGTTGCCTTCTCGAACTGCTGCAGTTCATGCGATCTGAAAGTTAAATAGCTATTGATATAAAGGGAGTTCAAGCATTTTGAACCAGCCACAAGGAAGGAATGGCAATATAGTCCCAAGTCAGGACCGTGATTGGCTTGGAGGGGTACTTGCAGGTTGTGACGCCCCTACGCATCTGCTGCCTTTGTCCTTGTTTATGGTGGAGGTTGCAGATTTGGAAGATGCTACTGAAGTTGGCTTGGCTATTTGCTGCAGTGTATTTCATACATGATACCCATTGCTGTTATTGTGTGTTGATGGTGGAGGGCGTGAATGTCAAAGGCATGGATTGTCTTGGAGGGCGTTGAGCTTTTTAAGCGCTGTAGGAGCTGCACCCATCCAGGCAAGTGGAGATATTCCATCACCTTTGTGAACTGAGGCAGCAGTCAGGACTCTACAAGTTGTTCCTAGTGCTCTTAAACCAATGAAATAAAAAAATGACTAGGATTCCTGCTATATGATGCCAATCAGACATGGAGGCTAACTGAGCACAACTGTGAGCGTGGCTCTTATATATCCACAGATCATTCAGCCTGTTGGTGGTCATGTAAAGATCATATGCCTTTAACATATTGTACATTCACCACGATTCTAAAATGCATAAGGTGGATATGGGCAACAAGACTCATCAAGTGTCTTCCATTCATAAGTCGTAAACAACATGTTCTACCGGGAAACACTCCATCCGCCCAATTCATTGCCTGACACATTGATAGAAATAAAAAAAAAATCACTGATTCCCCATTGTCACCACTCAAATCAGGCAAAACTGCAAAATATTCAGCCATCCTCACACTTCTGTTTAATTCTTGCTGTTCTCCAGAGCAAAGGAATCACATTGCGACAAATACTTCTGACACTTTCAATCTATAGTGAAAACCTCCCAGTAGCCAAGCCCAATTACAACAGATTCAGCTCTGTTTTAAAGGGGGTCTCAGCCTCAATTACAATTGTCTAGGCATTACATACACATAGGTCAGCACCTACTTACAGATGTCAGACCTATCAATTGGGTGCATTTGCTCCTCAGAATGACATTGCACCTTTATGCTACTTAGAGTCAGAGTTTTACAGCATGGAAGGAGACCCTTTGGTCCATAGCCTTGTATGCTATGGTGCTTCAGTGATCATCTAACTAATGACCTACTTTTCATAGTATCTCGAAATCTACCTAAAGTGAATCTCTATGTTTGAGATCCAGTCTTGAATTAAGATCCACTATCTATTTTAATGTTTATAACGTTCTGGAATCCAGCTGGAAGATGAAAGTTGCTCTCCTTTGGGCCAGATTGCAATGTCTATCTCTGCGTCTGGTACACTGGGACTTGGAATGAAAGATTCCAACAAGCAAAATACACTCACACTAATGCTTTTGACACATACAAAAGACACATATTAACCTGCAGAATGAAAAAATAATAATTCTGTACAGAATACACAGTTGAGAAGAACTTAAAATAAAATCTCTTGACAACAGCTTTATTCAGTACCCCAGCAAGCTGGAAAGATGCAATGCTGATGATATGTATGGATGAGTAATTAAATTCTAAATTCATAGTGGAACCTACCTGGGTTGCCATATTCATTGCCACTGCTGCCTCCCGGTGGTGGAGGTAAGGAAGGGTATGGTGATGGACCGGGTCCCAGAGCTGCAATCATCTCCATGACATTTGGCATAATCATTTGACTGGGACTCATGGTTTTAAACCTCTTGGACAGTGGGCCATCTGGGTCATCTTTGATGTGAATGTCAGACTTCAATGGAACTGGTCTCCAACTGCATGTTGGATCAATGGTGACCTCTTCAAACTCTGAGCTGGAGTGATACAGAGAAGATTTAACAAGCAGCTACTGCAAAATATTTAAATTAATTTCTTATTTCCTGCAGATACCTATCACTTAACAAATGATAAATGTCTTGTGTCTTATACCAGCTGACCTTTAACCTTTTGACCACAGGAAGATCATGCTAGGTTCTTCTGACCTGGAAGCAGGAAATTTATGATAGCACTGGTCTCTAATTGGCCTTAGATGAATAGACAGTTTAGACCACATCTGCAGAGGGAATACTGGATAATCAAGTTTAAAGAAAGCTAAAATTTGGTAGCTCAACACCCCAAATAGTACTCTCGATTACATGCGTCCAGTATCAGATGAGATCAGAATGTCTGGATGTAACTTCTCAAACAAACGGCATGGCAAATGTGATTTGTATTTGAGGGTAAGGGTATTTAAATAGCATGTTTCATGATTGCAAGATAGCACATGATCAACAAAGTAAATTTTGAAGACACAGCTGTCAATTTGTGAACGGCAAGATCCCACAAATAGCAATAAGCTCTGATACCAGATGATCCTCCTTGCATGCATGTTGTTAGAGAGATAAAGATGAGCCAGCACACTAGGAGAAGGCCCTTTGACTTTCTGGAAGGTGTTATGGGATCTTTTCTGTGTCCTCTTGGAAGGGTAACTGGATCTTCATTAAATGTCTCATCAACAAGTTGGTACCTCTGACCATGCAGCATTCCCTCAGTACTGCAGTAAAATGCCATCCTGGATCATGGACTGAAACAGCTTGACTCATGACTCAAAGCTCAAATTGTCACCACTGAACACTGGAGTTCTAACAAGAGTTTTCTTCATTTCGATTTTGAAAGGTTTCTTCCTATTGGGAACTTGCATTTGCCAAAACAAAGTACATGACTTTGCACTGCAACTAAAAGTTCAAGTTCTGCTTACTCAAAACATGCTTTCAAAAACTGGCAATAGGCAACAGAGTAAAAGGAGATCAAGTTAAATTTGGTTATGAGATGAAACATTCTAAGAGCGTCTGTTTAGGGTCTCTTCAATGGATTACATTATTTAGAAGGAAACATTGTGCTGTGCCAGACTGTGAGGGTGTCACTATGTAGTTTGGCAAACAAATACCAGAGCTGCTCAGAATTGGATGCAGAATTCAGGTTCAGAGTTCAGTTTTCCTTTAATGTGCTGGTTTAGCTGGTATATACCTGAACAAACACAGTTTCCAGCGAACTCGCACGTGCAATAGGTCAATCATGAGCAATACCAGGTAATAATAGATCGATCAATGATCTCCCCTCAGCCTTGAGGCCTGATACTGTAATGCTTGGAAGAACTCTGACACAACAAATGAGTTCCACGAGAGGAACACACAATACAACCTCAAAAGGTCAAACCTTCTTCACTATTAGTGGACAGCCATCTACCGTGTCAGGTGTAGTTGTGGTAGACATGGCTGCCATCGCCTCCACATATGGAAGACAAAAGCACCCTCATTTATAATTGTGGAACTCCTAAAAAGACTAGGCAGCTGGACTCGATTTGCTTTTCACAATGACCAGACAAAAGAAAACCACCTTAAGTAAAACCTACTTTTGAATATTGGATAGGATGCTCCACATGTACTGGTCAACTTCAAGTCCTTCCAGGAGAGCTGTTTTACTGCCATTGAAAGAAAAGAATATTGTCAGTAACTTCCTTACAAAAGTGGACACAGTTATCATTTCAGGATGAAGTGTAACAATCACCCAGTTTCTTTGAAATTAAAACTAGGAGTTTTGGTAGGGTGTGTAGAGAGAAGTTGATTCCATTCAGAGGGCTAAAAGAGGCTGATATGGGGCAATTGGAATGAGGATTGGTTTTTCATGACCCACTTGTGATCTGGAACATTCTTCCTGAAGAGGTGATGGAAACAGATTTAGTAATAATTTCAAAGGCAAATTGGATAAACAACAGAAAAGTAGACATGAAGTCTGTGACAAAACAGCAGAGGAATGTGACTAATTGAATGGCCTTCAAAAAACTGGCACATAAAGGGCTGAATGGCCTCCTTTTTTGCTGCACAGTTCTATCTTTGATGACAGGAGAAAAATCTAAAGCCAATTCTCTGATGATGTTGGGAGATTTTTCATTTTCCAACTTTTTCTGAAGTGAATACAAACCCAAGATCAACCAGTGCAGTACACAGAGCTTCGCAGCTGAATGCAGAAGACTTTAGATGGAACATATAGTCTGGCAAACACCCAAAAACCTGCAGAATAAATATGCCCTGGATAATGTCAACAAGGGGGAAAGAATTCTTGAAAACGAAAGAGGTTTGACCATAATTGTGGTGCCAAAGGGTTAAACCAGGGGAAAGGGACTCTACAGAGAGGCAGCATGGACCTGATGGGCCAAACAGATGCCTTCCATAGCACAATGACTCCGCAACAAGGACTCTTTTGTTGTGAGATGTTTTACCTGCCACTGTTTACTGAATCGAGCAGGAAAGAAAAACAAACACAAGCAGAAATGGTCTCCGCTGTGTTTTACTCAAATCAACCTTCTGTGGGAATAAAGAAGTCTCTACATTTAACTGAGAATTCCCACGGGTAACTTTTCTGTGCAAACAGCAATTTGGATAGACCCACAGAGAAATAGCAAGGATTCTGTGCATACTGATGCCCCTTCTATTTTCAAGTAAAATGACACTTGCACTAATAAAGCATTTCATTTCATCCCTCAGAAAGTTAATGCACTGTTGTATCAGCAAACAGGACAAACTCCAGCAACATAAATAACTAGTTAACTTTATTTCAGTAGTGTTGAAGGAAGGAATGGTGGCTAGGATGTCTGGGAAAATTTCCTGCTCATCTTAGAATTGCACCATGAAATCTTGGAAAGGCAGACCCAATCTGCAGTCTGTCTCACAAACCAACACATAGCTTTTGAGGGAAGTTTTTAGCGTTATGTTTTATCCAATCAAGCTATGCAAGTACAAGTTATTGTATCTAAAAGGAAGCAATATTTAAAAAAAAGCATCCTGAAGCAGCAAACAAACATCATGGCACTTCATGTGTGAAGATGCACAATTCTCTTACAATGGCGGAATCTCTTGCTCCACAGATACTGCCAGATATTTGCTGTTTTAACTTCAGATTTCCAGCATCTGGAGTATTGCTTTTATTTTAGCTCAAATCCTTTACTTACTTGCAAACAGGGCATCTCCATGTTCCCCTCTCACAGTTCAGTTGCAAGTACGATTCCAAATCAAAACACTGTAGGAACAAGGGAACATGACATAGAAAATCCTATCAATGCATATTGCATAGAGCGTCTGGAACATTAGTCAAGATTAGACAGCTAGCAAATTTTCCACACTATGGGTTCCTCTCAGTTAGTCAGCACTCCAGTTTTAGGTTTAAGTTGGTAAACTACCCTTTCAGACACAATGAAGCTCTCACTTAACAACCACTTCAGCATTAAATGACTTTCAATACACAGGGAAGGACAAGATGGTGGGAATACTAACCTGTACATGTTTACAGTCATGGCCTCTCGCTGGTAGCTGGATCCGCCTGAACGTGATGGGACACTTCAGAGATACCTTGATCGCTGTCTGTTCCACTCCATCTTCTCCATTTAATGTAGCACTGCCCGAGGAAGCTGCCACACTGCTAAAATTCCTTTTTACTGATTAACAAGATGGAATTTATCAGCGGTGCCATTGTCACAGATGCAGATGCAACATTCTCTCAAACCAAATGCACCTTATATTCATGACAACGAATGAATTGACTGTCAGAATTCTGCATTATTACAGTAACCACCTTATTCAAGTACCTGACATCTCACTCATGATCTTTCAATTTGAGTGTGGTTATTTAAAAGCATAATGTTGGAGAGAAATCTGAAGATCTCTTCCAAGCGACAAGTGCTGCCAAAATTGGGGTTTGTGTGACATTTCTCTGGTCTCTCACCTGGCAAGAGGCTAAGGGAATGACCAAAGAGTCTTAAAAAAACTCAGTTTCTGTCCCAGAGCCACACAGGACCATATGATTCCAATTCTGATGTGGACTTTTGGGTCAAGCAGGAGAAACAATTTGGCGACAATCTTCTATCCTGACAGTAATGCTAGTTGGTCGTGTATGTGTGTGTAAAATCTAGGTGACAGCTCAGATCTGCCACCCATGTCATTGTCAAGACCAACACTTGTATAATGGGCACATTGGTTCCTAGAGAAGGAAGACTGATGCTATCAAGCCAGAGACAAACTTGTCAACCATTACCTTCATGATGGGAGTTGAAATAAATTCTACCTAAAAGCAATTGTTAAGTTGTTGTCTAGCTAATAGCTCACTCTGCATTCTCTCTGCAGCAAACATATAAACACAAAGTGAAGTAAGCCACTATTAGCTTTGGCCTAGTCATATGGCATATATTTTCCACAATAGATCACCACCAGCCCAAAATTAGGTATCCTTCCTGTTTCTTTTCAAATTGCTCTCCTTTCAAAGGCAGACTCTATAATAGTCACCTTCTCTCAAAGACCTCAGGTTAGTCAGCTCTGATGTGAGACTGAACAATGGATTGTGAACAGCAACGGGGAACAGTCAGTCTTGCAAGGGGCCATTCAAATTGTCCGTAAGAGAAATCAAAGTGATTGAGTCTATGATCAACAATGAATAATTGATCTCTCTGATTTATGGCACACAAGTTGATGAGGTTATCCAAGAGCAAAATTAACACATAGGCTTCAATTTTCCTTTCTCCTTTGTGAAATGATCAGTGACATTTACTTGAGGACACCAACAATCCACAGCTGACGGAGTATATACGTTCTTCAAAAAGACTGTGTCTGTGTTTGCTTCACCTCAGACACTCCTTTCCCTTATCAAACAAAAATACCAATAGTTTAACACAGAATTGTTACAGGACGTTTGGACCATTGTGTCTGACTGACTGTCCAAACAGCATCATGGTTTAGTGCCTTTCTCCTACCTTTTCCCATATCCTTGCATATTGTTTCTCTTTAAGTAACCACCCTATTCCATTCTGAATGCCATCATTTGAACCTGCCTTCACCACACTTCCAGACAGTGCATTCCAGACTGAACCACTCAATGTGTGAGAAAGCTTTTCTCTCGCAGTGCATTTGCTTCTTTTGCAAATTGCTTTCAATCTGTGCTCTCTTGTTCTTGATTCCTTTCGTAAGCAGAAACGGAATTTCCCTATCTACTCTATCCAGCGCCCTCGCGATTTTGAAAGCTTCTGTCAGTTCCTTTCTTAGCCACCTTCCCTCTAAGAAGAAGCCCCTATCCCTCTGATGAATCCACTTAACCAAGTTTCTGATCTCCTTCCCCTTCTGCCCTTGTGTCACCTAAAACAGTGGATAAAGAAACTGTACATTTGTAGGTTTTCATTTTGGGAAGTAGCAAGGCTTCCACTGGGTTGAAGATAACAAGGTGTAGAGCTGGATGAACACAGCAGGCCAAGCAGCATCAGAGGAGCAGGAAGGCTGACGTTTCGGGCCTAGACCCTTCTTCAGAAAACTCCTTCCACTGGGTTTCCCTGAACCAATTTTCTCTCTGGTTACTTGGAATTATTTGAAAAAGCATCAAAAGAGCATGGTTATTCTGAAGACAAGCCACTGTATTGGGCAAGTCTAATAATCTCTGTTCATTCTGATGTCAATGTGATGAAAAGGCTTTTACCACTTTGCAACACGTGAGGCAGGAACTCCTGAAAAAATAAACAAAAAAACTCTATATCCATTTTGTAAAATACCATCCCTGTCCACCTACTTTTTGTGATGCAATGTTCAGCAGGAAGAAGCCTTTTCTTCAACAAGCCTTGAAGCACGGAGCGGACTGATGGTCTATGAACTAACTGAAGTACAAACAAGTGCGACTGTAAGGAGAGAGAGAGAGATAGAGATGGGATCAGTGACATTCAGGAAGCACAAGGATCTTTTTTCCAATAAATAATGTCAGATTATTCCCCAGGCAACAAATGAAGCCGTACATCTGTAGAAATCTATCACATATGGTCCTTTCAAGACAGTTAATGCGATACATGATTCATAAATCTGCAAAAAAGGAACTGCCTTGTCCAAATTTAAATAAAAATCTGATATTAAATGTGTAGCCAGCATCCCTTACTTTGCACGCTGTGTGTAAACTATTTACTGATACAAATGAATCCATCACAACACCATTTGCTCCCCAAGAAGATTTTCTTTTGGCAGGAATTTTTCTTTGTCATTACTTTCTCACGTGCCAGCACACTTCTGCCTCATTGGGCATGGTTGAGATTTTTCAGTATTACCAATGAGCAGCAGGAACAGAAGCAAAACAGTTTTAAAATTAATCATCACAGGCAGTCTCCACATTATTTCTTTATTTAAAAGTTTTAGGAGCATACATTGCACTTGCAAGCTCAAGGTGTCGGATGTTTTGAATGTGGATAGATAGTCATTTCATGTCTTCTGACACACACAGATGTGTCCAAGTGCATAAAGTACAAGAGACAAAAGTAGAAATTTCTGGAAAAGCTCAGCAGGTCTGGCAGCATCTGTGGAGAGAAATCAGAGTTAATGTTTTGGATCGAGTGACTCTTGCTCAGTTCTAGAGAAGGGTCACTGAACCCGAAACGTCAACTCTGATTTCTCTTCACACATGCTGCCTGACCTGCTGAGCTTTTCCATCAACTTCTATTTTTGTCTCTGATTTACAGCATCTCCAGTTCTTTCAGTTTTTATGTATAAGTAAAAGTGCTGTACTATCCTTGCTGTAAAGCTACCACATCACCAGTAACCAACTTCAGGCTGTATTAACTTAAGTGGACTAGAGATCAGTGACTAAAGGCTTAGGTTAGATGAAACAAAGCTTAGCAACAATGTAGTATATTGTGCATAATACACTGTAATGCTCTTTACATTATAAGACATCATATGATCCAATGAGCCACAAGAAATACAATGAGGGAATAACCATGAGTGACTAATAATAAAACTGGTACATGGTGGATAGCACAAGTGAAATGTGCATGCAGGATAAATTTCATAAGAAGTAAAACACACATGTTTATTGTCTCTCTACTGATCCCTCAAATTTTTTTACCCAATTCATTTTCTGTCTCTGATTTCTCAACAATAAACCCAAAAGGGTACAGAAATGATTTACAAAGATGTTGCCAGTGTCGCAGGGTTTGAGGTATAAGGAGAGGCTGAGTAGGCTGGAGCTATTCTCCCTGGAGGATTGGAGGCTGAAAGGTGACATATAGAGGTTTATAAAATCATGAGGGGCATGCATAGGGTGACTAGCCAAGGTCTTTTCCCCAGGGTCAGGGAGTCCAAAACTAGATAGCATAGTTTTAAGGTGAGAGGGGAAAGATTTAAAAGATACCTAAGGGGCAACTTTTTCGTACAGAGGGTGGCGGATGTATGCAATGAGCTGCCAGAGGAAGTGGTGGAGGCTGGTACAATTACAATATTTAAAAGGCATCTAATGGTACATGAATAGGAAGGGTTTGAGAAGAATATGGGCCAAATGCTGGCAAATAGGACTAGATTAATTTAGGTTATCTGTTTGGCATGGAAGAGTTGGACCGAAGGGTCTGTTTCTGTGCTGTACAGCTCTGTGACTCGATATCCTACGATTTCTACATCATATAATGAACAGGGTTTTTCTTTTAACTCTCTGTTACCTACACTTAGACACCTACTTTTACCACTTGTATTTTAAATGAGAAATTAGAATTTTCCATGAAAGTGCAGCCAAAGATATGTGAAGATTGGATAACTAACAGGAAGCGGGCAGTCGGCATAAATGGGTGTTTTTCAGATTGTCCTGATGTAGAGAGTGATGTGCTACAGGGACCTCAACTGTTTATAATTTAGATAAATGAAGGGACTAAAGTTTTGTTGCCAAATATGCTGAGGCATCAAAATAGGTACGAAAGTAACTTGTGAAAAGGTCATAAAGAAGCTATAAAAAGTAGGGTGAGTGAATGGGCACTGATACGCCAAATGGAGTATAATGTGGGAAACTATGAAATTGTTCATTCTGGCAGGAGGAATAGGAAAAGCATAGTATCTAAATGGTGAGAGATTGCAGAGCTCGGAGATGCAAAGGGATCTAGGTGTCGTTTGTCTATACATTATAAAACGTTAGTATGCAGGTACTTGTATGTTATCATTTATTGTGAGGGAAACTGAATACAAAAGTAATGAGGTTGTACTTCAGTTAAACAGGCCTCTGGTTGAGGCCACATCTAGATGCACTGTGTACAGTATCGGTCTCCTTATTTAAAAACGGATGAAAATGAGTTGAAAGCAGTTCAGAGAAGAATTATCAGACTAATACCTGGCATGGAATTTTTTTTAATACTCATTTTTGAGATGTGAGTGATGTTTGCTGGGCAAGCATTTATTGCCCATCTCTTGTTGCCCTTGAGGTGGTAGTGATGAGCCACCTCTGGAATTGCTACAGTCCATCCGGTGAAAATGGATTCATGATGCCACTAGGGAGGGTTTCCACGATTTTGACCCAGTGACACTAAATGAATAGTGATTTATTTAAAAAGTCAGGATAGTGCACAGTTCAGACAGGAACTTGCAGATGGTGGTATCCCAGTTTTATGCCACCATTGTCCTTCAAGATTGAAGTGGTCATAGGTTTGGAAGTTGTTAAGGAGCCTTGGTGAATTTCTGCAGTGCATCTAGTAGGTGGTACACATTGATGCTACTGAACTTCGATGGTGGAGGGAGTGAAAGCTTGTAGATACAGCTCCTATCAAGTGGGCTGCTTTGTCCTGGTTGGTGTCACGTTCTTTTGAGTGTTTTTGGCAGTTACCCTCATCCAGGCAAGCAGGAAGTATTCTATCAGAGTTCTGACATGTGCCTTGGGGAGTCAGGCGATAAGTTATTTGTTTCAGAACTCCTAGCCTCTGAGACTATTATCTTACGAAGAGAGGTTGGACAGACCAGGCTTATTTCTACTGGTGTTTAAAAGGGAGGATGTGATATGATTGAAAAGATCATGAGGGGTCTTCACCACAGAGAATGTTTTCTCTTATGGGAGAATATTGAACTAGGGGTCCCTGTTCAAAATCAAGGACTACCCATTTAAAACAGATGAGTTGAAATTCTTCCAAAGAGGGTTGTGAATCTTTAGAAATCTCTTCCTGAAAAATGCTATGGAAGCAAAGTCCTTGAACATTTTTAAGGCAGAGGTAGGTAGATTTTTGTTAAGCAAGAGGGTAAAAAATTACCAGGGGTATGTGGGACCATGGATTTAAAGTTACAATGAGATCAGCTATGCTGTTAGTGAATAGTGGAATGGACTTGATGGGCTGGCTCCTGCTCCAAATTTGTATGTTTGCATTTTGGGGCACAGAGCCAATTGCTAATGTTAAAAGATGGAGAAAATTCAGCTGCCTGTTTGTTACACACACACTTAAGTTAACCCAAATTTCTTTGTTGTTTCTACTCATTCATCAATCACTGTGATAGGGCATGTCTTGAATCATCTTGATGACTGTGTAAACAATGATTTCTTTTTCTGCCGGTTTAAAGTGGGCATAAAATTTATCCCAAATTTTATGGGCTTATGAAAAGAGATTTTTGTTAAAGCAATTTTCCTTATTTATCCTTGGTGAGATCTGGATTGAGTTTTCTGCTGCTTTGAATGTAATTTTTGAGGAATATGTATGAATTAAATTACATTAACATTTGGAAAGCTTCCATAATTGCAGAATCTTAAATATCTCCTGTGCACAAGGTGCATGGATGATAGTTAGATGGCTTCAAATTTTGATTTCCACACTTAAGGAGAGATGCATGATCTTATTTCTGTGTTTACCCTAGGAATTGTTTCAGCTGATTTTTACTTTTCCTCAGTTTCTTAAGATTGGCAGAAAATTTGCGAGTAAACTGCCGCCTGCATAACAAAAATCATAAAGTTCAAAGTAGAGTTCTGAGTACATCTCTGCAGTAGAAAACTCCAGGCTGCTGTGACTGTGTAAGGAGCACTATGTCACAATGCAATACAGGGAAAGAATAACTTATCAAGTGGAGAACTTGGCAGATGGTGGAGACTGGTAGCCCAGATGGCATTAAGCTGCTGAGCAAATAAGGCAGCAGGAAATTCTCCATGAGCACTGATATGATGATTAGTAGATTTGGAACTGAGATAATCATTCACGAGTGTGGGACTGTCTCTACTATACAAAAACATGCTTCACTCTGACATGCAATCATTTTAAAGCATTGTCATTTTAAAACGGTTGCTGTAAATCTCAAAACTTCCAAACTGAACTTATTTTTCCTTCCAAGGAAGAATGCTACTTGGTGGCAAAGTCTGAGTGGATGCTGCACAGCACAGTGCCAGCTCAAAAACAATGTTTCTTACAGCTGTTTCCCAAGCCCACAAGCATGGGCCTGAAATGGAGAAAGGAGATCAGAGTCCAACTGTTCCTAAGGCAAACTCATGTGCACCTTCGAAGTACATGGAAAGACCTTGGAGCAGATAATCAGGAGGCCTACAGGCCTGGCAGCTTAGTGAAAAAGACATACCAAAAACAAAAGGAGATATTTTATACTAAGACACAAATTAGGACAAAGTAAGAGATTTGATCATACTTACACAGCAACAAGCAGTGACTGTGATCTGGATGGTGTTCCTTCCTGGCTGACAGACATGCTTCAGATGCAAAGGCTTGTGAGAAGTCTTGTTGTCACCTCTCTCAATGGTGAGGGGTGTGGCGTTCACACTGACCTGGACAGATGCTGGCCAGTTGGTGTTCATCTGCCGGTCTTCATGGTGATAACATTTAAACTGAAGCTCCAAGTCAGACCTGTAATAGATTCAAATAAATTGCAGAAATCAAGCACAAAATTACACACCAAAGCAACACACATTCAGCACACAAAAAAACCGCTTGCAATCCAGTGTGGCCGCTATTCCTTCATGCGGACTCAATGCCACTGGTTCCATTAGAGTTATCTTCCATAAAGCTGGAGGTTTTGAAGGGATCCAGTATCCTTCTATCTTGACAGCTGAGAATACCTATAAAAGATCTTACAATTTTTTCAAAACTTCCAGCATTCTGTCCCCATCTTTCCTGATATGATTAGCTCTCTCCAAATATTGCAGATGACTGGGATCTCTCCAGTACGTTCCATTATTCATGTGCAAGCTTTACTAGTATGGTCAGCAGACTGGACAACGTTTGAGCATCACAATTGAGTCAAAATCTAGCAAAGTGAACCCAAGAGATTCAAGGTCTCCATCTCTCAGCTACTCATCAGGTAATCGTTCTGAGTCGCTGTTCTAACCTGTGTTAGTGCTGATAAATGTGTCTGATTCACATCAGTATAACACCACATCACATTCCAAATCAGAAAATGGTAACAGAGAACGCGAGGAATTTCTTCCGCTTCTCTCGACATCCACACTCAACCAGAGATTTTTTTCTTTACTCATTCAAGGGAGGTTGGGCAAAGCTATCATCGACTGCCAGTTCCCAAGGAGTCACCTTCTTGAACTGCCTACAGTTGTGTGAAGGAGCCACACCATTAGGCTGGAAATTACTATAGCTTTTCATATCTTCCAGAGGGCATTTAAGGGTCAGCCACATTACAGTGGTTCTGGAGTCACATGCAGACCAGGAACAATCATCAGATTTCCTTCCTTAAAGGATACAAGTGAAACAAAAGGGGCTTTACAGCAATCTAAAGGCTCATGGTCACCATTACCGATTCTTGCTTTTTCATTCCAGATTTATTTAATTTAATAATGGTGAGGCGATGGCCTTCTGGTATTATTGCTAGACTATTAATCCAGAAACTCAGCTCATCTTCTGAGGATCGAGGTTCAAATTCCTCCATGGTACATGGCGGAATTTGAACTCATTAAAAAAAAATCTGGAATTAAAAATCTACTGGATGACCATGAAACCATTATCGATTGTCAGAAAAACCCATCTGGCTTATAACTGTCCTTTAGGGAAGGAAACCTGTATTCCTCACTTGGTCTGGCCTACATGTGACTCCACACCCCCAGCTGGTTGACTCTCAAGTATCTTCTGAAATGGCCTACAAGCCACTAAGTTCAAGGGCAACTAGGGGTGGGCAATAAACGCTCATCTTCCTCATGTTCCTTGCTGGGATTAGAACTTGTGTCTCTGGATCAATAGCCCAGGTCTCTGGATTACTAGACCAGTAATAAACAGCATGCTCCCATGCCTCGTTGTTTCCACTTAATGGGCAAAAGGACTGCGATACAACCCAATTTAGTGCACTGACAAGACGGATGTCAAACTGAAAGCAACGTTGACATTTGCACCATTTAAACTATTTAGATTAATGCTGCTACAAAATAGCAAGAGAATTTCACATAAACGTGCCTGTAAACTGGGATTTCAGTATGACTTCAGCAGCTTCTGTCCTACAATGATGAAATATCTCAACTCTTTTAAAAAATTTAGATGATAAGTCGCAGCCTGAGTATCTGGTACTGCTCCAATAGTCGGCTTGGTTTAGTGCTAGCTCTCTTCCTTCAGGATAGAAGATTGCAAGTTCAGGCCCAAATCCAGGCCTCAAACACAGCAGTTAGACTCTCCATTCACAGCAGTCCTGATGGAGTGGCTTTTTTTTTGAGTGAGATGTGAATAAAATCAAGCCCCCTCATCCTATTCAGGTGGATGTAAAATAATCCATGGCACCTACTGGAAAAGGAGCACAGGAGTTTTTCCTGGTGTCTTGCCATCCCTAGAACAGATTCACTGATCTTTACTGCAGTGCTCATTTTGACACTTTAGAGGCAAATATAGAAAAAAGGAGAAGCAGGCCATTCACTCCATCGAGCCTGCTCCCCCATTTAACATAATCTTAGTTGATCCTCTGTCTTAATGCCTTACTCCTGCTCTCTCTCTCCATACCCCTTGACACCTTTAGCCTCTAGAAATTAGTTCTTTGTTAAAATATATATAGCGACTTGGCCTCCACAGCCTTATGGAGTACAGCATTTCAGAGAGGGAAGAAATTTCTCCTCAACTCAGTCTGAAATAGTCTATAGTGTAATCCTGAAACCCTGGCACATTGTTTCAGACAGACCCTTTTACCTTGCAATTCCTGGCTGGGGAAACATCATCCCAGCAGCCAGTCCCGGCATAATTTTATACACATCAATAACGTCTAGCAGTGTGTAAGTTAATAACTGCAGGTGCTTATAAAACAATAGTGACTGTCTTCCAAACCCAGACAACCCCGAGGATGTGAAAGGCACCATCCAAATGCAAGTGATTTCCAGTCATGCTCTTACCTCCACATTAATGTCTGGTGCACTGACTGCCGCAGGTGGAAGACATGGTTACTGACTGCCAGGTTATGCTCCAATCGGAAGGGCTCCAAAACCACACCATCTCGGACTGGGAATGTCAACCGCAGCTCATCATTGGCTGAGACCAAAGAGGGAGAGAAAGTGTCAACTTTCCCTTTAGCATCTGTGACACAGTAAAAATGTGGTTTTCATATCATCACCAGATTTCACTTCATTGGAACAATTCTCTCTTTTTTCACATCCCCGGACTTTGTGGCTGTGCATCTTGCCCTGGGTGGGAGGGTGGACTACAGATCCTCTGCGCCAGAGGATTCAGCAGGACTGTCATAAATTTTACCCTAGCTGGGTAAGGAGGCAAAACAGTCCTGTTTTTATCCCTCCGCAAACCAGCTCCCCACCCCTCCAGTGTCCGCTAGCCTTATCCCAAGAATAGATATCTCCTGATCAAACTGTTCTAGAGCAGATGGGACTTGAACCCTGGGCCTGCTGGCTTAGAGGTAGGGGCACTACCACTGTGCCAAAAGAGCCCTATATCCTACATGAAACATTGTGAATACATGATTCCCATCTGATAAACTTCACTCAATGAAAGCAATCTGATCTGATTTGCATTTGACTCAGTCCATGCAAATAGACTCTTTTACATGCAAATCATGCACCTGACATAAACTCAGGAAAACACAGTGAAGTTTAAATGTTCAATGGAAAAATACACTGTGAAAATAACGCCACCGATTTTAAACAACATTTTAATCCTTTTGAGGAGGGGGGTAGCTATGGGTGTAAAACCTTCACTGTTGTATTTAGAGACGTAATTATCAAAGTTATGAACACAAGTCTACAGTCAGTATTTTTGACTGCAGATTGTCCCCAAAACTATCCCCCCACCACATAAACAGTGATGGAAATACTCCTAAACAAGTCACAACCAGTCAGTTTGAAAACCATTCCAGATGCTTCACTCTTCATGTGAAGAAACTTGTTCAGCTCTCTGTTCTAAAATTAGATGCACGACAAAAAAATTCTGGATTCATTGCCACTACATTTTGGGCTAGAAAATTGACTGATACAAAAGTAAGTCACTTAATAAAAAAAAAGGTGCAGATTTTAGACATAGCAAGTGTGCTGTTTGTGTAATTTAAAAGCTTACTGATATATGGCCATATGAATATTCAGGATAAAAGAGACAATGTGATAAATACTCGGAATGGTTTAAGCATCCTCAACAAGACAGGTGAAGGAACATGATGATGCAAACAGTTTAACCGTTTAGGTGGTGACATTGCAAAGTCAACTTATAGCCAGGGGAGTTAAAGGGAACTGCATTTTATAAGATTTGGCTTCAGCAGAACAGACTGACAGTGATCTGCACACCTGGAATTCTGCTCTCCTGATAATATCACATAACAAAATCCAGCAGACGCAACTGCTCAGGACATTCAGGAAATGTGAAATAAATAAATGACAGGCATCTTTGTTAACCAAAGGGTGAGATCATGAGGTGGTCAAAACTGTGATAACTACAGTACTGAAACTCAACTGGAAATGCATTTGTTGGATTTCCCATTAGATTTATTAAGTACTTTTCTAAGTCTTTCGGATGCGGTCTTTGATGCTCCTCAGCTCACAGATTGACACAGGCCATAACCATTAAACTGGAGCTAAGCCAGCAAAAACAGTCAAGGTGAGAATGTGGATACAGATCTCAAGTAGACCATGGGGGCACATTCCCTCTGGGTTCTGCACCTATTCATCACCCATCATTGCCTCAATGGAAACCCTACTTTCAGTGAGACACAACTGAAGAAAATTCTCCTCCCTTCTTCTGCTCCATTATATGTGCAAAGTACAAAAAGGTGATTGATATCTACTTAGGGATTTAAGTTAACAAGATGGAGACAAGATTTGGAATTGACAGTTGAAATGTATAGGCAACATAGCTTTCAGATACATATTCCAAGAAGGAAATTTGACATTGACACCGGTAACCTCAAGGAGCATTCTCCTGCTCATCATAACTTCAATGGAAATTCTGATAACAAACCAGTGAAATAAGCCAATTCCATTACTCCTTTTGTCAAACTGACATTGGGAGATCATGGATTCCTTGTCGAAACTACTGTTAATTGTCTGTTTACAGGTTCTGCAGTGGTTCTGCCCCACTCTTTGGAGTAAGAACAAACAAGTTGTATTTACAATCGTTTTATGTGTACAAGCAGAAAGCCCTGCTGGAGTTGTGTTATACTGGGCTACAAGGTAAGAAGCGGAGATTTGAAGAGCTGCATCCTTCACTGCACATCGTGATCCCAGTTTTAAAAACATTTGCCTTTTGCATCCGACTCACTTGGAGGTGGCGGCGGCAAGGAGCTGAGGTTGGGTTTGATATCAGGTGGGAATGGTGGCTTTACATCCTGGTTAGGAGACAGGTATGGTGGAATACTGCTTCCTGGAGTCATGGGTGGAGTGGGATTCCCCGGCACAGGAGAATGAGGGTAACTTGCCACGGACCTTGGAGGCTAAAAAGAAAGAAGAAGCAATGATTGTACGGAGTGCTTCACATGTTATATGCACGGTCAAGTATCGGATTCATGGTGATTCTAATTCAATAACAGTGATCATGCAACAGACAGTAGTAACTTTTTAATCCACAGAAACTATGGTAGAAATTTTGCACCGTTCCTAAAATCTTGCCAACGGTTGACTTATTCGGTGCTCAGAGAAAAGCTAGGACAGTCGGAGGAATATGGCAGAAAAAAGCCACCCCTTTATCAAAGAGAACCCTTCCCCTTTGAACAAAACCAAGCAGGACTGACCTACATCCACTCAGAACCAACTGGTGTCTAATAACACAATCTGTTACATATAGGGCCCCATCCCCATTCATCACATTCCTTATATAACATGTCAGCTGTAGGGAAGAAACATTTCAGACTGAGAAAACGCCCACTGTCCAGGAACAAGACAGTGCCATGACCCAATTCAAAACACAGCTGCCAGATCTCAAAAGCTGGGTTTGAGCTATTTCTGTCTGGAATGTGCAATCTCCAGGCTTTTTTTCAGCTGAATAGTAACATTTTTACAACGTGGAGAGGTTAAGGAGATTAAATACTTCTAAAAAAATGCAAAATGCAATCATATTTTATCTGACTGAATGCCTCACATTGCTCCACTATCCTTTGTGCAGCATGTTCTAGTCTTTACATTTCTGTCCTGCTACAACTCGGAATTTTTCTTTGTATGCTCCAAGCATGCTCTCCAAGTATGTAGTTTCCTACATGCTCTTCCTTCCTGAAACGTACTCAAGGTTTGTCACATCGTCTCTCTGACTCCAATTCCTTTGCCCCATGATCTCAGAAGCCTAGGACCACTTGCTCCTGTCAATCTGCCCTTGCACAAGCTTCAAAACTTGCTTATCTGGTGGCTTCCTCCCTTCCTCCACCCAAACCTCCGGTTGTGACCTCTCTCTCCTTATGGGCATTCCTGCTGTCTTTGACCCAGTGTCCTCCTCTATGAACTTGAGCCTTTCACATGCACTTCCAAATCTTGAAAAAGGTCACTCATCTGTGAAGACAACTCCCATTACATTCTGCCACAAATATTAGTAGTCAGATACGGTGATCTTGTAAGATGTCAGCTATGTAAGTGAACAGATATCAGCCGTCAATTTGTTTAATTAATTAATTAACAAAAAAAATTTTAAGCATTTGTTTTTAATGTGTGGAGTAGAATCAGTAAGAATCATGTAATCTTACTTTGGTTTCTTTTCCACTCCCAGCATTTGTGATGGAGAGACAGAGAGGACACTAGTCAGGCAGTCAGCGATCAGAAGAGGATGGGACGTTTCCAATTATTGTGTTCATTAGTAATAAAAAACAGAATTGGCAGGTTTACTGTACTGTAAAAATTTGCTAGCTCAACATTGTTATTCCATAGTTAAAGCAAAAGCATTGCTTTTCTCATGTGACATAACCTGTCGAAACCTATGTTGCAACGCTGAGAAAGCACCAATAACTATGTAGCATCAAAAGACCTAAAGTACGGCACTAACAGCTTACACAGTCAATGGTGCATTCCCATATATTAAGTTGGAAGGTTGTTTTGGAAACGTGCTCCTGGAATGGCAGTTTACCTCCCAAGGATTTGGCACTAATGATGTGGGAGCTCGGAGACTAGAAATGCTGGAATTGGGTGCAAAGAGAAAACTGTGCCTCAATTGAAAAAGGGATGACTATGAATCTGGCATCTGAACTATGGGGCCCACCAAGATAGAAGGATTAAATTCAGAGAATTTTAACTGTGGTGCAAAAAGTACCAGAAATACAACTAGACCCAAATAAATATCAAAAATACTGTGAACTAAGCACAAACTAAGACAATTTTTAGTAAGAATGACACATATCTAGGAGTAAAAGTCCAACGCATACAAAGCAATTAAGTATGAAAGACCAACAATTATGGAACAGATACAGCGTTATCTGTCTCCTCTTTCAATTCTATCCTTCCCCTCTCCATTGGTTTACAGTTCATTTTTGATTCACAATTGCTCAAACCACCATCTAAGTCACCAGAGAACAGTGACACCCAGTTAAGTGATGGATTCATTTACAAGGCTGGTCCCCACAGTGGAACTCCAGTTAATGAATGAAACGTGCCAGAGGACAGATGCAACAATGGCATGCAAAACGTTAAATCAAAACACTACCAACAGTGATCAACAGGAAATATTACAAAAAAAATAACCAGGACAGAGGCACTTTGTACCTACCTGCAGGTTTTAACAAACCATGGGACAAATATGCTCCCAAGTGATACAGTGGGATGCTTACATAAACATGCAGAGCTCAAAATATTGTCAGTTAGCATCCATAGAAAACTGTTAGTTCACTCTCATATAAACATGCAACCTACCAGATGAAAGTAAAATTGTAATGAGAAAAGAAATAGTGAGTTTGACCCATCACGACTGATTATCATTTATATGCATTAAACATGCTTTTAAATGGGAGTCGTGGTGATATGTGATGGGACCTACAAAGAATGGGGAGAGGCTGGACTGACACAGCTTGCTGTTTACTGCAATTCTCAGTGGCCAGCATTTCGCAGCTCTTCATCAAAATTCCAATCGGGAATATCCCAAGTCAATCCGGCCGAATTCAGTATGAAAATCAAGAAAGATGTGGGTAATCAGTTTGTAAAATTTTTGACTTAGGTTCTTGAAAAACAGCAAGTACCCGAAAGTGCAAAAGTAAAATGTGATTTAGCATTTTCAGCCATCTTTAAGCTTTAGATAGCTTTTCAAACCTGTTGCTGTAACAAATGTTTTTGAGGCAAGTAGTGTTACATTGAAGGAAAAATAATCTCCCAGCTTCTACTGAAAGGGTGATGGGAGTAGAGGGGGTGGGAAAGGAGCCTTTAAAGTAAATTACACTCCTCTCTAGCAACCCCCTCACCCCTCAGCCCCAATCCACTCCCTGCTACAGTTGCCCCTCATTTTTTTCTTTGACTGAAAGGGTTTGTTTTTCCTGGAATACTTCCCAGCTTCCAGCCGCCATTGTCTCTTATCCCACGGACATTTCTTCACACGTCTTATAGAAGTCAGAGACTTGCAGTCTCTCACATGATGGGGGTGAAGGGGAACGTGGTGCGCACCCGAGTTCAAAGTGGACTGTGCACTCAGGACATGGAGGTCTGGTTAGGTCCACAATCTTCACAGAATCCTAGCCCCGGTTGGAAGGGGAAGATCATAGGAAGCCTAACATCTGTGGGTGTGCTCCCCGACAAGTAAGACAAGCAGGAGGTCAAAGGTTTAAAAAAGAACAAACGGCTCATGGCTTCCTCATGGGGCACAGGGGAGCACCTCTGCCCAAATGTAAACAAATTAAAAAACTGGTCCAGTCATCTTCTGGCTTACAAGCCCCTTTCTGACTGTTCTGGCCTCTTGGGCAACCTACCCTGCTCTGCTATTCAGTCCTTCGACTAGATTTAGCAGACTGATATGAATATGCACTCTTTACGGACACTCCAAAAAGGCAGCGGGGAAACACTGGGGTCAATTGTTCTCCATTTAAATAAACTCCCTTCAACTCCAGACTGGTTTCCATTGCATGTGGTTAAAATCAGAGCATCTAATGAGCCAGCATAAGTTTTTTTGTGACTGAGAGAGGACATTCCAATCCTGCTTTCACCAACAACCCGCACCAGTGACACTTGCAGAAAGAATCACTTGGGGTGGGGAGAGGGGATTTCTGCCTGATTTTGCCCCTTCCCCATTTCTAATAACAACAGAGGTAAAGGCCTGGGGAGTTTGCCTCATCAGGTGTTACCAAAATACAGACAGGCACGCTAACCTTCAACCACAAGATAAAAAACCAAAATATCATGTTCCCCCTGAAGTGGCTCCATTTACAGTGGTATCCTTGCTCCCCAACCACTCAAGACTGCTTTGTACCAAAACTCTACAGGAAAGAAGCAGCGAAAACATTGTCCTGTTGTGAAAGGGGAGAAACTAAATACAAATACTAATGTGTTAGGCAGGTTGCTGAATTTCAGAAGTTCCATGTAACAAGCAACAGAGAAATATTCTCCCCCTCGAGGACTTACCCCATTCAGACTACTTTGACTGTAGGTATAGCCACTTCCAGCAAAACTGTTGTTTTGTCCATTAAACTGCTCTGCCTGTTGCAGTGAGGGGAGGGGGACAGGATGTGAAAAAACAAAAGAATTGCAGTCAACAGTCAATTCAGCTCATCTGAGGAATAGGCAATTCAGGTCAAGATACACCCAATAGAAAATCAGTAAGATGTGCACTTGCCTTGTAGTACTGAGCCATGTTCACTGGAGGTGGAGGATACTGGCCTGTACTCTGTTGGCCAGGCAGCCTCTGGCCAGGGTAACTGGGTGATGTGATGGGCCTTTGAGGGTTGCCTGTTGGGTACTGGCCAGGCTGATTGGCAAACTGGCTGCTTGGTCCATACTGCTGTGCTCCATAACTTGGCTGCAAAACACAAATCTACTTGTATTGCTTCCACAAGAGGTGCTAAACACAAAGTCATGGAGATCTGGCTAGTTTAGGTCAAGCTAAAGGAAGTCAAAGCTGAAAGCTGGATCCTGAGGCAAATGCAATGGTGTCAAGATGCTGGTTGCCCCCTACACAACATCAGAATGGATCATAGAAACACAGTAAATAGGAGCAGGAGTAGGCTATTAAGCCCTTAAAGCCTGGTCCACCATTCAACATGGTAATGGCTGATCATCCAACCTTGTTCCTGCTTTCTCCCCATATCGTTTGATCCTTTTAGTCCTAAGTACTACACCTAACTCCTTCTTGAAAACATGGGGCTCGTAAACCCCTAAACTTAGTGGTGTTGGCAATGTCTGAAATGGGGCAAATATTGCAATTACAAGATACAGCAGACAGCAGAGTAAGTGCAGGCAAGAAACTAAAAAATTCAAGTGGAAGGTGAAAGTGGATAAACAGGATTACTCATAAGATCTAGTCATCAACAAATTCATGGAACATTTTAATTAGACAAAATAACAAATGTTAAGCATTAACAAATACAAACACAACTAATTCAAATTCATATATTAATAATGTTTTTGAAATTCTGTATCACTGGTTCATTATGTTGTCCAGATATTTTTAATCAATCTCTTCAGAGATTATGGGTGGCATAGTGATTGTCCCTGTCGCTGTGAAACAGCAGGGCTCCGAGTTTGATTCTAACCTCTGGCAAGTGTCTGTGTAGAGCTTGCATGTTCTCCCCGTGTCTGCATGGGTTTCCTCTGGGTGTTCTGGTTTCTTCCCACAGTCGAAAGGTGTGCAGGTTAGGTGGATTGGCCATGCTAAATACAGAGCACTGGTTTGTGGGTTTGGGTGGTCGGAAGGTCGGCGCATACTCGATGGGCCGAATGGCCTCTATTTGCACTGTAGGGATTCTATGTTCTTACACACCACTGGTGCAAGTGGGAACCCAGACCTCCTGGCTCAGAGGTAGGGACACTACCACTGCTCCGCAAGCGCTCTAGCATTGTCTATTTTTCTTTTGTATCTGGAAGTGCTATCATACACAACCGGAATGGCTTTTCCCACCACCAATATTTCCACCTATTAACCACCACTATGAAATCATCCGTGTTTTCCAACTCATTAAATTACATGCAAATTCCCTGAAGGGTAATGCAGACCATCAAAGGTGGGGCTGAGGTAGGAAAAGAGAGTGAGCAGCTTGGTCCCCAAATTCCAAATATTTTCTAATCAACCTGTTCGGACATGTTATTACACATCACTGGGGCAGGGTGGAACTTGAACCCAGGCCTCCTAGCTCAAGGGCAGGGACAGTATCACTGCGGCACAACAGCTGGTAATGCTGCCTATTACTAAGTTTGTAACTCTATTCAGATGGTTGTCACTATCAGGGGTTCCACTTGTGCTCCTATTGAAAGAAGGGTCTTGTATGGTTGTAGTGTCCTTACCCCTGGATCAGAAGGTCTGGGTTCAAGTCCCATCTCGGGATGCGAGGTGGCTATGTAGCTGTGCCATAACATGTTCAAACAAGTTGATTAAAATTAAATAGTCCAATGGTACACTTCAGGCCACTGCAGTCAGTGAGCACCACTATTGCACAAGATTGAAATTTTTAAATTAGAGTTTTGACTTTTGTTACAGTGATCCCTAAAGGGCTGTGACATTTTAATGTAGCTTGTTTTGGTTTTATTTAAATTGGCATAAACAGACTGAAAAACGTGGATCTTGAGTTTGGAGAAGAGTGGTTATAATGAGTCTTGCTAAATTAAACCTTATAAGGACTAGAATGATCAGACTTCAGTTCTATCCTTCACTACATGGCTTTCTGGAATTGAACACAGAAACAAAATGCCTGTTGCTCATCAGGCCTGTACCTTAGCTTTGCTCACCTCGCCCGGATAGGGTCTTTTCACTCCCTGCACAGGCATTGGCTGCGATGGCCGTGGGCCTGGATAGCCCTGCTGTGACACTCTCTGGTTGTGGGACGCAAACACCGGATTCATCCCTGGAGGTCTGGGCTGGTTGATGGGCATGGGGGGTCCGCTCATGCTGGACGGGGTCATGCCACCTCCCATCCCTCCTGGGTTCATGTTGCCCTGCATAGATGAGGGGCCCCGTGCTCCCTGTTGATTCATGAACTGATTGTTGTAAGCCTGGGCTGGGCCCATCTGCAAAAAGGAGAAACAGCCTTGAGAAAGATGCTTCAGAACACAAACACAAGCGAGCCTGGGGAAGCGGAAGTGGTGGAGGAAAAAATACTCAGTTTAGAATTAACGTGTGGTGAAGCTAATGTGTATTGGCACGATGGCTACGATCCTGCGTATGAGTGCCAACACTGGCATCGCACAATTTGCCCCTGATGAGGCAACGTATGGGATCTGCCCATTTGAGGCCTTCCACAAGCAGTGGGCACTAGGTGAACTGGAGAGCAGTGCCAGACACACCACTATCCATTAATTTGATCATTTTCCTTTACTTTTATTAAAAATGTGACATTTATCGCCTTTGAAACAGAGCACTTTTGTTGATATATTTTCTTTCAATGACACTCATGCATTCCTAATTAGCATTTTATGAAAGAGCTGCGGTCCATCCCCTGCTGTGCCACTCTCTGACTGTGTGAATGAAGTGCCGGATTCATCCCTGCAGTTCTGGGCTGTTTAATGGGCAATGGGTGACCCATGCATGATGCGTGGTGTCATGCTACCTCCCGTGCCTCCCGAGTTCAGAATCAAGCCGCGCTCTCACCCCCATCAGCAGTGGCTCAGTAGGTAGCACCACTTGGCTGAATGGTGGTGCTAAACCCTCACTCCAGAACCCTTGAGGACACATCCTCTGCTGACAGCTGGAATGCTACAGTGCTAGAGATGCTGTCTCTCTCAGACAAGGCCCTTCAAGATCAGATAAAATTCAAGACTACCTCGTAATTGATCTGGTCGTGCAGTGCCATTTGGCTGCTGAGTTTCCAACACGACAACACTATTACAAAATGTGCAAACAGTCAGCCCGACAGGTCAATGCTGGTGTTTATGTCCCCTCCAGGCCTTCTCTGCCATCCCCCCTCATCTAACCCCGTGCTTAGGGAGGCGATAGCCAGTGGCATTATCACTGGACTGCTAATCTAGAGACTCAAGTAATTTTCTGGGGACCCGGGTTCAAATCCCACCATGGTAGATGGTGGAATTTGAATTCAATAAATATCTGGAATTAAGAGTCTAATGATGACCTTGAATCCATTGTCAGTTGTTGGGAAAAGAAACCCATCTGGTTCACCAATGTCTTTCAGGGGAGGAAATCTGCTATCCTTACCTGGCCTGGCCTTCATCTCAATCTAGACCAACAGCAAAGTGGGAGACTCTCATCAGCCCTCTGGGCAGTTAGGGATGGATAATAAATGCTGGCATGGCCAGCAACACCCTCATCCTGAGAATGAATATGAAAGAAAACAAACAAGATGTGGCATAGTGGTTACATTACTGGACCAGTAACATGGCAGCCTGGATTGACGATCAGGAGATGGGAATTGCAATAAATCAGAAATAAAACCAAAAGGAATTAAATAAATTGGAAATAAGAAGCTAGTTGGAATAATCCCATCTAATGCCCTTAATGAAGGCAAACTGTTGTCCTTATCTGGCCCAACCTATGTGAGGCTCTAGACTCAAAGCAATAGGAAATGACCTAGAAACCATTCATTTTTACTTACGGCACAAATTACCGCGGCCTTCTCAGGGCAATTAGAATGCACAGTAATAGCACATATCCCATGGCTGAATTTAGAAAGACCTAGCTTTCTGCTTCATGCACGTATCTAACCTCTACACGAAAACATTGATGGCAGCTAGTTCCAGATTCTAACCACTCTTTGGATAAAGGAGTCTCCCCTGAAGTGACTACGACTCAAAAGTATTGACTGTAAAGTGCTAATGAAATGTCCTGTAGTTTTGGATGGTGCTATGTAAATGCAGACTCTTTCTTTCACCAATCTGACCAAAACCAGCTTCTCAAAGCGCCAAGGCACCTTCTCGGTCACACCCAGTAACTCTGCCAAGACCATTACAGGGTGGACTAACAGATGAATGAGCAGTGGACACGAGGAGGTTGTTAAGCGATGGAGACGGAGCCTTACCGGGCCGTACTGGTTCATCTCCTGGTTCTGCTTCTCTTGCAGGGCGGCCACGGTCGCAGTCGCAGTTGCTGTTGCCGTAGCTGCGGCGGCTGCAACCGCTGCTGCTGCCGCTGCCGCTGCTGGTTGAGTGAAATCTGTTGGCGGCCTGCTGTGTGGAGGAATGCCCATGGAGCCAGGGGCATTGGGACCACCGGGGTAACTGAAAGAGAGATGAAAACAAGCAGCGCCCCTGTTGGCATCATTTACAGTAACAACATGGAAGCTACCGGACGCATTGACAATGCAACTTCTATCTGTAGTTTCAAAGGCAACAAAGATTCTGGCAGAAGCCACAAGCCTCAAATGAATGAGCCTCTTTAAATGGTGATTAAATGTGTTGGGGATGTGCCAGGCTCTACACAAAGGGAAAGGGTTGAGGTTAGGTCTCCCTTCTCGCCACAAGCATGAAGAGGTGGTAAGTGAAGATCAGCTTGACCTTGGAAGGAGGGCATGAAGAGTTAGACTGGACTGTGTACTTTCCAGTTCCTAGTGACATAGGAACGGTCTCCTTAGCTACAGGATGTGATGTTACCTGGGGAGACAGGCAGGAAGTAGAAGATCAAAGGAAGTGGTGAATGTGGGCACAGTTTACAACATTTAAAAGCCACTTAGTAAGTATGCAAATTGGAAAGGTTTGGAGGGATATGGGCCAGGAACAGGCAGGTAGGACTAGTTTAGTTTGGGATTATGTTCAGCATGGACTGATTGGACTGAAGGGTCTGTGTCTCTGCTGTATGACTCTATAAGTCAGTTCTATACATATGGAAATAGTGAATGAAGAATTTGCTGCCTTAATATATAAAGGCAAGAAAAAAAGATCGATAAGAAACATCCCTGGGACAAGGTGCGCATTTGGTCTACACTGGGTGGTCTGAAAAAATAAGTCTCTTGTTGGCCTCATAGTTGTGGAAGGTTATTCAGTCAGACAGAGAAATGAATAGATTATTAGGCCATAAATGGCTGTTCTCACTAAAGCTTCCAAATAAAACTAAGAGAAAATAAAAAAGGAAAATTGAAGAGTGGCAATGGGATGTGTGAAAATTATACCAATTGGGACGGCCAAAAGCATAGATACAAATGATTCCAGTGTCATCAACTGAGCTAGCATGAGCCATCTCTATTTGTCTCCAATGGACAAGTTTGAATAATGACCATTGGCTTTGGCACTTTGCCAGTTCAGTATTGTGTGTGTTTTTCTAGGATTCTGGAGGAACACACAGTCCCCCTTGTGTTCAGGCAGCTACGTGATATGGACTTTTACCTGCTCCCAAAGTTGCCACTTCCAGGGTAGTTTGGTCGGCCGTACATGCCCTGCTGCATGTAGGCTTGGTTGGAGCCACCCTTGCTGGCCGAAAATTGCTGCTGCTGACTGGCAAATTGAGGCGAGTTAATCCCGGGGTTGTTCGCCGACATCCCTGAGCCCATTGGGTTGCCTCCTGGAGTCATGGGGTTACTGGCATTTGCCATTGGATTTCCCAGCACCTGCTTGCAGAAAGAGAAAGGAACTGTATTAAAAAGCACTGGGAAATGAGATAGAGAAACGGTGAGATTCTGAGCAAGATGTTAACACAGAGGGAGAACGGCTGTTTTACAGCAATGTCACTTGACTAGAGGCTCAGGCTAATGATCTGGTGATATGGGTTCAAATCCCACCATGGATCAGAATTAATAAATCTGGAATTGAAAGGTAGCCATAATGACGGTTACCATGGTAACTGCCATGAATTGTTGTAAAGTCCCACCTGGTTCACTCATGAACATTTGAGAAGGATATCTGCCGTCCTGACCTGGCCTAGCCTGCATGTGACTCCAGACCCACAGCAATGTGGTTGGGTCTCAAATGTGAGGCGAGCCCCACAGTTCGAGCTCAGTCAGTGATGATCAATAAATGCTGGCCCTGCCTGTGTCACCCACATCTCATGAAAGAAAGAACAAGAGCATATTCCACACTGTCATTCCTCAGCTTCTCAACAAGATACCAAAACCTAACTCCTGTAGAGATGTATACTGTGATCAGCTTAATTCTGGCTTCTCTTGTTCCGATCATTCTCCCAAACTAAAGAACTCGCCAGAGGTGAAGCAGCTTTCAAAACGTGAGCACACGTCCAATGGGCAGCCTTTATTCCTCAAGGCTCACTTAGTGCAATGTGCCAGCTTGGATCATGACCAATAATTCGTCCAATAGAGTTAAAAGGGCAGGATGGGTGCTGAAGCAACTCTCACCCCTGACTCCACCCCAATTTCCTGTCCCAAAGTCAGAGTCTCATTGAATCAAAGAATTTCAGCACAGAGTCAAGTCTGTTGTCCCTGTGCTGGTTTTTCTACTGGAAATATTTGTGCTGTCCCACTTCATTTCATATTTTTCCTTTCCAAATGCAGTACTCTATAAAACGATGTCAGTGTCTATCACTCCACTGATAAAGTATCCCCTTCAAATATATTTGCTCAGGGAAAGGTTTCTTCAAGCTTCATTCTTCCAGCAATAACTCGGTTTTGAAAATCCCTATTGGCTACCTTCACCTTAGTCTTCAGAACGGACCCGAAACGTTAACTCTGATTTTTTCTTCACAAATGCTGCCGTACCTGCTGAGCTTTTCCAGCAACTTGTTTTTGTTCCCGACTTACAGCATCCGCAGTTCTTTTGGTCTTTATCCACCTTAGTCTTCCCTGTTCCACTGGAAGAAAGCTACCTTTTTGACTCTTTCCTAACAATCATAACTTCTTATCTCAGCTATCATTCTAGTGAATCCTAAATATTGCTCTTCCATATCTTAATTGTCCTTCAATAATTGAGCAGCTGCTAAGGTGTAAATTCTTTTATTCTAAGTATAAAACTCAGTTTCCTACTGTAGTCCTGCTGGGGTTTGACTCTGAATGACGTCCTCCAGAACTGTGTGCAAGTGGTCAGTCTTCACGTGTGCTCTGATACAATGAGCATTGGCAGGCTACTGAACTTCAGAGCGGCCCTGATTTTGTCCTTGCCTAGTACCCACTAAAATGTTCTTCCAACACTGGGTGGGGCAAGAGAGGAATTTCAAATGATTTTTGGGAGCTCTCAAACCAATGCTGGAGCTCTGAGAGCTAACCTAGCTGAGAATAGCTAATTTAGCAGACCAGCAGGTCAAACCCACGGCTTTCTCGATGCGTATGCCTCATTCTGTAATTAGAAGTTTGTGGTTTGTTTTCGGATGTCTTTAGACTTCTGGGCTGCCACAACTTAAGGCGATTGCATTGCAAACAATCGTTACAAATGACTTTAGAAGAGTTTAATTTATTTGCGTTGAGGATCGCCTCAATGATTGCCTCAGATTGTGGCACATGCACAGTGAAGATACATTACAGAACTCACGTTACCTGGCTTTGTGATGTATTGGTGACTCCCCACACAGTTGTAACTACAGACAACGACCCTGGTGGTTGACTCGTATTTTGCTGCCAAGGAACAGGGTCATAGGTGAATGACCCATCACTGCATGAGAATGTGAGAGAGAGAAACAGAAGCAATTACTACATGTTATAATTGACCACTCAACCCTCAACCATTTTCCACCATTGTACCAACGGATCTGAGATTCAAACTTGCTTAAAGATAGCCCTTGAAGTGAATGGGTAGGCTAAAGAGTTTGAGCAAGCTGTTCTGAGCTTGTCATGTTGGCATTGCCGGAGGTGAATTGGAGATTTTTTACTGAAGACTATTTCCACACATTGGTAGATCCTTGTAAAGGTCAAGTTAAAAATAAATAGTAGGAAATGGCTGGCTTCCTCAAAAACTTTTAACACTTTGATGTTTGCTGGACTTGCCCATGAAGCAAGACATGTAGATAAGCAAATTACTCAGGGCAATCTTCACATTGTCTTGCAAAGAGAAAGCTGGTTATTAGTAACATTATTAATGCTTGTAAAGACACATCTGTTCTTAAGTAACAGTTAAATACACTAACAGTTATATTGGATCACAAACTGACAAGGCTATGGAAGTAGAAGATGATTCAGCCATTCTTTGTTCAGGAATCCAGAAACAGCCTGATATCCCCCATTCAATTGGTTCTTGGTAGATTCCAGAATTTAGACCTCCTGGAAGATCATTCTATGCATTGATTACTCTTCATGTGATAAAGAATTTCATGGTATCTGTTCTACATGTATGATTTCCTACTTTGAACCAGTTAGAGGACAATAGGAACAGGAGTATGCTATTCAGCCCATTCTGCTTATGCCAGCATTTGATGAGATAAAGGGTAATTATCTATCTCAATGTCTGGATTCACCATTTCCAGGGTTCATTTATCTTAACACACTTCCATGAGCTGAGCTCTCAGATGCCTGCTTTCCAGGCTAAAATAACCGAATTGCACCAACTGATCATGTTGACACGAGGAATTAGCCCAATGGTCCTTCCCTCTATAGCGTCTGGTGTTTAAATGTCTTCCCTGTGCATCAGTGAACTGTACTCAAGTGAAGGTCTGCATACTGTCTACTGCACTGACTGAGTTAGTAGTTCAGCCACCCTTTTTTCATCCTTCATGCTCCACGTGAAACCAGTCAAGGCTGGTGACCAACCAGTCAAGGCTGGTGACCAATGGGCAGACTATTGTTTAGTTGACAGGATGTTGTCTGTGGCTTGACCCTCTTCTCTGCCACAAGTGTCAACAAAACACCCCTAGTTCTGATCCAGCCCCTGCTCAAAGTAAACTCCCTGACTCATTGCTAGTAACAAGCCACAGCATCACAAGTTTACCAATGATCCTGGGGATGAAGGGCCTGTCATATGAGGAGCGGTTGAGAATTCTGGGTCTGTATTTGATGAAATTTAGAACGATTGGGGGAGGGGGATGGGGGGACGGGGTTGGTGGTGGTGGCGGAGGTGTTGTGGGGGACTGACTGAAACTTGCAGAATACTGATAGGCCTCAACAGAGAGGATGTGGAAGAAATGTTTCCACGAGTAAGAGAAACTAAGACCAGAGGGCACAGCCTCAGCCAGAAGGGACAACACTTTCAAACTGAGATCAGGAGGAATGTCTTCAGTCAAAGGGTGGTGACTCTGTGCAGTTCGGTGCTGCAGCAGGCTGTGGAGGCCAAGTCATTGAGTGTTTTAAGATAGAGGTAGATGGGCTCTTGATTGGTAAGGAGAACAAGGATTATGGGGAGAAGGCAGGAGAATGGGGTTGAGAAATACATCAGCCACGAGCAAATGGTAGAGCAGACCCGATGGGCCAAATGGCCTAATTCTGCTCCAATGTCTTACAGTCATCAGAAGTGGTGGCCAGCTGCACCCTACAAAGGGACAATGAAGTCGAACCAGTGGACAAGAAGGTGACATATTTCAGGGATGTGTTAATTATATTGGTGCAGCCCTGGATAGTGAGGAGAGGATAACTCACTGAATTGTGATTTGCTACCTCAGAAGGTGTCAAGGTTAAAATCAGGCACCTCCACTCCTGTGAATTTGGCTGTAATTGACTCACTCTGTTCCAACACACGAGGTGTGTCCTCCTCAGAGCATGGGGAGACTTTTTTAGTGTTTGACGATGGCTTCTTAACTGTTAAGAGGTACAAACGTAGAGCGACCAGGACAAAAGCGGGGTTGAAATGGTCTGTTATTTCGTGCATTCAACAGTTGAATAAAAAGACAATTCTGTAAGACTTGATGAACCCACAGATGTGTCATCCTGAATAGTAATAACGGGAAGCACTTTTCATAAGTAGCTCCAAAAACCAGGAGGTTGGTGACAACCTTCCATTCAATAAGCTTTGCCAGTTTCACAAATAAAAGGTTAATAGATTCACCCACCTCATTTACAGCAGCAATTCTATTTTCCAAAATAATGTTGCTTTAAAATTTAACATCTCAGAAAAGCTATCCTGAACAATATCTCTGTTAATGGATATTATATCTTATACATTCTGTCTATGGTTAAAATAGGCAGAAATAGGTGCACCACTGCAGAATGCTGAGTTGAAGCAAACTAACATTATTGCCTTATTTTCTGTACACAGCAGTAAACTCCCTTGCCACAACCTGCACTGTCTCCTAAAAAAAATCTGCAATTTTCACGACTGAGCAGAATCTGGCCACACACACACACAAAGTAATAGTGCCAAACTTCCTTTTCACCTGTGCCCAAGTCACGCCAACTTCACAATCACTGGTGAGATCCACATCAGATCACTGTTGAATCCACAACTGATCACAGCAATCAGAAGGTCACTGACAGCCTCAGATCAGCAGATCACAAACGTTCTCAGATCACAGTGGATCACCAGATCACTAATAGTTCTGGAGATTGACAGATCACTAACAATCTTAGACAGCAGATCATCGGAGATAGATCACCAACAGTCCCAGAGATCGGCAGATCACTCTGGGCTCCAGATATCAGATCACTCATAGTCCAGGCAATGTTTGCACAGTCTTAAGTATTAACTTTCAAAACTCCAATCACAAATCTTTGTTGTGGAAAGTGTTTGAGAAGCAGCTCACTGTTGTTTCTCCTTGGGTGGTAGATTTGTACTTGTTTCTTAACCATCAGGGCAATGGCACCCAGTTTCAACAACAGCCTACACCTCTGTTGCATTTCTGGTTAGTGTGTTGCAGTCTGCAAAAGGTAAGAGAGTTGTACAGAACATAATAACGCTTGACCTACAAACTGAACACTGGCCCATCGTTCCCTGATCCGCCTCCCCCTTCTGTGGAAAGTCGGTATTTTCACAGACCTGAAATGACTGCATTAGCAACTGCTTTTGAGTGGGAGTGGTCCTTGCTTTCAATTCTCGGAATGTACATTGATTCATCGTTTTAAAGATCTGTAATTCTCTGCAGGATTAACAGTGAGATTATTGCATAATTGAGTAAGGACAGAGTGAGAACTGGATCTGCCTTGCTGTTTTCAGTGAGGGGCACTTGGTTCTGACTGAAGACTAACCACAGTGCTGTGAACAGGGGCTGATTCTCACAGAAATGGGTCTAACTGCACACATACAGATGCATCACCACAACCATTTTTGCATTGGGTACAAACACTCTGCCTGCAGACTGAGGGAGAAAGGGAGTCAGATTTATGGTGACTGACCTGTGGGGCCCAGGAGGGAGTGTTGGTTTCATAGTGCTCATAGGGTTCATTGGCGGCTGCATGGGCAGTTTACCAGGGGTGTCGTTCTGACGACTCTTCTGGTGGCGAAGTAACAGGAGCCGCCCTAAATCCTCGCACCACGATGACAGGAGAGCTGTGCAGAGAGGAAAAATAAACCATTATAAGAATCCTGTCTTTTATCAAAAATTGTCAGCAACAAGTTAAAAACAAATACACATTAAAGTATTTAATGGTGTGAAGATCAGCTAGGATCAATCCCACACTGAATGATGTGAACACATACACAAAGACACACAGAGGAACAAAAGCAGGCCACTCAGTCCCTCAAGCCTGTCTGACATTCAATGAGATCATGGCTGATGGGTGGCCTGACTCCTTTGGCCCATAACCCTTAATACCTTTACTTAACAACAAATGATCTACCTCAGGGTGTGCATGTGTGCGCACACACGGACGAACATACGGGTGCGCGCACACATGCACAGACGAATATACAGGCGGGCACGTGCACGCACACACACATGAACATGCGCGCGC
>NC_063365.1:17049033-17091123 GCF_021869965.1 Rhincodon typus | reverse complement strand
CGGGGGACACGTGCGCGCACACACACACACGGGGGACACGTGCGCGCGCACACACACACACGGGGGACACGTGCGCACACACACAGGGATGTACATGCGCGCGCACGCACGCGCGCGCGCACACACACACACACACACACACACAGAGGGACACGTGCGCGCGCACACACAGGGATGTACATGCTCACGCGCACACACACACACACACAGGAGTGTGCGTGCGCTCACAAAAGAACATTCACACGCACGGAGACACACACACACACGAACATTCACCCACACATACACAATCACACATACAGGGGCGTATGCACACACAGGGACTTGCACGCAAGCACACACAGAGGGACGTGCTGCACAAACACACGGGGACATGCGCTCACATGCACACACACACAGGGATGCACATATATACACGTGCGTGCGTGCGCACACACACACACGTGGAGGTGCATGCACGCACACGCACACGGACACGGACGGTTGGGCGCGTGTGCACACATGCACACACAGGGACGCGCACTCACACACACCCACACAAGCAGAGGCTCGCACACGCTCACACACGCAGGGAGGGGTGCACGCGCAATCACACAGAGAGCGAGGCATGCGCACGGACAAACGGACAGATGGGCACGCGCTCCCATACACACATGGTTGGGCGGGCGCGCGAGTGTGCACACACACACACACACACACACACACAAATACAGAAAGAGACCCTCCCTTCTAAACCAAAGCATTAATGAAACAGACAAAATGGAGGCCTCTTTATTGGGTGTATTGGCTTCTGCAGTGCACGGTATCCATTATCTCCACTGAATTTAACTTTCCTCATCAATCTGCACTTTATATTCACGAGTTATTACTGTTGTGCTTGTAGTGTGATTGTGACCATTCACACTCATCTGGGGCTCATTTCCAATAATCCTGCTAAGCTTACTGAAAATTTCTGACATGAAGCTGAAGGGTTTATTTTTAGCTTGAGTGGTTTTGCTCTGTCCTAGTCTGGGTTTTTACAAATTCTAGCACATTCAACACAAGTGGCTAATAAGAAGAATGACAGACACAGCATCTAACTAAAATTCTTGTTTCTTTACAGCAGGTTCAGATGGAGAATCATCCTTTTATAACAACAAATGCCCCCTCCTCAGGTATATTTGGTGCATAGGTAGTTACAGGAATGATCCCACATCCTTCCTACAGCTACTCTTGGGATATTATTTATAAAGAAGTAGGAATTAACAATTATAAGAATGTATTTCCAGCGTTAGCCATTTTACTGCTGCACTGCAGTCACGTGCCAATTAACAATGTATCAGTCTACAGTCGAGCAGCCACATGCAAAAAATGCATGAAATACATTCGATGGAGCTCCAGCATTTTCAGTCCGAAGTCTGATTATTTTGAAATGATTGGAATCAGAAGATACAGGGCATACAGGGACATACCAGAGTGCACAGTAAAGCGGTTAGTGCTTATTTTGGTTAAACAACAGAGTCTGTGTTGTCTGGGCTTCATCACATCTCTGGGGAACATCTCCCAGAACAGCGGGCGCCTAAAGTGCGCACATTGGGAGTGTCGATTCTGCGGGCACGGTAGGTGACCTCATGAATCCCTGCGCCAGTGCGACACAGCGTTTCAGCTTCAACTCCTGCTCACAAGATGTGTGGTGGAATCAGCCTTTTACAGCCCACTGCCCCAAATTATACTGCCACATTGTACGACAAAATGGTCCTGCTGACCCATGAACTTTTTGGTGTCTGTGAAGATGTGCCAAAGATTTCGCTAAGGCATTACGATGACTGACAGGTTGTAATTAGTAGGAAAGATTGAACAGGCTGGGGATATTTTCTGTATAACAGAAAACTGAGGAAGTGACCCCATAACGGTCCTTTAAGCTATGAAACCATTCAGCTGGGGAGACTTAGGGAAAATGTCTGTGTTTATATATACAGAGAGACTAAAACTAAATCTGAGACAGTCATTAATAAGTTCAACAAGCAATTCAGCAGAACCTTTCTTCACTGAGAGATTGGTTGTGGTAGCAAAGTTCCATATTCCAAACAGAAGCTAAGGTGCACACCATCGATATATTTAAGGGATATTACATAAACACATAGTGGAGAAAGGAACAGAACATTATGTCAATGAGTTCAGATGATGAAGGATGGCAGGAAAGCTCATGGGAGGTATAAAACATGGGCAAGGAATCAGCTGGCTGAATAGCCTGTTTCTGTGCTGCATACATTCTACGTAATTCCTGCATTCATCTCAGAATCCTCTGTAGCAGCAAGATGCTGAATAACTTCTAAAATCCTGCGCAGCAGTTCTCATGCATTGCCAACAAGGGGCAAAGTGGCAGAAAATGGAGGAGGGGTGAGGGTTTTGTGAAGGATGATGCAACAAAGTGATGTTTTTATCAGGTTTCCTATTTCAAAAGTTGCCTTTATTAGTTCTTCTGTATCAAAACTGTAACAGCCTAAGATCAGGGCTGCTTTTGCAACATTATTCCAAAATGCTCAGACGAAGCTCTTGATTGTAACAACATTTGATACTTAACTCTGTGAAGCTACATTGAATACCCTCAGCATCTCTGACAGAATGTCAAAGACCTGCTGAGACACTGGATATCCACAAGGTGGCAGTCCTGGCCAGCCTTTAAACCCAACACCGGGGAGGAATTTACAAATAAACATTTGATCACATCAGATGGATCACTATGAACATGTCGACTACAAGCAGTGCTTGTTTTTTTTACCCACCTGATACTATCACTGCACTGCAGATGCTCATTGCTGCCTCCTATATCAAGGGCAGAACTGGGAGTGCTACTGAGATGAACAAAATGCACATTGAGACAACAGGCAACCATGTCAAAACATGACACACTGCAGCCTCAACAGCTGACAGGGCCCCCAGACTGCTCTGTACAATGTAAACCGGCCATTTTGAGAGAGAAATGAACACCAGCAGAGAGCTGTTGTGAACAGACTCACACGCGATGCAGGCTGCTTTGAGTAGCTTGATTTTGAATAACAATTAAAATGGGACTTGGAGCTCAGTGACAAGGACAATGCTGGACCTGACAAACACCCGCCCAATTTCTCGGTTTAAAAGAAAACCTTTTTTTTTCAGGTTCCTTCCAAAACACTGTAAAAATATTGAGAGAAATGTGAACTGGCTACTGTTGAACGTGGAATCGGAATCTTAAACACCAACAATATAACATCCCCGATAGGAGAATTTAACTCTCTGGACCCCCCACCACAGCTTTCCCTCTCCACAGCACATGGATTCTGTAAAACCAGCTCAGATACACGCAGTGCTCTCAAGCTGAAATGGCAATAAATTATTCATTTTCTCTTGTAATTTTTTCTCTGTCTCTGGGCTGCCAGCAGCAAACTGGATTGACGTTCATTGAGAAACATAATGTCTGCAAACTGACACCCGCCTAAACAGACGAGCTGCTAAAACAAAATGGCTCACTTGCTGCAAGATTTATTGTGTCACAGTAACACAGACTTCTTTTTATTGTAAATGCAACTTTCAAAGGATAACTATTATGCATTTCTCTTGCAATAAATGCTCAATCTTCTTGTGAGGTTTTGAAACTCTGCAAATTATAATCTTTTCGACTAACTTGTTATGACACACACTTGGGGCAAGTGGTTCTTAAACCCAGACCTTTTGGATCAGAGGTAAGGGCATTATCACTGTACCACTCTGGGGATTACAACTAAGCTACCAGGCCTTTTTCCCTTTCCTTCGTACTTCTTACTTTTTTATCCTCGCACCCACTCTGGCAAGTCCAGGGCCCAACTCCAGACCTTGACCTTGTGATTATCTTGTGGATGTTTGTCTGCAATGTGTCAGATTATTTCACCAACACGGAACACGGGATCTGCCAAGATTTCATCCAAATAACAGATTGATGTTATTGTCTGTCTCTGTGCCACGCCACCAACTTCATCTCTCTTCCTGGCAACCGTCTAAGGTGTCTAAGACTCCTTGCAACCTCGGAGCCTTTTTTAAACACGAGATGAGTTTCCAACTGTGTGTCATGTCATTATTTACAGCATCCACCTCCACCTGCAGTAACTACAGCATCCATCTCCACTCTGCCTCAGCTATCGGCTACAGACTGCCCCTTGTTCATGCCTTTGCCCTCTCTAGATTGGAGCATCCCAAAGACTTTACGTTGTCACCAGACCAATTCCTGTGGTGGCATGTGGAGAGACACTGCATGGGTTAGGACCAGACTCACTGAAGTTTAGAAAAATAAGGAGTATCTCGCAGAAACCTATAAAATTTTAACAGGACTAGACAGAGCACAATGTACCAGATGACTCAGGAATCCAAAACAGTGTGAAGATATGGGGTGGGCCATTTGGGACTGAGATGAGGAGAGATTTCTTTACCTAGCAAATGGTGAACCTGTGGGATTCTCTGTCACAGAAAACAGTTGAGCCCAAGATGTTTAATGTGTTCAAGAGGTAGTTAGGTATAGTTCTTACGGTTTATGGAGAGAAAGTGGAATCAGACTACCGTATTGGATGATCAGTCATAATCATACTGAATTGGTGCAGCAGGCCCAAAGGGCTGAATGGCCCACTCTTGCTCCTGTTTTCTATGTTTCTATGTTAACAATGTTCTTCTTGTCCTAACTGGTACCTTAAGAGAGTCCTGAACTAGAACTCCCAGGTCCTTTAGTGCTTCAGATTTCTGAAGCCTTTCATTGTTTAGAAAATAGCTTACGCCTCTATTCTTCCTACCAAAGTGCATAACCTCACGCCTTCCAACATTGTATTCCATCTGCCACTTATTTGCCCACTCACCTAGCCTGTCCAAGCCCATCTACAGCCTTCCTTCTTCCTTAACACTACTTGTCCCTCCACCTATCTTTATCATCTGTAAACATAGCAAGAATGCCCAGAGTTCCTTCATCCAGATCGGTAATGTATAATGTGAATTGTTGTGGTCCCAACACTGATCCTTGCGGAACTTCACTAGTCATTGGCTGCCATCATGAAAAAGATCTCTTTATCCCTACTCTCTATCTTCTGCATGTCTGTTAATCCTCTATCCATGCCAATACATTGTCCCTAACGCCATGGACTCATCTTATTTAGCAGCATCCCAATGTGGCACCTTGTCAAAGGCCTTCTGAAAATCCAAACAGATCACGTCCACTGGCTCTCCTTTGTCTAATTTGCTTGTTACCTCCTCAAAGAATTCTAACAGGCATGACCTTCCCTTGAGAAAACCATGCTGACTGCCCTATTTTACCATGCACTTCCAAGTATTCCGCAATCTCTTAATAATGGACTCTAAAATCTTTCCAATGACTGAGGCTAGGCCAACCGACCTATAATTCCTCATCTTCTGCCTCCCTCCCTTCTTATGGGGGGTGGGGAGGGTTCACATTAACCACTTTCCGGTCTTCCAATGACCCTCTAGTGATTCCTGAAAGATCAGCACCAATGCCTCCACAGTTCAGTGTTCCTAACATCCTCTTCAGGATACAGGAGGAGGGGATTCAACCCATCATGACCGTGCCTGCTCCATGGAGAGGGAATTCTGTCAGTTCCATCTCCTCATTTTGTCCCCCACAGCCCAGGCGCTTACTTCTCTCATCCAACCTCCCTTTGAAACCATTGATCATCTGCACTTCCACCAGTGTAGACAGACACTTCCCAGTCACTACTACTCCTCTATACCTTCCCACCGCTCTTCCCTTTAAAACTTTAAATCTCTACGACCACAGTCCACATACTATCAGGTTGATGACCAATTGCTACAAATAGGATTAACCTTTTCAATATTCCTTCTTAGGCAGTGCACTTTGCTTTCACAACTTTATATCTCCACCCAATGAGCGTTAATCTCAATGCAAAATCGGAATATGAAATGATCATAAATAATTTAAAATAATTGATGCTTGGAAGGAGGCAGAGCTAGCAAAGATGCCAGCCATTGATCACAGAATCACTGAATCCCTACAGTGTAGAAACAGGGCACTTGGCCCATTGAGTCCACTCCGAATCTCCAAAGAGCATCCCACCAGACCCTCCCCTCTACCCTATCCCCAAGTCCTGCATTTACCATGACTAATCCATCTGGCCTGCACATCCCTGCGCACTATGGGGTAATGTAGCATGGCCAATCCACCTGACCTGCGTATCTTTGGACTGTGGGAGGAAACCGGAGCACCCAGAGGAAACCCACACAGACACGGGGAGAATGTGCAAACTCCACACAGACAGTCGCCCGAGGCTGGAATCGAATCTGGGTTCCTGGTGCTGTGAAGCAGAAGTGCTAACCACTGAGCCACCATGCCGCCACTAAGCACTAGCTTCCCTTGAGAAGATGATGGTAGTGAGTTTCTGTTTTGAACCGCTGGAGCCCATATGGTGTAGGTGGGCCCCACAGAGTTGTGAGGGAGGGAATTCCAGGATTTGGAGCCAGGGCCAATGAAGGAAAAATCCGACAGGTGACCAGGTCTGGATGGTGAATGTGAACGAACTAAAGAGGGCAGCTCAAAGCTGCATTCCCTGGTATGAAGCCAGCTCTGATCGTGTCCCACTGCTAATCTGATGGGGTTCTATCTCATAGCTGGGGTGACAGATAGGGTCCAAAATTAGCCTCAGCTGGGCATAGGGGAAAGTACATGTTTGAAAATGTTAAAACAAGTCTGGCTAAAAGTGAAGCACAGCAGCCAACAGAAGCTGTGCCAAATATGTCAAAACAAAAACACTAACTGAATAAATACCTCCAAACGAGCATGGAGATGGACATGAAAAAAGTTGGAACGCACCACAGTCTAGACTTTCCATATATTTTTGTGAAAAGGTAACAGATGGAGACGGGTGGGGGGTTCGATTCTGGAAGTTTCCTGGACCACAACTCTCACTGGATGCGGCTGCTGTTGAAGTACAGAAGCACATTCCAGACATCGCTACTAAATATTTACTCTCGAGTAGAGCAGACGCAGCATTATTGCTCTGGGACAAGCCAGCATGTGGGAGCACTTCTGAACATCTTCGAGATACATCACTGTCTGTGCTACATCTGACAACAAACTGCAGGGGCAAAACTGTTCGACATACTGTTCTGCTTTCTGGATCATCCCCAGAACATGTCTGAATGAAGAGGAAATCATTTTTTCTTGATAAATTACCAAGCAGTTCCAAGCACTCCATTGCTTGTGATGCTTCAGGCCCTTTATAGTGCTTCGGTAGAAATAAATTAAACTTTATATTGAATGCAGGCACTAATCGTGAAAAGGCAATGGGGTAGGACACACCAAGGATACCAGCATAAATTCCAAGTGAAAGTTTGCCCCGAGGCTATGTAAGCCTAGGTAGTTAGTTACCCTAGATAATTGAGCCACCTTTGCTGAGCCACTTTCCATGCTGTACATCTCTACGACTCCATACAATTACAACATCTAAAAGGCATCTGGATGGGTACATGAACAGGAAGGGTTTAGAGGGACATGGGCCAAATGCTGGCAAATGGGACTAGATTAATTTAGGATATCTGGTCGGCATGGACAAGTTGGACCAAAAGGTCTGTTTCCATGCTGTACATTCTATGACTCTATGACACTTGGCCATTAGGCCATTTAGTCATGATAGCATCCAATCTTCCATCTTAAAAATCTTGATCAATTCTGCAACTCTATCTTCTGAGGTGTTTATGTGCTACACACTTACACAACTACCTTTAATGGATATTCTATCTCCTTCTAATTCCTGACTAATCATTGAACAGGATCCTCAAAAACCCCCAAATCACTGTGCTGTTCACCCTTCCAAATCCAGTAAAACAAAGCACAATTTGGTTAGCACTGCTGCCTCACAGTGCCAGGGACCCGGATTCAACTCCAACCTCAGGTAACTGTCTGTGCGGAGTTTGCACGTTCTCCCCGTGTCTGCGTGGGTTTCCTCCAGGTGCTCCGGTTTCCTTCCACAGTCCAAAGATGTGCAGGCTAGGTGGATTGGCTATGCTAAATTGCCCATAGTGTCCAGGGATGTTTAGGGTAGGTGGGTTAGACGTGGGGAAATTAGGGGAATGGGTCTGGGTGGGATGATCTTCGGAGGGGCTGTGTGGACTTGTTGGGCCGAATGGCCTATTTCCACACTGTAGAGATTCTCCGATTCTATGAATTAAACAACGATGGCAAATAGCATTAACAGAGAGAAAGAAATGCATTTTTAGAGTGCCTTTATCACATCAGGGCATCTCCATTTACAGCCAAGTGAAGACTGTTTCTTAAAGTATGGTTACTGTTGTAATGGATAGAACCTGGCAACCAATTTGCAGACAGCAAGCTCCTAGTGATAACGATACTATTGATAAGGACTAGAATATGTTTTAGTGCGAGTAATACTTAGTAAATGATCCCAAAGACACCAGGAATAACTTAAAATGCAAAAGCAAAGAACTACTGGTGCTAGAAATTTGAAACAAGAACAGAAAAAAAAGTAATGAAAACACTCAGCAGATTGGGCAGCATCTGTGGAGAGAAACAGAATTTATGGTTCAGCTTGGCCTTTCCTCAGCACTGAAACTCTGAAATCTCTCCTTTCTTAAGCCAATGAAAGGGGACAGGAGCAAAAGGAAGCATTTCACTGCATGTCACCATCTGAACTCTCTCCATTTATTACCAGAGAAGTACTCAAAGCAATGATGGTGATAATCTGCAAGAGAATGCCCTTCTTCAAACAGAACTCTGCAATCTTGCAAATTCATCCCTAAAAGGCAGATGAGTTTAATGCCGAACCCAGAAGACAGCATCTCTGGCAGTGCAGCACTCCCTCAGTACTGAATGCTAGTCATAAATTTCTTTTCCACTCTAATCTCTGTATTGGGACTTGAATTCACACTCATCTGTTTTCTGAAGACTGTCTATGCTTTTACCTATCAGTGACACATTAAAGGTTGAAAATAAAACAAAGCAGCCAAGAAACAATTTCTGCCAATCAAACGCATCCCCTGTTTCCAATGAAACCACAACAGCAATAAGACATACCTTGGAGATCTCAGCTCATTGACTGGCTATTATTCTGTTAGTCAATCTGCACCATTATTTTTCCAATATAGATGTTGTGCTAAGTCAGTTGCCCTGTACCAAAGACACCTTTTTTTAAAAATTAGAGAGGCCTCATGCACAGAGTTGTGATCTTAGCCACAGTTCTGGAAGACAGGATCAGAGACCGGGAGTGTCTCTTGCACGGAGACATGAGCATTGAAGGGGATTGTACAGCAGTGAGAAATGAAGGCTCCAAAACCTGTTCTAAATGCCAGTCGTGTCCAGACAAAGAACATCTCAACCGATTTACCGAAACCACAGCAGGTACAAGCCACACCTAGGTAGAAGCACTATGATCAGTCTCAGCTTTGCACATTGACACAGTGACGCTCCTCTTGGGTGTTGCATATTCCACGTACTTCATGGAATAATGTACATCTCCAGTGGCAATGTGCTTTCACTCCACATGTTGCAGATGCTACAATGACAGCAAACAGTGCCAAACAATGAGATAGGCTGTCAAATGAAGCTGTGAAAGGTGCTATATAAATGCATTTTCTCTCTCTCTCTGTCTGTTCACTGGTTACTATTGCCAATGGTTTCTCCCTCGTCACCCTTCGGAAAACATTTCCCCCTACAATGGTGCATCTGGAAGAACAAAAACTCTCTTAGTTCTTCAATAAGCAAGTGCTCACTGAAGTGATCCTGGATGGTGAGGTTGGAAAACCAGGCAGTTTAAAAAGAAAGCATTCTCGGACGTTGGCACATTTGGCAAGGTTGGTTCTTAATACCCAGTTGGCCTGAGAGGTCAGTCAATCATATTGATGTGCAACTGCATCCCCATTAAGGGCGGGGGCACAAAATGTATTTTGTTAAAAAGAACATAAATGAGACCAATTGAGCTTTTGTGACAATCCAAGAGGCACATGATCATGTTTTCCTGACACGTGCAATGCCTGATGGACAGTGTTTCATCCCTGGAGTGAAAATTTTATCCATCCTTTCCTTCGATCTTTCCATTAGCTTTGTTTTGATGCTGATGATTGACATCCACTCAGAGTCAAACAGCAGGGAAACAGACCCTTTGGTCCAACTAGTCCATGCCGCCCATGTGCTCAAACTAAACGAGTCCCACTTGCCTGCATTTGGCCCATATCCCTCCAACCCTTTCCTATTTAGTGCTCAGAGTGGGGGCTACAATAGGTCCTGGTTTACTGATGCGGGTGGTCAATGCCTCAGGTTTCTTCACGATGTTGCTTTCCTGTGACAATCTGAAAATGCAGTTCCTCAAATTCCCAGCATTTCAAATGTTTGAACACACACATACACCAGGCAGCGAGGGAGTAAGTTGGGGATTTGTGGAGGGGTGTCAGGTGGAATGCTGCATCTCACTTTCATCCTGAATTTGAGAAATACCCCTGAGCCTTGGTGAAAACTGATGTCCTGTCCATCGCCGTGACTCAAATTGCCTCGCCTCAGCCATTCAAGTCTCTCGTTCCTCGGGCTGCTTCTGGCTTTTGCCGAGGGAACCTGTCCTGAACCACATCAGGTTGACAAGCTGCAATGTGAATCCTGGGTTGCCAACCAGGCAGAGCTGTGTATTTCAAAAACCAAAACACCATACCACAAACACAGTTAACATCAACTTACAAGGTCTGAAACTGCCCTGGGTTTCCGTGCATAAATTTTACAGTGGACTGCTTTTCTTTTGCCACAAGCCTTCAGAACTTTATTAAATGCTCATGATAGCCACAATGCAATCCTAAAAATAATCTGAGCTACAGGGGAATGGTTGCCAATGATGGAACAGTGACTCAAATATCACTCCTACCTTTACCATCTACACGAAGGCCAAAGCACAACCTGTTTCATTCAATGGCGCCTTTCACTTGTCAGTAAATAGCAAGCTTATACACTCATCCTGATTTCATTGCCTGCAATAACTTCAAAGCTTATTCATCAGCTGGTAAGTACACTGGAACAATCACAAATTATCTTTATAAAGGTGCCCTAAAATGGAGAAGACACAACCTAAAGCATTTCTCAGTAGAATGAGGATATTGATAAGGATCTATGTAAACACAAGTTATTTTTCTTCAAAGAGGAACAACAGGGTTTTGGAAATTCCAGGTGCAGAAATGCCTCATAAACTGCATTTTCTTTAGGGACATAAAGCATAATTTCCAGGTGACAATTGTGTCTGTGACAACCTACTGCTTGAAATGTGTTTCAACTTCAATTTATTTTCAGTGTCGAATGGCCAGGGGAGGAAAGGGAGAGGGATTAGAGCTCAGTGTGCTTTCTAATCTCCCTAAGATTTGGTATGTTGTAGTTATACAGTGCCTTCAACAGAGAAAATGCCACCCACACTCCTGGAGGCATTTTGCAGAGGTATGAAGGCACCAACTGGATAAATACACAACTCCTCTCTTCAAAAAAAATAAGAGTGCAGAAAAACACAAGAAGCCAACTTTCAGAATAATGAGTCATGGTGACCGTTAAATAACTGAAGTGAAATTAAACTTCAAATCCTTCTACTAGTGGGAGATTTTTTAAAAAAATGGCAAAACCCATATCTTGATACAGTTACCTTTAGAATGCCTGATTGCAATTCTATTATCAGCCGCTAATAAAAGCTAATCTTCCTCAGGCAGCCCTTCAACACAGAGAGATCAGCCAAGACTTGTGATCAAGTACAGGTGTTCTTGAAAGATTGGACAGAAATCCAGGGCACAGCCTGGGTTAGAATCAAGAAAATATACAGTAAACTGGATTGATCCAACTCCCAAACAAAAGGATGGTGAGGATGGAGAGTGCAGGTGTGAAGCTAAACCTGGACCGGGGTGTGGTCTAAGATTCACTCACTGCTGGAAAATAGCACACATTAAGGAGTTTCCCTTGCAGTACTGAATGAAATAAAGGCCAGCCAAATGAAATCCTGCAGCAGAATAACAGGAAATATAGGGCTGTATGCGCAATGTCAAAAACAGATTTGCTTGCAACATTTTTTTCTGCAGAAGTGTTGGGAAAAATAAAACACATTTCAGACTTGGCATCTATGACTCTATTGACTCACTGAATGCCAGCTAATTTCGAAAAGAACAATGGAAGTGTGAGGGAATGGGCTACAATTGATTCTGGATAAATGATCCCACTGTACGTCCAAGGAATAATTGCAGGTCAGAGGCCGTGATCCAAACGTCTAATGTTTTGGCAAATGAGCTTGATGTTTATGTCGCATGGAGTGTACTCTCTCTATCTGATGTTGTACGGCTCTGATTCCCTTAATAAATTGTCTGTTTGCCTCTAATGCTCGGTCAGTTCAGTAGAGCTGTGATATCAATACTTAGCTGCTGGGGTTTAGCACATCATTAACTATGGAGTCAGAAAGGTTAGAACACTTCAACTGAATCATGCTTTGAGGGCAGCTACGGACTAATCCCCAATGGTTTGACAAAGAAGCAGAATCTAAAAAGGAACCTGAAAGATGTGTTTAAAGTCAGCAAGTATGCAAGAAATTTGCCTCTCTCCCACTATGATCTAATGTGTAGCCAGATTATGATTTTACAGCACTCAGCATTTTAAGTGTGTTTGCAGATCTCCTGTGACACTGGTCAGAAGCTACACTGAGAACACACGAGACATGGTGCCCTGTAACTGTCAGGCATTATACAGAGACAATGTGGATGTTCTCACAAAGTCTCAGCGCTTCGAAATGACAAACCCCGAAGACAACGGATTAGCGCTATTGGTTAGAATCATACAATCCCTGCAGTGTGGGAGCAGGCTATTCGGCCCATTGAGTTCACACCGATCCTCTGAAGAGCATCCCACCCAGACCCAGCCCTACCCCATGCCTGTAGCCTTGCATTTCCCATGGCTAACCCACCTAGCCTGCACATCCCTGAACACTATGGGTAATTTTAGTATGGTCAATCCACCCTAACCTGCACATGTGGGAGGAAACCGGAGCACCCGGAGGAAACCCAAGCAGACACAGGGAGGATGTGCAAACTCCACGCAAACAGTCGCCTGAGGTTGGAATCGAACCCAGGCCTCTGGCGCTGCAAGGCCACGGAGCCATTGGTGCGGGCTTGTAAATTTCCCAGCTCCAGTTGCGAAAAAATGAGCATGAAATAGCAGCCCAACTTTCAGTATTGTTGGCATTTTGAAATCTGGTGTCTGGAGGGCAGCATATGCCAGACTCAAAACTTACTCCACCTCCTGAGATGTTGTTCAGCAAGTTGAACGAACATGCTGCTTGACAAGGGCAGAAACACCATATCTTTTGGAAATTAAGGTGCATTTTTCTGCACGTCTTATAAAGCAACAAGATCTACTCTAATTTTAGGCAAAGGCCAAATACATTCAAAATTTGATGGAAATTGGATCCTTCACTTGGTTTCCAGGTGGTCACTTGTTTTGATAATCTGGAGGGATTGTAAGTGACAAGCTTCAACTTTTAAAAATGTGTTTTCAAATGTGACAGCAGAAATTTGCATTTAACAGAGTGTGGCACCTGAAGTGTGACCGACAGGAAATGCAGGCATAAAGTGTAATATTAAAGATAGATTCACTATATTTATCCCTATATAGGGCTTCACTGCACCATTGGCAAATGGCCATTAAGATGTAAATGAAGCAGCCCCAAACATAACTGCAGGCTCATTCAACCTAGAGAGCCCAGATTCAATTCCCACTCTAACTAAACACAAAGTGGCTAAGAGATCAACGATTGCTGCTCTGGGCTGCTAGCCAATTACCTCGACTTAACGATGCACTAGTTTGCATGCCAGGTGAGGAAAGCAGTAAGCTCAACTATTAAATCTTCTATCGTCAAAAATTCGACCAACAATGCCTGTCACTTGCACCTTTTTTCTCCAAACTCTCCCTCATGCCCTTTGTAAGCTCATCTTGTACATAAGATTCACCTTTTGCACACTCAAAACCTATTCCTACCAGGATTTAGACTCAGCTACACAGAAGGAATGCCACTATATTTCCAAGTCAGGATGGTGTGTAGTTTGGATTGGAACTTGCATGGAGTTCCCATATATCTGCTGTCTTTGTCTTTCTAGATGGTAGTGGTCGGTTGTTTGGAAAGTGTTATCTAAGGAGCCCTGGTGAATGTCTACTGCACATTTTGTAGATAGTACACACTGCTGCTACTGAGCGTCGGTGGTGGAGGGAGTGGATGCTTGTGGATGTGGTGCCAATCAAGCGGGCTGCTTTGCCCTGGATGGTGTCAAGCTTCTTGAGTGTTGGTGAAGCTACACCAACCAGGCAAGTGGGGAGTACTCTATCACATTCCTGACTTGTGCCTTGTAAATAGTGGACAGACTTTGAGGAGCCGGGAGGTGAGTTACCCACTGGAGGATTTCTAATATCTGACCTGCTCTTGTAGCAACTACATTTATATTGCTAGCCCACTTCAGTTTCTGGTCAATGGTAACCCCTAGAATGTTGATAGCAGGCAATCCAGTGTTGATAAGGCTATTGAATATCAAGGGATCTTTAGAATCTCTCTTGGTGCAGATGGTCATTGTCTGACATTCATCTGGTGTCAATGTTACTTGCAATTTAAAAGAAATTTGGACAGGTATTTGAATACAGAAGTTTTGGAGGGATATGGACCAAATGTAGGCAAACGGGACTTGTTCAGTTTAGGAAACCGAAGGGTCCATCTCTGCGCTGTATAACTTTATGATTTGTCAGCTCAAACATGGATACAGTCCAGGTCTTGCTTTATTTAGACATGAACTGCTTCTATCCAGTCCTAGCCCAAGTATTACTTGCAATAATTTGCCATTCTGCTCCTGCACCATTGCATCTAGCATAACCAACAGATCTATCCTTAGTTCCCTCTTATCTCTTATCTCCATGTTACCACCTCGGTCACATCTATCGAAAGCATAGTGATAGTGTTCACAACAAACACTGATGACAACCAATTCCACCACCTCTCAACCTCTCTGTTGTTGTAACAATATCAAATTTCTTGTCCTACACCCAATGCCAGAGGAGCAGAATTTTCCCCTGAAGGAACATTGCTAAGAGTGAAGCCAATATCTTTGGTCCCCATTACAAACTGTGTTGTCCAGCCACTAACTTTGTCCCACCCTCTGGAAATAAGGTGAGGCTGAACCTGATTAGTGAAAACTTTGGCATCATATTTGACCTCGGGACAAGCTTCCAGGCACATTCCTGCCTAATGGCTAAGATTACCCATTTCTGCCTGTGTAGGATTCCCGAACTTCACCCTACCTCAGCTGATCTGCTGCGGAAATCCTCACTCATTACCTCCATTACCTCCAGACCTGGCTGCTTCAAAGCAGTGTCCCACAGTCTAGCCTCCACAAACATGGGATCATCCATGTCCCTACATGCACCGAGACCCACTCACCCATCACTTCCATGCTAATTGCTCCTGGTTAAGCAACACTGCAATTTTAAAATTCCCACCTCTTGGTTTTGAAATCCCTCCATTGGCTTGTCCTTCCAGCTCTCTGTATTCCACTCCAGCCCTACAAACCTCCTTATATTCCTCATAATCTAATTTTGACCTCTTGACTGATTTTAATTGCTCTAGCACCAGTGGTCTTGCCCTAAACCTCTCAGTCACCTTTAAGATTCTTCCTTGTCCTTTGACCAAGCTTTCAGACATTGGATCTACCCATGAGGCTTGGTGTCAGATTTTGCTTTGTAACATCCTTGTGAACTGCCTCAGCAGTTCGTTTTTATGTTAAAGATTCTACACCAACACAAGTTGTTGCTTCCATCTTTCAGAGAGAGAGAGAGAGAGGTGGTGACTGAGTCACTGGGGAGAGTAGTGAAGATGGCTCCCTGTTGGTTTAGTTGATATTCCCTCCCTCAAACCTTCCGTGCTTGACCTCTTACCTTGCCCTCCAGCCACCCTCCCAACTAAAACAGCCCCTAACAGGATGAGTAACTCCCAGGGTGAGCCATTTCAAATGTGTCCAGAGGCAACCCCTGGCATAGTAGACTATGGTGACAGTGGAATATGCTAGCTGGTGGCCTGGTGGGATTGTTATTCTGACTGTGAATCCAGAGACCCAGGTAATGTTCTGGGGTCTGGGTTCAAATCCTACCATGGCAGATGGAAGACATTGGCTTCAATAAAATCTCGAATTAAGGGTCTATTGATGACCATGAATCCATTGCTGATTGTCAGGAAAAAACCCATCTGGTTCGCTCGTGTCCTTCAGGGAAGGAAATCTGCCATCCTTACCTGGTCTGGCCTATATGTGACTCCAGACCAACACCAATGTGGTTGTCTTTTAACTGCCCTCTGGGTAATTAGGGATGGGCAATTATTGCTGACCTAGCCAGTGACACCCTCATCCCGTGAATGAATAAAAACAAAAATCAAATACCAATGGGATACCCACACTGCCACCACATTTTAGGGCTGCAGGAAAACAGATTTAAACATTTTAATGGTAAAAAGGGAACATTTGTGAGGGCAGTTTGCAACAATTGACAGCAATATCTGAACCTTATAGAATCCCTACAGTATGGGAGCGACCATTTGGCCCATCGAGTCCACACCAACCCTCCTACCTGTGAGTAAGTAAAGAAAGCCAGACAGTATGACCAAGAGAAGGAAGAAGATACAGACGGGGAGAGAGAGAGAGAGAACGAGAGAGAGAGAATGAGAGCGAGAGCGAGAGAGAGTGAAGGCAGTATTTCCTGCCTCATCGATAATACTCATGGGCCAATTTTCCATTTTGAGTAAAGCTCAATGTGTTACTTAGCTCTGATTTTTCCTAGTGTTGAGAGCAACGAGTTTGAACTTTTTAAATGAACTATAAGATGAGACAAAATTGACTGCCGTTTCCCAGTGATCTACGCACATCCTGTTTATTCTAACAAGGAGGAATGTTCCCTCATGGAAGCCAAGACTAAATGAGGAAACAAACAGTACTTTCTAAACCACTGCTAACCATGAAAAGTGAGCAACAGAGGGCAAAGTTCATCCATGTGGAAACTCTTGGAGCAATTCAGCCGACTTGGGAAGATATATTTATACACATGCAGATACACACACACGCACACAAATACAAATATATTCAAAGAAAAGCTGTTGGACCTTGTCCTGTATTAAATAAATGTTCTCCCTTTACTTTAACTATTCAGTTTCCATCTTATTTGAAACATTTTATCAGAAAACATTCTTGAAAGGAGATCATTCAATAGAGCTCAAAGTGTGTATGTAACTATCTGGGAGATCAAGGGTCAAGTTGGATTGCACATCAGTTTTGCCCAGGCAGAACAGGTCCCAATCTCCCCCATGGCAAAGTACAGAAAGTGAGCAGATGGGAGCAGGTCAGATATTTCTTCACAGAACAGGAGGGAGATTGGGCTAGGATTATCCTTGTGAGCAGCTTTCATGTGCCATGTAGTGAGCATACAATGGACAGTGTGTAACGAGTAAGTTATAAGTGGGGATAAATACTTGGAAGGAGATGTAAAGAGTGAAATCTACCAATAAACTAACAACAGCTCCTGAGCATGTGTCTTGGTGATACCAGATTACATGGGCCTGAGACTTGATGGAAGGAGGTACTAGTGAAGGTCTGCTCCACCATGCTTATGCACATTGTTTGGAGTTAATAGATATTAATGGTTTGCACTCGCCTTGTAAGCAGTCCTCATATATCTCAAGCTCCTAGAAGTTGCTAATGACATTCCACAAGCACCTCACAGCGAAACTGGAGGGTGTCCCTGGAGGATGCTCACCTGGAGTCCTGAATACATTCATAACTGGGAGAATATTCTACCTTCTGAACAAAGAGTAACGGCCCACATTTTACCTTCTTATGCTTCTTCTGAATCAACGAAACAATAATCTCCTTTCTAGTAAACAGGCTTATTTGCAAAGGTGACACTGGGTATAGAATGGAGGCAGCACTATTTGAATGGGCACAGAGATGCAAAACATGTCAAGAAAATCTGTAGGAATCTGGCAGTACTTCTCCCCAGTGGCTGTGCAGATGATGCCGTTAATATATTTAACATTGGTTCATCTGACTATTCATTATCTAGTTCAGTCAATAAATGCCCATAATAGCAGGAATGTCCTTGGTTTGAGTGATGAATCACATCCTTGTGTTACAATGATTTTAAAACACTGCATCATTTTTTGTCACGATGTAACTGGAGTTTCATCATGAAACCGAGACACAGTCAATGTGCGGGACAATTCTTCTACAGTCTATCCCTGCTACCATTGTCACCCAAAGCTTAGAAGTATTCTAACGGCAGCAAACCGAACAATGTGCTGAATTGAGGACTTCATGTACCTGGATTTCTCAGTCCAGGATTAAGCCATTACTAAAAGCTGAGATATTTACAGGCTAAGAACAATTACTGGATTTATTTGCAATTAAGTGAATACAGAAGCACAGGAAAAAGAAATTGAAATTGGATAAATAGCACACAGGACAACATTCAGATGCATTCAACATAAAGATACCTTAAAATGAATCAAAAACTAGACACACCAGACAATTTTTGATGTCAGTGCCAATGACTCTCAGAAATCTGCAAAAACCTCACAGCCTAGGAATAGAACTTACACCTCGCTGATGTGAAATTTTAACAGACCTTAGTGTAGATAACAACTGTGGTTGCACTTAAAGTGAATCTGTCAGGACCATTCTTCCAAGTCAACCTTCCAAAATATTACTTAGCAATTTATACAAATACATTAGACTGAACATACTGAATAATATATCAGTGGCTAAGTCTGAATGGTATCAGGTTTGTTGAAGGGCTTTCCAATGCGAGGCCTAGAGAGATTTATCCCCATATCTTATCCAACTCACCGTTTTAACCTGCTACCTCACCCCTATCACAACAGTCACATCCCAGTCTATCCCCACTTGATGTACGCTATTCCTGGCACAATGTGCTACTCAGCAGTTAACCTGGAATTCACTAGCATTCTTTGTGGCCAGGGCATCCTTAAAAGCCCTTTGTGCACCTGGACAAATACTTTCAGGCTGCAGCTCCCCCCATAACCCTGCACGTGAAATCGGTGCCCTGCTGTGCAGGGAGGAACCCAGAGGTCCTGCTAGACATGGTGGTACACCGGCTGGCACCTCCTCCTCTCCAAGGACCAGCAATGGATGCCACGAAACCAAACCAAGCCAGCCTGGTCCAAGGTGAGTGAGGTCTCAGCCATCAGGAGGAACGCCCAAGCCTGTAGGAAGGAGGTCAAAAGATGAAGCACAATGGCTCAGTGGTTAGCACTGCTGCCTCACAGTGCCAGGGACCCGGGTTCAATTCCACCCTTGGGCGACCATCTGTGTGGAGTTTGCACATTCTCCCCATGTCTGCGTGGGTTTCCTCCGGGTGCTCTAGTTTCCTCCCACCGTCCAAAGATGTGCAGGCTAGGTGATTGGACATGGGAAATTGTCCATAGTGTCTAGGGATGGGTAAGGTTCAGGGTGGGACGCTGTTTGCAGGGTCAGTGTGGACTTGATAGGCTGAATGGCCCATTTCCACACTCTACGGATTCTATTCTTTTCTAAGGTCCAGTGTAAGTGCCAACATTTTCTCTCTGATATCTCATACTCACTCTAGCCAAGATATGTGTTCTGCTTTCTACTGCCTGCCATATCTTTCCTCACTTACCGTCACCCCTTCTACACCCTACACCACTAAACCTGCAACGCCCTCTGTGCCGTCCACTTACTCACTCAGGTCACCTCCCTACTCGAATCACAGCGATGCCACCCACTTTCATCTCCCTTACCCCCTCCCCCATCATTCCTGTCCCCTTCTCATTCCAAGGGGAAAACAGCTGACAATGGGGGAAAAAGAGTCAAGGCAGGTGGTGGCCTGACTGACATTCAACTCCTCACCCCTTATAGGGAGAGGACCCTCCGTCTACCCTGAGTGGCTGACTGACAAACTCCAAGCCCCTGGATGGATACTGGAGACTGCCGTTGACTTCCTGTGCTGGGATCTCTGAGCAAAGGCTATCTCCCCTGAATGGACTGAGCTCTGCTGACAACCATGATACACACGTCCTTGCTTTATGCCTGTGCTAAAAGGCACAACAGGATAGCAGTAATACGATACTTGGACGAAAAGCGCATAAAGGCAAGGCAGGGATGCTGTGAGCATGCAGGTAAGTGCAGAGTGAGTGTGCACTAGGACAGTGAGCAAAGAACATGGAGATGGAGCCCAGTCTAATCCATGTGCTGAGTGTGTGTTGCGGAGTGCAGTGTCCATTCTGCAATATTACAGTGAGAATTGTCGGTGCAGCATCGAAGCGTAGAAGCTTCCTGGAAGCAGATCAGAGACGTGTCATGAGGAATCTCAGAGGCACATATCCAGCGTCTGTGGACATGGGGTGCGTACGGCCCGTGCCAATGGAGGGTGTCCTGAGATGTTGGTGCCAATGTTCAACATGGAGGTCCTTTGGAGCAACCAGCCAGGTGAAATCAGCAGGTACCCACTCTGATATCCATGTTAAATTTTCTTGACCTCTGGCTTGCTTAACACGTTTGATAAGACAGGAAGCTGAATAATAATGAGGGGAGTTGGGCTGTGACCAGTGCATTTAAGCAGCAATAATCCCTTTAATTGGTAACTCACTGCTGCCAAGTGAGAATCTCACCACAACGCATGTCAAAAGCACCAAAGTTAGAATGAGATGCTCCTGATGTTGAGATGGTGGACTGAGAGTAACGTGGACCTTGTGGCTGCTCCTGAGATTCAGACTTATTTCTTGATTTACTTCTAGATTTCTTACAGTTGTTCCATTTCAACAGCATAAGATTTTTATTTTGAAATGTTTGGAGGGATATGGGCCAAATGCAGGCAGGTGGGACGAGTTTAGTTCGGGGTTATGGTTGGCATGGACTGGTTGGACTGAACAGTCTCTTTCTGGGCCGAGAGACTCTATAGACCTTGTTGAACCTTTCATCTGATGCTTCCACAAATCTCACCATATTCCACATTGCTCAAACCCCTAGAAAATTCTACCCATTGTCTGTTTCCAAGTGCAATACTGAAAGTATTGTTTTCTTTTAAACAAAATGGTACCAAGTTTCATGTTGGTAAAGAGCTGCCTGCCTTCCAAATTCTAATTCTGATTGAATTTAAGCCATAACTGTTTTGAAACTATTCAAAGGCACATTCTAACCGGGAGAACCAATGGCATGGAAAGATGATTTTTCTTTTTGTTAATAGAAAAGAGGGCATTAATGGGGCATTTTGGGGTTGGCAGTATGTGACAACTGCAGTGACACAGGGGTCAATTTTGGGGCCTCAAATATTTACAATTTATATCAATGACTTGGATGAAGGGGCACAATGTACAGCTGCTAAATTTACTGATGGCACAAAAATAGGTAGGGGCTTTGTGAAGAGGACTTAAGCAACATTCTCTCCTAAGCTGCATTGCTGTTTCAAGGATCAGCACATGGCTATTGGCATTGGCACACCGATAGCAGCAGTGGCTTTCCTGTTCCAGAAGGCAGTGCCACGCACCCACTTCCGAAAACTGTGTAGCCAGGGATTATGGGAATGTTGAGGTCTGCTAAGGGATATAGGTAGCTTCAGTGAGCCAGTCAAAGGTTGGTAGATGGAATATAATTTGTGAAACCCGGATTTTGTCCACTTGGGCAGGAAGAATGAAAACAAACAGCATATTATTTAAATGGAGGGAGTTTGAAAAACTGAGGTACAGAAGGATATCAGAGTTACAATAAGTTAGTAAGCAAATGCAGCAAATGATTAAGAAGGCAAATGGAATGTTGTAGTTTAATATGAGGTGAGGACACAAGTTGCTACTGTTATATGCAGTGTTACTGAGATAATATTTGAATCGTTGTGGGCAGTTTTAGTTTCCTTTTTCTCTACTTAGCCTATTTTGCTAATCAACCTGTTTGGAGATGTTACTACATACCTCTGGATCAGGTGGGCTAGGGACACAACCACTGCACCACAAAAGGGCCCCTAAAGGTGTCCTTATTTATGAAAGGATGTGAATGTGTTAAAGACAGGTTCAGAGAAGGCCATGACGAAGGTTGGGTCTGTATCTTTTGGAGTTTAGCCATCCCCTTCGATTAAGGAGGAGGGTGGAGAATTTCACTGCTGCTGGTAACTGACTAATAGCCAGAGAAGGAAGGCATCTGCATTTGGAATATTGTGTACAGTCATGATCACTTTACTTAAGAAATGACACAAGCATTCAAAGAAAACTCATTCTACCAATTTCTGGGATGAAGGGGTCATCTTATGAGGAAAAAGTTCAGGATGTTCGGCTATACCCTTTGGAGTTTAGTGGAATGACAGGTGATTTTATTGAAACGTAACAACCCAAGGGAAATTCACAGGTGGTTGCTGGGTGGAATATTCCTTTTCTTGGTGGGCAGTGGGTGGGGAGAAATGATTACAGCTCGCGACTGGACTCCTGGGTGGGGGTCTCCCATTTAACATTGAGGTTTTCTTTCGATGCCTTTCTGAGGGCATTGTCTGTGGAAATTCTCTTCAATGACACTGCTGTCTGAGAAATTTAGTCAGGCTGAGGTTTTTGATATAGAAGGGAGTCAAGGGCAATTGGGGCAGATAGAAAAGTGGGGTTGAGACTACAAGCCAAGAGATCACTGAATGGTGGAACAGGTATGGAGGGGCCTTCCTGCTCTTATTCCTATGTTCTTGAATAATGTTTACATTGGTGGGACCTGCTATAAGGAAATGGCTAGGCTCCTCAGACACTAGCTTGATACCACTCACCAATAGTGCACACATGTGAATAAATGACTGGTAACAGTTGGGCAACCAGCTCAGATTTCAGCAGGGAATCAAACAGGTGCAAGCAAATGGAAGTGGCAAAATTGGAAATAAGAAATAGTTACAGGAACTTCCCCAAGAATAAGGATCAACTCTTGGAAAACGATAACAAAACACTCAGTAATTTGTGGATCTAACCTGCACAAAGTTTTTTTCCTATCTTCCGTCTTCCATACAATAAACGCTACAGAGTTGAATGGAGTTAATGTTGCTCTTTTACTAGATGCTAATGGGATGTTTGCTTGGTAAAATTTGCCCTCAGCCTGATCTTTTCTCCAACCTGCAGCCAAGACTAACAACGTTCCTCTGCAGAGGAATCTGCAAACCCTGTCTCTCTCAGTCAAGAGTCTAATTACTCTACAATTGTAGCTTTCCAGGGTTGCTCAGAGTAAAAGCGCTCAAATGACAAAATTCTCAGCAGCAAGGGAAGGTCGACTTGAGAGGGGTTGGGTGGGTGGGGATGTTGGGGGGGAGATGTTTGAAGATGTATGCTTTCTCATCAGTCTGCACTTTTCATCACAAAGGAGTTCTGTAATTGTAAAATGCGTCACCAGTGCTTTGTACATTGACTGAGTGTCCCCAGTCATGACAGCGAGGTGAAATATAGCTCCGCTCAGAAGTTCTAATTATTGGATCTGGTGCCCATTTAAAATGTGCTCAGACTTTCCATGACCCACCCTCATCCTTTCTTGCAGAGCGATGGCATTTGACCTGGCTTGTTCACACCTCTTTAACCTGCTGGTGTGCCTCTGACTAACTGACACTGCAAAAACCCAGCTAATTGGGAGCACTTTCTCAACACAGGGATAAGCGACGTGCCAAGTCTGAGCAAGCTACAGCAGGCAGCAATGAATTTTAAACAGCAGCTACAATTAAACCTTGATGGTGCGGGTACGGTCACACAGATATTTCAAGAAGTTGACTGCATGCAAGAAGCAGGGCCAGGAGCCTTTATGTTCATAGAATCCCTACAGTGAGGAAGCAGGCCCTTCAAGTCCACACCGATCATTGGCGCATCCCACCCAGGCCCATCCCCCTAACCTTCACATCTTTGGACTGTGGGAGGAAACCCACACAGACACGGGGAGAATGTGCAAACTCCACACAGGCAGTCACCCGAGGGTGGAATCAAACCCGGGTCCCTGGTGCTGTGAGGCAGCAGTGCTAACCACTGGGCCACTGTGCCGCTCTCTAGTGGGCGGATTGGAGCCATGGGAGAGGTCATACCTCCCTGGCCAAGGGCCAAGAGGACCAGGTTTTAAAGACCAGGCATCACCTAACTGACCTCTGACAGTACCCTGCCTGAATTCAGCAGGATGCCACCTTTTTGGGCAAAGAGATTGCCCAGGTTGGGGTCAGGGCGAAATTCGGGGCAGTGGAAGCCCAAGATTTCATCATGAGTCACTGAGTCATAGAGATGTACAGCACAGGAACAGATCCTTTGGTTCAACTCATCCATGCCAACCAGCTATTCTAAATAAATCTAGTCCCAATTGCCAGCATTTGGTCCATATCCCTCTATACCCATCCAGATGCCTTTGAATGTTGTAATTGTACCCGCCTCCACCACCTCCCCAGCAGCTCGTTCCATACACAGCACCACCCTCTGTGTGAAAACGTTGCCCCTTAGATTCCTTTTAAATCTTTCCCTTCTCACCTTAAACCTATTCCCTCTAATTTTAGACTCCCCTACCCTGGAGAAAAGATCTTGACTATTCATCCTACCCATGCCCCTCATGATTTTATAAACTTCTATAAGGTCACCCTCTTAGCCTCTGATGCTCCAGGGAAAACAGCCTTAGCCTATTCAGCCTCTCCCTATAGCTCAAGCCCTAACACCCTGGCAACATCCTTGTAAATCTTTTCTAAACCCTTTCAAGGTTCACAACCTGGTGCAGTGATCAAATTATTAGGCACTCTAATTGACATTTGAAAGATCTTACTATGTGTAAATTGGCTAGGATCATAGAAATCTAGTGGAAAGAGGCCATTTAGCCCATCAAATCTGCACTGACCCTCTGAAAAGCAACACACCCAGACCCCGCTACCCCGTCCCTGTAACTCTGCATTTCCCAGGGCTAACCCACCCAGTCCTCACATCTCTGGACACTACAGGGTAATTTCCCATGGCCAATCCACCCAACCTGCACATCTTTCAACCGAGAGAGGAAACCAGAGCCCCTGGTGGAAATGCACACAGACACGGGGAGAATGTGGGTACCTAGCGCTGTGAGGCAGCAGTGCTAACCACTGAGCCACAGTGCCATGTTTTGCTGCATATCTGTACATGGTAGCTGTGACCCATCTTCAGGCACCCCAAGGCTCTGAAAGAGTTAAACGCTGCCATTGCATCTGCCTCCACCACCTCCACTGACAGCGCATTCCAGGCACTTACCACCCTCTGTATAAAAAAAACACTTACTTCTCACACTGCCTTCAAACTTACCCCCTTTCACCTGAAACGTATGCCCCCTAGTAATTGACAGGAAAGTCCTTTCTTGCATCGTTCCAGCTCTTCAGTGAAAACAATTTTTGAAGATAATGCTTTCATTCTCAGTGGCAGGGCCAGACGGGGTGAGGTGGGACAGGGAGGGGAGGGGCAGGGTTACATTGCCTGGGGGAATAACTGGTGAAATTCCTGATCCCAGTCAGTCTGTCTGTGAAAGCCTCCGTCGAGCAGCAGGGTCAGATAGGACTCCAGAGAGGGGCTCAAAGACACAGGCTGCCCATCAGCGGCCCTGGAGGGAAAGGAGTTTAACATATCCCACGTGGACCAGTTAGAACAATCAATCATAAGGAGTTGGAGCTAATACTGAACTGGAAATTTGGCAAAATAAAAAAGGGACTTTAAACAATTGAATTAAAATGACCAAAAGAACAATTCACTCCAGTCCTCTCACCAACCACTGATCATAGAAAGGCTCAAGTGCTTCCCCAGTTCGAATAGGGTTCACAGTCTAACAAGTTAACTTGTCACTTCTTTTGACAGACGTGGAAATTCTTGTAGAGTATTTACAACTTATTCCTGAACTGCTTGCTCAGGGAGGTTTGGAAGTTGGAGGTAGGATGGAGAACCTAACTTATTTTCGATGAGCCCCAAAATTTAGCTGTTACATGTGCAGTGGAACAACTATAATAGCAGAGAAAACCGAAAGAATACTAGCCAATAACTGCAGTAGAAGGTTGCCCCCATATTGGAGTGGCGTGTGGGGCCTGTTTGGCTAGCAATGGTAGAACATAAATCAGAAGCAAGCCTTAACAAAAAGAAGCACCTGCCTTGGCAATAGGATGTAAATTCTTTTTGGTTTTTTTACAACAATGGTGACCATTTTAATTGGATTCAGATTTCACCATCTGCCATCTTCAGATTCAAACTCATGCCCCTAGGGAGTGATCACGGAATCCTTACATAGAATCCCCACAGTGTGGAAGCAGGCCATTCAGGCCATCGAGTCCACACTGACCCTCCGAACTCACCCCCTACCCCATCCCTGCATTTCCCACCCTAGACACTATGGGCAATCTAGCATAACCAATCCACCCTAACCTGCACATCTTTGGACTGTGGGAGGAAACCGGAGCACCCAGAGGAAACCCATGCAGACACAGGGAGAATGTACAAACTCCACACTCCTGGGTCTCTGGACAACAAGTCCAGGAACATTACCATTACTCCATAGAAATAACTCCATAGAGGCTGGTATCCATCACCAAATCACCCTTCATTTAGACATGAACAGTCCTTGACTTTACCACTGCCTCATTCAGAACGTCTCTGACACTCCCTCTTTTTATATGTCAGCCTGGGCTCCCTGATTTGACCAGATTAACAGCCCCAATCAGGGAACTCATATTCTGTGATGTCCATCTAGCTCACCTCCTTACAATCATTACAAGCACCGTGTCCCTGAGGATGTACTTTATTGCGTGATATCAATAGGCATAAGTAACACAGTCAGTAATTATGACTAACTAGCCTATCAGGTGCTGTGAGTAACACATGTATCTCCAACAGAATCCCAAGGTAGATTTCTGATTCTTCACCCGAAACTGCATGGAATCATCCACTTGGGAAAAGCCTAACGCAATCTCCAGCACTAACCCTTTCAGTAGCCACAAACCAGCTCAACCAAAATCTTGATGCAGGGTTACTGTAAGAATTAGATAGTTGAGACAAAGCAGCTCCCTTCTCACACAATGGGCAGGTAGTGAAACGCCTTTCCAGTTGTATGCGCCATTCGGTGAACTATAACCTTGTGGAGACCTTTGGTTTCCTACCAACAGTAAATTCTTCACAAAGTTTCCTGCCCAGATTAATGACAATAAAATAAGCAAATTAAATCTTCCTCCAGTACTCCACAAAGACTCGCCACTCGGATTTTGATTACACCTATTGTCCTTTCACCACTTATGCAGCCAAATCTTGAGCCTTTGCATACTTCTAATGATAATTTTTCCATTACAAATTTTTGGGTGAATCTTCTAATGAAAACTGTCCATTAAAGCATGTCACAACTATAGAAGTTGTAGCACTGGGCTACTTGGGTTTTGCGTTCCTCACTTTCTAGCTTAGAGGTAACCTTATGTAGAAGCCACTTACCTTCACATTTTCCAAATTTGCACAGGGTCTTTTTCGCAGGCAGAACATAGATGTTCTGCAAAGTGGTCACCCAGTCTACGCTTTGATTCCCCAAAGTAGAGGAGACTATATTGTGAGCAGCGAATGCAGTAGACTAGATTGTGGAAAATGCAGGTAAAGTGCTGCTTCACCTGGAAGGTATGTTTGGGCCGTTGGAATTGGCTGAAACATTTTTTTTCCCTTTCAGGCATAGCCAAAGGTCACAAACACGTTCTGCCTGCAAAAAAGACCCTGAGCTTCCAGTTGCCTGCCACTTTCACACACCACCCTGTTCCCTGGCTTGCTGTAGTGTTCCAGCAAAGCTCAGCACAAGTTGGAAGAACAACACCTCATTTTCCACTTGGGGACCCTGCAGCCTTCTAGGCTTCCTATTGAGTTCAATAATTTTAGGGCCTAAACTCTCCTATGTCCCAGCCCCCTACCCCACATACCAGGCCTTGTTATCACATAGCCTGCCACTACACACTACCCATTGTTAGCCACTAACAGTCTCCATTAACAGCTATTCACCCTCCCAGCCAGGATCATTATCCACTCCTTTGTCCAACTGTTCTTCTCTCTCTTTGGGGTCTATCCCCATCTATTGTTTGCTCCTTACCCTCTAACCACACCCTACCACAGCTACCATCAGTTCTGAGGAAGGGTCACCGGACCTGAAACATTAACTCTGATTTTTCTTCACAGATGCTGCCAGACCTGCTGAGCTTTTCCAGCAACTTTGTTTTTGTTTCCGATTCACAGCATCCGCAGTTCTTTTGGTTTTTATTTAGTAGATACAGAATGGTTGCTTACTCTTGTGGGACAGTCTAAGAAGGAGGGCATAATGTCAGAACAAGAGGGTTGCACATTTAAGACAGAGATGATGAGGAGAAATTACTTCTCTCAGAGGGTAATGAATCGGTTGAATTCTTTACTGCAGAGGGCTGTCAAGGCTGGGTAATGAAGTTTATTCAAGATTGAGACAGACATATGTTTAATCAGTAAGGAAATCAAAGGATATGGGGGAAAGAACAGGAAAGTGGAGTTGAGGATTCAGATCAACTATAATCACACTGAATGGTGGAGCCAATTTGATGGGCTAAATGGCCGAATTCAGCTCCTACATCTAATGGTTTCATTCATAAAACACAGGAGATCCCTTTGTAACCACTTTTCCCAACCTGCCTTGCCACATTCAAATGTAATTGGGTTTCTAAAAAGCTGCAGTAGATCACAGCGAGTAATTTCACAAGCAATCAGGAATTAATGGTGATGTCTGTCATTCTGGAGGCAGTTAAAAATTGGGAAGGATGATTGAAGGTCAGATGCTGTTGATCAATAACTAGCAAACTGCAGATCTTCTTCCATTTCTCCACCTCTCCGACAGCAAATGGGCATTTAAACACCATGAATAAACACGGTACTAGCGCTCTATCTCAAAGCTGTTGCATGCCAGTAACCCATAACTCCCTGAACAAAGAAAAAACTGCAGATACTGAAAATCAGAAACTCAGCAGGTGTGGTAGCACCTGCGGAGAGAAAACAGAGCTAACGTTTTGTGTCCGGTGACCCGTCATTAGTACATTCTCTCTCTCCACAGATGCTGCCAGACCTGCTGAGCTTCCAGCAGATTTTGTTTTTGGTCCTATGACTCCCTGATCTGAACCCGAGAAAGCCCTATCACATCCCAACACCAAACATAAGAACATTGCGATGCAATGAAATCCGATCAAGTTTATCTATGCCAACAAGGAACTGCAGGATCTCAATCAGATTATCCCCCAACTGGGATAGATTTTAAAACCCAAAGAAACCCTAGTCTGGCTGGTTCGGGTCTCCTGTCAATTAACACCAAGTGCATCCATGTTAGAAACATAAGCAGCTATTGGTGCTTCCTGGAGTTTTTTTTTAAACCATGTCTGAAGCTGGGTAGAAATGAAGTCAGCAGTTGAAAGGAGGAAGCTGATGGATAAACTATCTCTCATGTCTAGCCTTCAGCCATTCTTCTGTAGTAATCTTACATATCCCCATTTTATCAATGCTACTATGGGGAGTACTGCTCTGAACATGGTTCTCTTGATCATCATCACTTCCAGATACATTGCACTCTTCCCGCTCTCTTTACAATGTGGGCAGAAATTGATGACAATTCCTGTTTCACTCCCTTCTTAATCTGAAGAATGTAAAACCTTTTTCCCTCTCTAGCAACATCTTTTTTCTTAAAATCAACCAAGGCATTACTTCCATTCATCTCCTCTCCCATTCCTTTAGACATTGGTGATATCCCATTAGATTGTAGTGCTACGGTAATCCGCTTCTACAAAAGACTCGGACTGCAGTTTTACTTGTTGATACTAGCAAAGAGTATCCTCACTGTTTATCCTCAGAGTTGCCTGCAACTGGGAAGTAGAAAAGTACAGCTAATGTTAATCCATGGTGTCTACAGCCCAGTGGCTTGCAAAATTAAAATGTGCAGGGATTTGAATATATATGACTTATGAAGCAGCGAACATCCCACAGACTGAACCACAGCCCACAAGGTTCTGTCATGGTCTGATCATTTTATTGCCTGCTAATGTTTCTGAATCTAGCACTGCTACCACGGTAGCCCACCTCTCAGCTCTGTGCTCATCATCGAGTACTCAGCATGGAATCAGCTCACAGGGGAAAGAAGACGTTTTCGCTCCCTCCGATCTTTCCTTAACAGATTCTGTGCATTGCTACCTTTAAACCCTCAGGTTTGAGAAGGAGCAACATGTCTTGCTGCTTGTCCTCCAACAAGGTAACATTCGATTTACATGGCGGAAACGACCTTGACAAGTACACATTCAACTTTCTTGAAGTAAAAGCCACACTGCAGTTGGATTGAGACTTCTTTAGCCTGCAGACAAAAGAGCTTCAGCTCACTTATCGCTGCATGGCTTTCTGGCATACGTTCCCCGAAACAGCAGTGGAATTAGACTCAGCAGTATTTTTTCAAAAGGAAATGGATATATAGACATAAAAAGGAGAAATTTGCATGGCTACGAGTAAAGACCAGGGACATGAAACTAAATGGTCATTCTTTTTAAAGTGCTGACACAGACACAAAGGAGCACAGGATCTAGGAGCAGGAGAGGGCCATTTGGCCTTTCAACTCTGGCTGATCTTGTTGTGGTCTCAGCTGTATTTTTCTGTCTGCTACGCGCACCCCTCCCCTCCCTAGTCTCTCAATAATCTACAGGAGCATAGGATTTACACACAGACCAGGCTGAATGGCCTCCTTTTATGCTACCTGAGTCTCAGTCCTCACTCCAGCCAATTGGCAACTCAAATCAAAACAGAACCATTTCCTCCAAATGATTCAATGTTTCAACGCCCAGGACAGGGATCTCTGCTCGTGTGCTCACCAACCCAACTCTCCTCTCCTCCCCCACCCTTGCATTTTACAGCAGGGAACACCATGGTTGGGGTGTCCACTAGAGGATCAAAGGCCCATGTATTTCCGATGACACAATGGTGCTTTGCAGGTGATCAGAAACCAACAACGCTGCTCAGGACCAGTTCAGCTCTCACCTGTCATCTGCTCCCACATGCTCTTTCTGCGCTGGGTTGAGGTGGTCACTGGAGCTAGAATCCAAAGTGTCACCAGAGCATCTACTGCGTAGCTTTGGGGAACACCAACGCCAAAGTAGGGCCTGTGACTTTGGCTTTGAAATCAGCCTACTGCATTCTGCCTACATTCAGCCTACAGCCTACGGCAATTTAAACATAAGGAGCTGTGTTGCCATAGTAAATAATTAGGCACTTTAAGCATAAAGTGCTGGGCTGTTGAAATAGAGAATTGCATACAAAAATATATATTATCTTGTGTAACCGAGCGCATGTCTGCTTCCAATGGGTGGTTCTCACACAAGGAAGGACTTAAATTTACGTAGCGGTTTTCACAAACACCAAACGTCTCAAAGCACTTGACAGCCAATCAAGTGTGTGTCGAATTGTAGTCGCTGTTGTAATGAATTAAATGAGGCAGCCAATTTGTGCTCAGCAAACTCTGAGAAATAATAGTGATAAATGTCCTGTTAATCCAATCTTCTGTGATAACCAACCAAGGGATAAACATTGACCAGGCCACCAGGGTGAACTCCCCACTTTTCTTCAAAACTAATGCCATGGGATTGTTTACGTCCAATCAAGCAGGCAGATGGAACCTCAGCTTAAGGTCTCATCCAAAATGGAAAAGCACCTTTGACTGTGCAGAACTCCCTCCGTACAGTGCTGGGGGGCCAGACTTAACTTCTGTGCTCAAGGCCTGGAACGGGGCTTGAACTCCCAAACCACGTGCCTCAGCAGAAAGAGAGCTGCCGATACCTTTCATTTGTTAAAAATGACTGTTCAGAAACAACACCACCCTGGTCAGGATGAAGCTGCAACTTGTTCCATCAATCATAACCACTGAGGATCAGATAAAAACAAAATTATCCGTGGGATGGTGGGAAGGCATGGCAAAACACCTCACAGCAAAACCACCTACATCTACTCCATAAGCATGAGCGTGTTTAAAGCCAGCCACAGTGCTCGGCACCATTTGAGACTCCTCAGATACTGAAGCCAATCATATCTAAATGCTACAATACAGGTTTGGGATCACAAGTGATAAGTGACATTCGTACCGCACAAGCGCTGGGCAATAATCATCTCTAACAAGAATCTAACAACGTTCCTCGACTTTCAATGGCATTACTGTCACTGAGTCCTCCACTATCAACATCCAAGGAATTACTGTTGACCAGAATCCAAACTGGACTGGCCATATAGACACAGTGGCTACAAGCGAAGGTCAGAGACTGGGAATCTTGCAATGGGTAACTGACATCCTGAATCCCTGTCCACCATCTACAAGGCACAAATCAAGGGTGTGATGGAGTTTCTCCATGTGCCTGGATGAATGCAGCTCCAACAACAAGAAGGTTGACACCAACCAGGACAAAGCAGCCCGCTTGACTGGCACCACATCCACAAATGTTCACTTCCCTTACCACCGACACTCAGTAGCAGCAATGTATACTTTATACAAGATGCACTGCATAAATTCACCAAGGTGCCTAGTCAGCACCTTCCAAGCTAGTGACTGCTAGAAGCTAGAAAGACAGGACAGAAGATACATGGGAACACCACCATCACCTCCAAGTTCCTCTCCAAGTGACTCACCACACTGACTTGGAAATATATCACAGTCCCTTTAACCGCAAAGTCTGAATCCTGGAATTCCCTTCCCAATAGCATTGAGGGTATATTTACACCCAATGACAACAGCAGTTCAAGAAATTGGTTAACCTATACCTTCTTTGGGGTAATTAGGGATGAGCAATAACTTGGCCAGCAAGGCCCAAATCCCATGAATGATCTTTTTTTTAAAAAAGCTACCCCAAAACTTGCTTTCACTTGTCACTCTCAGAATAGCCAGTTGCAACATACATACATTTTCACATGCAGTCAACTCCCGACCTCATGTTGCACAAAAATGGAAACTCAAAATGGAGACTACAAATATCCAACTTTCAAACACTCACAAATTATCTTTCTCTAGATTAGGTCGGGAATAGGATTTTAAAAGGTCCTAACAGGCCAGTTATCGTTACATTCTAAGAATAGGTCTAAATAAACTTGTCTGCCAAGCTCTCGAGCTTTCAGTGTTCAGTTCAAGTGTAAAGACTGAATCTTTTCATTTTCATTTTCTCAGTCTGTTTGACTGAGAAGTGGAATGGGCAATAGGACTGTTTTAAGCAGCAATGTGGAAGGGATGGCCGCACTTTTAAAAGCAAGTTAACTGTCACTCTTTCTAAGTGTTGTTTACACTGCTATTTGGTCAAGCAGTGGGGGACATTACTACAGGTGGGCAGATGCCAGGGGGTGTACAAAGGGAGATTCAGCTGACAAGGAGCTGATTAACAACTGGTCTCCAGTCTACAGACAAATGACAATGACCTCCTGCTTTCCAACGGCGATGTGACTGGCTCCCAGCTAGCTGAGTAGCTCGTGGCTGTGAATGTTTGATCAGAAACCACTGAACCTCTGGAAAGGAAGGAGCTGCCCTTTCTCTGCACAAAGAAAACACCTGAAACTTGAAGACAGCCGGTTTATTTTCCTCACCAGCTGCTGCAAGCTGTTGCTTATAACCAACAAGTCAGAGACTTTATCATTTGTGAACCAGTCGCCCTGTGCCTCGTGAGAACAAAATGAGAGTACCTACAAAGGGAAGACTGAGGAACAGCAAGACCTCACAGGCCAAAAGAGATGATCTCGGAGAACCATGTGGACAAGGACCATTGAACGACTTCCCAGTCTTTCTCTCTGCCCATAGTACCCATTGTGTTTTGGTATCTGGCCTGTATGTGTGTGTAGGGAGATTTTCACAAGAGGGTTAAAATTTTAATTAGTAGAATTATATATTGATGCTTCATAATTGTTTATGAATAATTAGCAGCTAGAATCTATTTAATTGTAATAATTCTTGTCAAATGCAGACTTCTGGTCCATGTTTTCTGTCAACTTTGGTTTAAAAGACAGTAAGTTGAGGAATCTGTGCACTTTTATACGAAATTTAACTTTTGGACAACCCTGGAAAGACCGGGGCTTTACTTGCCACACACTACCCCAGTGAAGTGTAATATGTGATTTCTCAAGTTTATCCAATTTAAGGTTCTCCTTTGATATTTTTATCACCCATATCTCCTCCCAATTCAAAACTGGGGAACACACAATCCACATAAAAAAATCAGCCTCTATTGTACCAAAACCTTGGACTCAGAATTCCCCCAGCAATTATACCGGTGCACGAGGGATTTGCTCCAGTGGTACAACTTGTTTACCTTCTCCTCCAATTTCAGATTTTCTTCATCGTTTTTGCAAGAAATGTTCGGTACAGTTCTACTAGTTCAGTCTGAACCCTCTTCTAATTATAAAGAATGCTACAGAATGTTCTCGTGGTGTGAGTCACACTTTAACCAGCTCTGCATTCTGCCTTTTACAGCACGCAATGCTCAGAGTACAGGAACGATTGGGGAGGGGGTGGACAGGCCAATGGGAAATTCTGCACTGTTAGAATTCATTGGAGAGTCAAATCTTTTTCTCTTTGTGCCACACAAACGACCACTTCCCAATCAAAAACCCAGGACTATTGCATATCACCAAAATGGCTGATATATGTCAAATATTACCCGCCTGCATGTGTGCTGTCTGTATCTGTGTTACAGTATCAAAAGCAAGTATTACGGGTGGGTCAGGAGAAGGGTCAGTCTGGAACAAATCCAGAGTTTGAGTCCCAGATTTGACCATGAGTCTTGATCATGCTGGGAAGATAATAAGCTCGCTTGTTTTGGACTGGTCTGAAGGGAAACTTTCTCATCCTGTCCCAAGGTGATGCATGTGGGGCTGTGAAGAACGGGTACCAGTATTTGTGAAGAAGATTTTCACAAGCAGATCCCATGTAAATGATTAAAAACATGGGATAGAGGGAGCCAGTTAGACCCAACCCCAACCCTATTCTTGTTAACCCTGCATTTCCCATGCCTAATCCAGCTAGCCTGCACATCCCTGGACACTATGGGGCAATTTAGCGTGGCTAATCCACTTAGCCTGCACATCTTTGAACTGGGAGGAAACTGGTGCACCCAGAGGAAACTCACACAGACTCGGGGAGAATGTGCAAACTCCCCACAGGCAGAACTGAACCAAGTTCCCTGGCGCTGTGAGGCAGCAATGCTAACCGCTGAGCTACTGTGCCATCCCATTTAAGTTCAATTGACTCCACATTCATTAAATGTGTGATGTGTACTGGGTGCTGTGCATTGGGTGCTGCCAAGTTGAACCTTTCAGTCAGTGTTGCTGGGGCCACCTGAAATGACACCTTTATCAAAGCAGGAAATCTTTTCCAGTGACGCTCTATCTTCAGGAAAATGTTTGGAAAATACTGGGTTGTTCTGCGCAGTTTTGGGACCCCTACCATGGATGGACTGAAGGATTAGCTCTGTGCACCATCTACTAGATTGTACTGCAACAAATAAAAGGCTTATTCTATAGAATCTTTCAAACCTGCGATCTCCACTGTGTTGAAGAACAAGAACAGGCAAATGGGAATACCGTCAACCACAAGTTCCTCTCCTAGTGGTACAGAATCCTGTCTTCCGATTAGATTTCCATTCCTACATGATCACTAGATCAAATTGCTGGAACTCTCTTCCTAACAGTACTGTGGGTGTACCTGTAGCACACGATGGGAATATGACTCACCACCACCTTCTCAAGGACAGTTAGGGATGACCAATAAATGCTGGCCCAGCCAATGAGGTACACTCCCACAAATCACTTTATCGATAAAGCTATGGAAAAGAAACCACACCAATTCACTGGGATGAGAACATGGGGCAAAAGGTCATGGTCAGTTATTCACTGAGGCAGTCTTGGTGAATGGGAAAATTCAAAAGACATGCCCAAAACTCCAAAAAGATGGCGAGGTAAAAATGGTTAAAAGTTATTTCCACTAGACAGTGAATCGCTAAGGAAAGCAGAAATTTACGATTTGTGCTGAAAAGGGAGCCGAAAAGGAATCTTGTCATGCAGTACGTAGAATTAATCACCAAAAGTGATTACTGAAGCCAAGTTAATCTCAGCAACAAAGATAATTCCTAAATGGGATGAGGAATGGGATTAGATCACTCCTGTGCAAAGCCAGCCACAGACGAAGTGGGCAGTTTGTTATTGGAGTTTAAATGAATAATTCTGGAATTAGAAGCTAATAGCCACAGCAACAGTGACCATAAAACTAACATTGATTGTTGAGACAATCCACCTGCTCCACTAATGTCCTTTAGGGAAGGAAATCTGCCTTCCTTACCTGGTCTGGCCTACATGTGACTCCAGTGCCACAGCAATGTGGTTAACTCTTAGCTGCCCTCTGACATGGCTCTGCAAGCACAGTAGCAGCAATGTGTATCATCTCCAAACTACACTACAGAAATTCACCCCTTAGACAGCACCTCCCAAATTCAACGGATGCTGGAGATCACAGTGGGTCAGACAGCATCCATGGAGAGACAGCAAGCTAATCTTTTGAGTCTAGAATACTCTTCATCAGAGCTGAAGTGATGCTCTGATGAAGAGTCATCTAGACTCGAAACGTTAGCTTGCTGTCTCTCCCTGGATGCTGTCTGACCCACTGTGATCTCCAGCATCTGTTGTCTTAAGCAAAGACACCAGCATCTGCAGTAATGTGCTCCAACCTTTCAAATCCAAAGGCACTACCATCTATTGGGACAAGGGCAGCAGATGACATGGTCCCCTCCCAGCCACTCATCATCCTGACTTGCGTACAATATGTGTCACCGTTTTTTTCAGCATTGCTGTGTCAAAATCCTGAAACGCCCTCCCTAACAGCATTGCGGATGCACCTACACAAAATGGATTGAAGCAGTTTAAGTAAGCAGCTCATTACCACTTTCTCAAGGGCAACAAATGCTGGTCGGCCAGCAATGCTCATGTACCATGAATGAAAAGAAACTCCACTCAGTTCAAGACCAATTAGGGATGGGCAGTAAATGTTTGGCCTTTTCAGTAACAATTTGCATCATAAAAGAATAAGGAAAGCATAGATGATAGCCAAACAAAATGTGGCTGGTACAACATTTGATAGCAATTCAACAAAAACGATCACAGCTTGCTTCCTCTCTTGGAGATTAATAAACAGGGCGGTACGGTGACTCGGTGGTTAGCACTGCTGTCTCACAGCGCCAGGGACCCAGGTTCGATTCCAGCCTCGGGCAACTGTGTAAACTCCACATAGACATTCTCCTAGTGTCTGCGTGGGTTTCCTCCGGGTGCTCCGGTTTCCTCCCTCAGTCCCAAGATGCAGGTTAGGGTGAACTGGCCATTCTAAATAGCCCATAGGGTCCAGGGATGTGCAGGCTGGGTGGGTTAGCTATGGGAAATGTGGTCAGATGCTCTTCAGGGGGTCGGTGTGGAGTCAATGGGCTGAATGGCCTGCTTTCACACTGTAGGAATTCTATGACTCCATGAAACAGTGCAGCTGACCGTAGATAAGTAGGTCTCCTGCTCCACAGCCTTAAGAACACTAGTCTTAAAAAGATGACTACGATTCTGACCTCTTGGTAGACTCAGACAAAAATGAGGCAAAATGATCCCACACATTTCCCTCTGGGTATTAACAGTGCAGATTGTCTCTTGACTTGCAATGCAAAGGTGAGTGCTCAATACACAGGGTCCACTTCCCCTTTAACGGAGTGCAATGTTTTCACATAAAATTAATATGACCACAAAAACCTCATTGGACAGTTTTGCATAAAACACCATTCTAGACCAAAATTACTCAGATTTAAATGATCAATTTTGATGTGAAAGGGGAACTTGTAATTTTTTTTTGAAAGAAGAAATAACACACCAAGCTACTGTTTTCACAGCACTGCTCTTTGGAAATCTGGTCCCTCTTCAGGGTTACAGATGACTGAAGCACTGCTACACTAGAAGGTTACAAATCAAGGGCACGCTATAATTTGCACTTCACTTTAAACTATTATCTCAGCCTCACAATATTAGTCATTTTTAAGGCAATCTACAGTACCCAAACTCCAAAAATAAGATCCAGTTTGTCACAGGTGCATTTTGAAACATGCTAATCTTACATAAATTATTTACATAAGCTGTTAAATTCATAAGTAGGCAGAGAAAAATAGCACTGTAAAACAGAATGTCAAAGTCTGGAACAATCAAATCTGGAATTCCCTCTTAAACTACTTGCATCTCTCCCTTCTCCTTTACTACTACCTTTAGTCCCAGCTCCCAGACCAAGCCTTTAGCCACCTCATCCCCTTAGTTTTAGCTTAGTTTTTTTCACCAGGCCTCAGTGAAGCATGTTGGGATTTATCTTCTACGTCAATGATGCTTGACAAATGAAAGTTGTCACTGAGAGACTAAGAGATAATATAGTGAGGACGCATCATAGACATACCCTCCATTTGTCACCTAGCTATAAAATCAAGTTCTGCCTTTTTATTTATTTTCTAGAATCTTCATGCAAGTGGCCATTCAGCCCATCTTAATTCATCCATCCATGCCAAACGCCATAATTATCTTAGCTATTGCAACATCTGTTTCATACAAGATCCCAGAATTTTCACCTTGATTATTCCATTCCAGTGTTAACCATTCTCAGTATAGACCACACCTGCCATGTTGTGAGCAATTTGGAATACCATGGCTTCAGAATTATGTATTAGCCTTGGAGGGAGTCCAATGTAGGTTTATCAAAATGATACTTGGGTCTCTGAGGGCTGGGTTACCAGGAAAGGATGCACAAACTAAGGTTACATTCCCTGGAATTTAAAGATGAAGTGGCAACTTGATCAAAGGCATTTGATCAAAGGCTTGAGATTGGAGGACCAGGGGACCTAACCTCAGGAGAAGGCACAGGTCATCTAAGACTGAGATAAGGTGTAATATTTCACTTAGAACGTGGTGAATCTTTGGAAGAGGGCTGTGGAAGCTTAGTCATTGAGCATGTTCAAGATAGAAATTGATAAATAACATGAAGAATATGGAGATAGTGCCAGAAAATGGCATTGAGGTAGTGATCATCCATGATTAAGAATGGCAAGGCAGGTTTGAATGGACTGAATAGCCTACTCCTGTTCCTATATTTTCAAAATAGGAAGTGAAACTGATAGGGTAAATAGACAGGAGCTGTTTCCAGCAGGTTGGAAGTCTGTGTGCATGTGTACGTTGTCCAAACCTTAGTGCCAACGGTGAAATGAGGAAACTTTCTTCATGTAAAAGATGGTAGAACTTTGGAACTCTCTTCTGCAATGCAAGGTTGATGCTCAATCAATTATTTGTTTAACTCTAGAATTGATAAAGATTTTTGTTATCCAAAGATATAAAAGGAAACAGGGGAAAGGCAGCAAAATGAAGGACGGTCACAGATCAGCATGATCTCACTGAATAGCAGAATGGACTCAAGGGGCTGAATGGCCTCCTGCTATTCTCATGTCTTTCCAGCTTATTTTCTCGCAACTCAAAGCAAGGGACCAACCTCCAGTCTCTTCACTATGCCACCTCCAATGCTTCACTTCCACCCTCATTTCCCAGTGACCAGAACTTAACTGAGGACTTAAGATGTGGTTGGGCCAGAGTCTGACCATGCAACCCTGAAATTGTTGTTCACCGCAGCTCATCTGGCAGCCCCAGAGAGCAGTGCCTTATTGTACTAATCGATGGTGACTGTCCACACAGAAGGGCCACTCAAGTAAGGGTTGCCCTACACCACCTCCATCCCCAACCCTCCTATCCTCCAAGGGCTGAAAACCTGCTCTTGGTCTGTGCTCAGCTCAATGACCCAAGCAATAGCCAGCATCAATATACAGAGCAAACTGGTGAGTGCCATTATCAGTACTGGGGAAGATACGTACCTCCTCCTCCAGGAAGTATTTCAAAAAGGTTTGATTTCTCTTTGTCTAGCAGCAGACAATAACGCAAAATTCCAAGGTGCAAGAGGCAAGATGTTCTGAGTGAACAGATTTGGAGTGCACATCTTTTTCTTGTTGGTATGCAAGGATGAATTCACCAGAAAAGAGACACTGGGAGAACTGGACTGTTTCAATACTTACTGCCTTTTCTATTACGCAAAGCATTTTCATTTCTCCTCTTCCCTGACCTGGAGACTTCTGATTCACACTGGGGTACTGATCCGCACTGTGTAGTACATTTACCAACTTATTTCTTGGCAGCATCCTTCAGATCCATCAAAACAATGAGGACTGGGACTTTATAACATTTCATTGAATCATACTACCATTCTTATTCCAAACGTCTGCTGGTCTTTTACACTTGAGATCTGCTCATTTTTGGCCATTCCCTAGTTTATCACTTGCATCCTCAATTTCCACCATTATCATCGAGTAATTGCCAGTCAAAGTTCATTAGATTTTTAAATCCCTTCCCCTCCTAATCCTATCCTGAGAGTTAATTCTCCCGTGCACCCAGTCCCTCGTCAATGGGCCTCTCTGTCTTGCCTTCTGATCTTCTCTATAATTGGCTGTCTTCTCCACTTCCTCTGCAATGTGAAACCGGTCTGCTCTTGGGTTTAGGGAACAAAGCAGTTTCGAGGAGAGAGAGAACTGCTTCCTGATGGTCCTCAAGTTGTCTCAGTATGAGCAAGCTGACATATTTGGAGAGGCAGACCAGACAGGATGGAAAGAGAATGGGTTCAGAATTAATCATTGCCAGGTGCTTTTTGTTGGTGGGGTGGGGGGATGCAATTTTTTTTTTAAACCCAGTGACATTTCTATTGCTCCTAACTAACTCCACTGCAGCCATTGGCAGTGCTCACATTCGGCTGATGAAACTCTCCAATGGGTAGAGGATTTATTACGGATCTCTCTTCAATCCTGAGATCAGTATGGGATGGACATAACGTATAGAGAATCATGGACAACTCAGGAACAACACGGGGTGGGGTGAATTTTGCAGCAGCCTGTGAAAACGGCCACACCTAATCTTTAAGCACACCACATGACACATTGAACATCAGGTTCAAAATTCAAGTTTCTTTGCGAGATTAATGAAGAAAGGTTTGCAATTCTATAGTGCCTGCCACGACCTCAGGACATCTTCAGCTTATATACAGTCGCAGGGGCACTTTTGAAGTGCACTCCAAACAGTGGCCAATTTATCAACTGCAATCTCCCACAATCAGCAAGGTTGTCATGATCAGAGATAGCAAGAACTGCTGACGCTGGAGTCAGAGATAACAGAGTGTGGAGCTGGAGGAACACAGCAGGCCAGGCAGCATCAGAGGCGCGGGAAAGTTGACGTTTCGGGTCAGGACCCTTCTTCAGAAAATGATCTTTTCTGACACGAAACGTCAACTTTCCTGCTCCTCTGATACTGCCTGGCCTGCTGTGTTCCTCCAGCTCCACACAGTGTCATGGTCAGGGCATGTGTTTTCCTGTTATCTGTCGATAAATAAGTCCAGAACACTCAGGAGAACTCCCTTTTCCAGTCCTATTACATTAAGACCTTTTGCAATTTCATACACTGCAGCAGACAATTATTCAACTGAGATGAGATCGAGGTAACAAACACCAAATAAAATCCCAATTCACCCCCATCACTGTCCGCATCGTCCTATCTACTCCTGCCCTAGACATAGCAGGAATTTCAAACTCCCTCTCTATCTATCTATCTCTCTCTCTCTTTCTCGCTCTCTCTCTCTGCCCTGCACCCCCCACCAAAATTAGCGTGGTCAGGTCAGCAGAAAGTTTCCAAACTGAGCCAGGTAGATTTATTGAATCAGAGATAGTAGGAACTGCAGATGCTGGAGAATCCGAGACAACAAGGTGCAGGGCTGGATGAACACAGCAGGCCAAGCAGCATCATAGAACCAGTCCAGCTCGTCCCTGCCTCCCTAACCGGTTCTTCCTCCCACCTATCCCCTCCTCCCACCTCAAGCCGCACCTCCATCTCCTACCGACCAACCTCATCCCGCCCCCTTGACCTGTCCGTCCTCCCTGGACTGACCTATCCCCTTCCTAACTCCCTACCTACACTCACCTTT
>NC_063365.1:16995951-17049023 GCF_021869965.1 Rhincodon typus | reverse complement strand
CGTCAGCCTCTCTGCTCCTATGATGCTGCTTGGCCTGCTGTGTTCATTCAGCCCTGCACCTTGTTGTCTCAGGTAGATTTATGACAGGCAGAGATACTAAAGTCAGGATTCACACGACAAGCTTTCAGAACGCTGCGATTTTAAATAAACCCGTTGGACCATAACCTGGTGTCGCGTCACTTCTGACTTTGTCCCCCCCAGTCCAGCACCAGCACCTCCACATCAGGGATACTAAAGACTACAGAACCAAGGCAGGCAGATGGAGTGACAATAATCGATTGCTAATGGTCCAACCGAATGACAGAACGGGCTCGGGATGCTGAACTATCACTTCTTATTCCCATGAGTCTGATAAGGAGCTTGATGCTTTTAAGTCCATACCAAGCACGTTAAAGCTGACTCCAATGCCAATGGTTCGACATTGGAAGTGTGGGTCACTCTGACCTGGGTGTGCTGTTTGAGCCTGTAGTAAGTCCAGAGTGTTACAGGCAAAATAGAGGTCAATCCAAATCTCTCACACCGTGTGGGTCAGTACAGTTTAAACAGAATGTACTCCCTTGGGGAATTTATTCCAACGACTCACCCAGTGCAGCTCCAAAGCAGGTGAGACAACGTAATACCTATCTGGCACACCTTCCAAAGCTTTTCTGAAGCTTTTTAAACCAGCCTGATGGAATCGTCAAGCCAACAAACTTGCATAGTTTGCAGTGCCATGAGAGAAAAGAAAACACAATGAGATGAATTGGATAGCTTTTTCAAAGAGCTGGCAAAGGTACAATGGGCCAGAAGACCTCCTGATATTCCACAAGTATCTGTAAACCAAAACAAAATCCTGCAAAGCCAAGTCTTACTTTCACTGTGACCTCCTTTACTTCCTTCTCAAAGAGGGGCTCACGCTGCAGTTTAATTTGAGCCATTTGTGCTGAAGGAGCAATTCCACATGGTGGTCAAGGCAAGTACCACCTCAGTGCCCATGACCAGGCCCATTTCTGACCGTGCCAGGGCAGGGCCAGTGCCCAGTCCTCCCCACTACCCATTGGTGGAAAACATCAGCAGGACACGGTTTTCGGGAGTTGTTGTGGAGGCAGAAGAGATTGTCTTCTTAAACAATTTTCCACATGTCCCCATTGCGCCGAATCCCCAGCTCACCATCAGCAGACTTGGGTGGGATCAAGCAACAGTGGCACACCTAAAAATACAAAGTCTAAGATGGTGTCAAGAGGGGAAGGCAATCCCAGAATTCTGTCATGGAAGGGGAGGGCAAAGTCGATGCCAGCCAACATGACAGAACATTATTCGATTGTATCTAACGTCGCAACTGAACGCAAATCTGATGCCCAAAGTACAAAGTCAATCGCGTATTTCCCACAGCAGAGTGATGGGACTCACTGACATGAGACAATGCTAAATCCTTCAATAATTTCAATTAGATCACCCCCTAATCTTAATCTACCAGTGTACGACCTGTCCTCTGAATGCAACCCTGTTGGTATGGGACTTATTCTGGTGACTGCACACACTCACCTCTGAATTTAATGTGGCTTTCTGGGAGTGAGACATCTAAAAGGGATGAATACCACTCAAAAAGAACGATGAGAATGACTGAACACATTACCACATGGAGTGGTTGAGGCAATGCATTCAGGTGCATGCCAGAGGAAGAAAAAAACGGTGATAAAGATCGGTTAAGACGAAGAAAGGTGGGAGAAAGCATGGGAGGCGTTTCAGCACCAACAGAGACCTCAAATAAAAGCAAAATACTGCAGATGCTGGAAATCTGAAATAGAAACAGCAATTGGTGGAGAAACTCAGTGACATTTTGAGTCTGATATGCCTCTCCTTCACAGTTCTTCTGAAGAAAAGTCAGATAGGACTCAAAACATTAATTCTGTTTCTCTCTATACAGATGCTACCAGACCTGCTGAGTTAAAATTATAGAATCCCCACAGTGTGGAAGCAGGCCATTCAACCCATCAAGTCCAGACTGACCCTCCAAACAGCATCTCACCCAGACCACCCCCGCCACCCTATCCCTGCATTTCCCATGGCTAATCTGCTCAGCCTGCACACCCCTGAAAACTATGAACAATTTCCCATGGCCGACCCACCTAATCTGCACACCTTTGGATTGTGGGAGGAAACAGGAGCACTCGGTGGAAACCCTCGCGGACTCGGGAAGAACGTGCAAACTCCACACAGACAGTCACCCAAGGTTGGAATCAAACTTGGGTCCCTGGTGCTGTGAGGCAGCAGCACTAACCACTGAGCCACCGTGCCGAGTTTCTCCAGCATTTGCTGTGTTTGCACCAACAGAGACCAGTTGGGCTAAATGGTTTGTTTCTGCGCTACAATACTGTATGTAATCTCCGGTTGCAATTTTGAGAAATAATTCATTGCAGCGAATGCAACATTTGAAGCAGCATGGCCTCTCACACACATAAGATGTTGTAAAAATGCACAGAAAGACAAAGTAACTATTAACTAGTTCCATTTCACTGTAAAACAGTGTGATCCGTTATCTGATGGGAGTCTTCCATTGGCATCACTTTCCTTCAAGCCTTTTTATTGTAGAGGCACCAAGTTCAAACATTTGACACCTCTGGAGTTACATTTACCACAGTAAAACAAACAAGAAAGCACTAATATATTTTGGCTGACCCTTTTGAGCCACTTTAGCAAGAACGCCAAATCAAACACAGCATCACAGGACATGATTGTGTTTACCCACAATATATTGAAATCGTGTGTCTGCTACAATTCAAGTGCATCTGTAACAATTCAAAAACACATCTGTAAATCTAAAAATCTGCTGCACTTTGCTGATTGGACAGTACAAAGTGCTTTCACAATTTATTCACCATTGTTCACATCAATCTCAAAACCCAGCACTGAACTGTTCAACCCCTTATGGGCAGTGCCAGAGGAGATCTATCTGTTCTAACATATAGTCATAGAATCACACAGCACGGAAATAGACCCTTCAGTCCAAGCAGTCCATGCTGAACATTATCCCAAACTAAAGTAGCCCCACCTGCCTGCTCCTGGCCCATATCCCTCCAAACCTTTCCTGCTCATGTCCTTATCTAAGTGTCTTTTAAATCTTGTAACTGTCCCCGCATCCACTATTTCCTCAGGAAGCTCATTTCACATGCAAACCACTCACTATGTAAAAAAAAAATTGCCCTGCAAGTCTTTTTTAAATCTCTCTCCTCTCATCTTAGAAATATGCCCCCTAGTCTTGAAATCCCCCATCCTAGGGGAAAAAAACACCCTAAAAAATTAACCTATCTATACCTCTCATCATGTTATAAAGCTCTATAAGCTCATCTTTCAATCTCCTATGCTCCTGTGAAATAAGCCCCGGCCTATCCAGCCTTTCTTTATAACTTAAACCTTTCATACCCTGGTAAATCTCTTCTTAACCCTCTCCAGCTTGACAATATCGTCCCTATAACTGGACGACGAGAACTGGATAGAGTATTCCAGAAGAGGCCTCACCAATATCCTTTACAACCTCAACATGATTTCCCAGCTCCTACACTCAACGGATTGAGCAATGAAGGCAAGTGTTCTCAATACCTTTTTAACCACCTTGTCTATATGTGAATTAATTACCGGCAGCCCTAGGTCCCTCTGATCTACAACACTAACCAACATCCCAACCAGTATCTATTCAGTACATATTCAAGACAGAATATGGGAAGAAACACAACTTTTTAAGACCACAGAAGAAGGCCATTTAGGCCATAATGTCTGTGCTAGCTGTAAAAGATCTGTATGCACAACACAGTACTGACAATGTAGTGCAATAAAGCATCTTTCTTCTTCAAGTCAGTGTTGTGTATTTTACACATTCCACAGCAATGTAGACAAGAGACTAATCTCTATGTGTGAAACAGGGATGTACGTACTGGAGAAAGTGCAAAACTTTATCTAATCTTGGAAAATAAGGCAGGACAGGTCACCGAAGTATCAGTGGGAGAGCACTTTGGGGCCGGTGACTATAATTCTACTAATTTTAAAATAGTGATGGAAAAGGATAGATGAGATTTAGGAGTTGAAGTTCTAAATTGGAGGAAGGCCAATTTTGAAGGCATTAGGCAAAAACTTTCAAAAGTTGATTGGGGGCAGATGTTCGCAGGTAAAGGCACGGCTAGAAAACGGGAAGCCTTCAAAAAGTAGAGTCGAGGGACAGTATGTTCCTGTTAGGTTGAAGGGTAAGGCCGGTAGGTGTAAGGAATGCTGGATGACTTGACAAATTGCAGGTTTGGTCAAGAAAAAAAGAAGCATATATCAGGTATAGACAGCAGAGATCCAGTGAATCCTTACGAGAGTATAAAGGCAGCAGGAGTGTACTTAAGAGGGAAATCAGGAGGGCAAAAAGAAGACAAGAGATAGCTTTGGTAAATAGGGTTAAGGAGAATCCAAAGGGATTTTATAAATACATTAAGGACAAAAGGGTAACAAGTGAGAGAATAGCGCCTTCCCAGGGATGGGGGGGGTCCAAACCTAGAGGACATAGGTTTAAGGTGAGAGGGAAAAGATTTAAAAGGGACTTAAGAGGATGGTGCGTATATGGAAGGAGTTGCCAAAGGAAGTGGTGGAGGCTGGTACAATTACAACATTTAAATAGCATCTGGATGGGTATTTGAATAGCAAGGGTTGAGAGGGATGTGGGCCAAATGCTGGCAAATGTGACTAGATTTATCTAGGACATCTGGTCAGCATGGACAAGTTGGACCGAAGGGTCTGTTTCCGTGCTGTACAGCTCTGTGACCCTACGTTTTAAAATGTGCCTTAAAATGTCTGCTCCATGCTTCAGCCCTGTTTTCAGGTCTTTGTACAATTTGCTTACTTTACTCCAAGTCTGTGCTCAAGCTTAACTAATCAAGCAATGAGCATTGATAGTAAGAAGACTTATATTAATCACAGAACAATTGATATAATTTATTAATGGTCACATGTATTTTGTTACAAAATACAGTGAAAAGTGTTGCCACTCTCCAGCGTTAACTTAGAATATAAAGGCAGAAGAATAATGAAATGAAGAAGTGTTCAACTTTACAGTCCTTCTTAAGTGCTCGCTGTGGGCCATAGGCCTGGTGACCAGGCTCGAGTCCCCCTTCGTCGCACTGCCGCTGCTGGAACGAAACGTCACCGCTCTTTGGCGCCATCCTGCCTCCACCAACGCCCTCACCACTATTTGTCCTCGCTAGGCCTCGTCAATGCAGATGCCCCCGATGCTGCCAGTTACAAACCCGACTCTGCCGCTGCCAACGCTAAAAGGGTCTCGCGCTGGGTCCAAACTCACCTCCGACCACTGTTACCGCTATGAGTCTGCACTGGGCCTGTTTGAGCCCTTACTGGGCCCACTTGCCGACTGCCACGAGTCCGTGCTGGGCCCACTCGATGCCATCCCCATGACCACACTCTTCAACAAAGAAGTAAAGTAAAAGAGAAAAAAAGAAAAAAAATAGAGAAATGAAGTAAAAAGAAAACAAAAAGAAAACGGAGGGAGCGGGTGAGCTCCAGGCTCAGAAACCCTACTCTGCTGCCATCTCAACAGAATAGAACATTCATGTTGAAAGGAGGGAAGTAAAGATCTTCTTATTTTTAATTGAACTATCCTAAACAACAAACAGATTTCTTAAAGTTCAGCTTGTAAATTTTCTCCAAAATTCTGTCTTTGAAATACAAAGATATCTGAAAACTGTTCTATTATCCTCTGGTTGGTATCCCAACTATGCTTAAATCTAACAAGACCCTTCCTAACAACTCCCACAGTCACCTGCTAATCTAGCAGTAAATGCACTGGCCTCAGTGTGCCCTATTAAAGTGGACTTTTAGTTCTGGGGAAGGGTCACCCAACCCGAAACGTTGACTCTGATTTCTCTCCACAGATGCTGCCAGACCTGCTGAGTTTTTCCAGCAACTTCTGTTTTTGTTGCTTTTAAAGTCGCACCTAGCCGTGTGAGATTTGATGCTAATATCACTGGTCTTGGTGCATTATTAAATTAGCTTCAGTTTACGTGCTACAGGATGCCACACTATAGTGAGAAAATTAACTTTTCTGTTCTACAATGATAGAAAGACATAATGAAATGGAAAGCAATTTGAACAGACCTGCATTTCCCCCATTTGTATTACAATCATTTAGAAATCACAGTTATAGTCACCATCCCTTCTTAGGAACTGCACTCAGCTTCACTTCAAACATCCATTTGTTTGCGGGCTGACACTTCTGGGCCACGCTGCTTTCGAGTTAGTTCCTCTTTTCTTTTGACTCCCTGCCCCCCCACTCACATGGCCTCCCAGGAAGCCACAAGTTTCGAGTGCCTGCCCTTTCTTATTTCAGCTTCAGCATGACTGCTTTCACATCAATCCTGTCCCAACCCAGCCCACTCAACGGCACCAAGCGCATTCGGATTGGTTTCTCTCCCCACAACCCTCCTCCCACCCTGATAGCAGTCGCCCGAATCTGGAAAATCTCATCTCCCACTGTGCCCCTTTCAAGGGCCCACCAAACCTGGACTACCAGCCTTGCTTCTGGTCCAATTCATATTGGAACTCTTTTCTCAGAGCTCTAAACAGCTACGAGGACAATGCTGCACCCAAACTGCAGCAAATTTAATACAAGCCCCTCTGCGCAGTTCCACCCGAGAGCTTCACATTCTAGTGTCAAGAAAAAAAGAACAAAACGTCCGATACAGTAGCTAAAGCTGACAAGTTAATGGGTCACTAAGCAAAATTAACACCCAGGAGAAAGATTTCAGGAAATCCAGGGATTCCTGAATCTGGAAGGTTAAAGGGCATAACATGGAATAACTGTTCTCAGTAAGAGTAAAAAAAAGATACAATGATCAAAACTTTGGCAATGATTGCCTTTATTGGGTCAGTGCATTGAGTATAGGCATTAGGAGGTCACGTTGCGGCTGTACAGGACATTGGTTAGACCACTTTTGGAATACTGCATTCAGTTCTGGTCTCCTTGCCATAAGAAAGATGTTGCTAAAGTTCGAAGGGTTCAGAAAAGACTTACAAGAATGTTTCAGGGTCGGAGGGTTTGATCTTTAGGGAGAGACTGAATAGGCTGCGGCTATTCTCCCTGAAGCGAAGGGGCTGAGGGGTAACCCTATCAAAGTTCATAAAATCATGGGGCATGGATAGGGTGAATAGACAAGGTCTTTTCCCCAGGGTTGGAGAGTCTAAAACTACAGAGCATAGGTTTAAGGTGAGAGAGGAAAGATTTAAAAGGGACCTAAGAGGCAACTTTTTCACGTTGAGAGTGGTGCATGTATGGAATGAGCTGCCAGAAGAAATGGTGGAGGCTGGTACAATTACAATATTTAAAAAACATCAGGATGGGTAGATGAATACGAAGGGTTTAGAGGGATATGGGCCAAATGCTGGCAAATGGGACTAGATTTATTTAGGATATCTGGTCAGCATAGACAAGTTGGACTGAAGGGCCTGTCTCCACCCTGTACAGCGCCAGCTCTACCTGAATTACAAAACCTATCAGCCATTGCTCAATGGATTAAATCCAGAGGTCCGGCTCCTCTCATCCCATTATGATGGCAGTTAAGCAGTTGGCGACATGTTAGAAGGTGTCATTAAAGCTAATTTTCTCCAGAGTTATCCTCATTGGTGTGAAATTCTTTACTCATTGAAACCTGCTGCTGGGTGAGTGATGTTCCAAAGACTCATTCTTCAAAAAGGTTAGTGTGACAGGACGTCATTTTGTTTCTCGTGTTGTTTAAGATGTGCTCTGCAGCACATTGCAAAACTTGAGACAACTCGGAAACAGTGAGATGGGGACAGCCACAGTGAATCACAGCCGAAAGAAACCACGTGCAGTGAAGATCTGGATGAAATGCATTAACGTGTTGCCATTGAGTACAACAAGACTATGAATTACATAGGATTACCTGCAAAAAACTGGTCTATGCCAGTTCCTTATGTTGCATAGGAACCTCCTCACAACTTTGTCAGTGTTTTGAGTCCAGTATTACTCTTTCACCTCTTCTTGGATTCTGAAGAAGTCATACTGGATTAGAAATGTCAACTCTGTTTCTCTCTCCACAAATGCTACCAGACCTGCTGAGTTTCTCCAGCGCTTTCTGTTTTTATTTCAGATTTCCAGCATCCACAGTGTTTTGCTTTGATCTTGACACCTTGCATCATGGCATACTATCAATGCATCCTTCGATTCTTTTATTTGGTATGTAGTTACACAATTCCTCTTTAATGGCTTCATTGACTCTGCTGTGGGATAGATTACATTTGCACACATAATCACACCCCCAGCACAGCATGCAAGAATACTTCCTCCCTTTTGCGGTCACACCGCTACTCTTGATCAGTAAAAAGTTTCCCTCAGAATGTGACTTGAAACATCCAAGCCATCACCTACAGATGAAACGTCCACCCCCTTGTCCATCTCACAATGCCCTCCCGTTTAAAAAGGAAAAACAATGATTAACATTAAATTACAATTTCGGTTTAATTACATTGTAAAACTGACCATCTAACATGACAGTGGTTGTGGTATTCGGTACAATTATTCACCGGCATCATGAATCTCAAACTCCAGTTGATTTGACAACTGCTGTCAGACCAAGGGAGCCATTAGCAGTTTTTAAAACCAGTCAATCTTTTCCATTGTGTTCTGTACATCACAACCATTTGAACAAAATGGAGACTCTTCTCTGGCCATAAACCAGCAGCAAATGACTCAGGGAGAAGTTAAGAAACCGCTGTCTAGTCTGGATATCTAATTCAAGCTTTCTCCAGTGGCTTGCACAACATTTCATGCTTTCAACACAACTCCAAATCAAGTGCTCACACTGCTTACTTGTTGACTGAGTTTTTGTGGTGAGGTCAACACGGGTTAGTACCAACATTCAGCAGAAGAATTAAACAAGATTTCCTCTTTCCAAAAGCCAGCAGTATCACACATTTTAATGTCGTGGATGTTAAAACTCAGTTCCTTCACACACACATGTCAGACCACTCTGCTTGCGAGCCTTTCGATGCAACACTTGCAAAGCTTTTCGAAGCTGAAGAAACTCCTCAGACATCTCCTGAAATCCTGATTTTTTTTTTTATACCCTTTGCTATTTGTTTCGTTTTGCTCGAGAGAAAGTGCCCAAATTTATATAACACCTTCCACAGTCTCGGGATGTTTGAAAATGCTTCACAACTAGTGAAATACTATTGGAAAGTTGTTATAGTTATAAGGGAAGAAACTACTCACTGAGAGAAGAGGGATGACTATAAACCACTTAGTGACAAGGATTCAATTTCTAAAGCCTTACTTTCGCGGGGAGAAAACCCTTTGATCAACAGGGTCATTGCACTTCTCAAGGGGAAACTTGGCCGATAACATAAGGAATTAGAACACACCCACCACCAGCTAAAGCCTCATCAGCTCACACAAGGTAAGAGGTCCTCATTACAACTCATCCTAGACTCAGTGCCCTGAAATAATCAAGACAAGTCACCACCAGTCAAGTGTTTCCCAAATCCCTTGCTTTTACTGTGACTGACTGAGGAGGTTAGTGCACTCTGTCTCAGAAATGTCAGCTCAAAGTGGGTTAAAATTTGACAGATCTAGATTATGAAGTAAGAACCACCAAACAAGATGCCAGATTTGAAGAGTTACACAAAGAACATTGCTTTATCCGATCTACATTTCTTTTGCGCTTGTAAAAAGGGGGAAATGGTATCAATTAACCAAAACTTTTAACAGCTTGTTGCAGAGTAAATCTTCTTTCACTAGACCTGAGCCTAGAAGAGCACCTCTTACCAAAAGGACAGCAGCAACTAAATGCAGGCAGCTTCTCAACTGTGTCTATCAGAGCTTGTTGTGTTCAAAACAAAGAATGCCAGAAATCACAGCAGGTCAGGCAGCATCTATGGACAGAGTGCAAGCTAACATGTCCAGACCAAATGCCTCTTCATCAGTTTTAGGGCTCAAATTGTTTATATTTATCTGTGCAAGTGGACAGCAAGGTAGCAGAGCAGTGACATCAACGGACCAACAAGATAGCACAGTTGCCTGGAGGCAATTATCGAGATAAAGTCTCAAGATGGTGACTACCACGTTTTGTGATTTTGTTAGCCAAAAACCAAAAGGTTAAAGTTCATTCTGTTGGACAGACTGCAGAAGAAGTCTGGTTTAAGTCAACGCAGTCCTCAAGACATGTGGAAAAAGATTTGGCTCGTACACAACCCAAGTATCGCCAAAGTGTCAGAACATTTCACAAAGGAGAAGTTATTTTGTGATGCCATTTTGCAACAATCATCTTTCACACAACAAGTTTCCAAACAGCATAGAAACAGAGAAAATAGGAGCAGGAATGTGCCTTTTCACCCATCACATACAGCCATTAACATGATACCAGTGGGTCCTCTATCTCAACACGATATTTCTGCTCTCCTCATACCCCATGGCATCTCTTAATCTATTTGTTTCTCTTCACGCTGAGTGTGTGTTGATGGTGGCTGAGGTTGGTAGGAATTTGCCGAGCCACATTTTTCAGGGACTTCGATTAGTTTCTCAAAGATTTGTTTCTCAAAGATAGTCAGGGACATAGCCTCCACAGCCTTCTGTTGTACAGAATTCCACAGCACCCTGGGTGAAGAAATGTCTCCTCATCTCAGTCCAAACTATCCTGAGATGATGACCCCTTTCCCTAGGCTCCCTGGCCAAGGGAAACATCATCCCTGCATCCTGTCAGAGTTTTACAGAGTCAACCACATTTAGTGGGTCTGGAGTCACATGTAGACCAGATCAGACAAAGATGACAGATTTCCTTTCCCAAGCAACATTATATGAACAAGATGGGCTTTTACAACAATGGACAGTTTCACACTCAGCTTTACTGAGACTGAGACAAGCTTGTAACTTTCTAGTTCTAAAGATTGATTTCAAATTCTCCCAGTTGCCATCATGGGGTTTGAAGCCAGCCTGGACCTCTAGATTCCTAGCCCAATGAGAATACCACTCCACCCATTGCCTGACTTCAATTAAGGGATCAGAGACCAGTTCTTGTGATGCTGACGGATGGGAGAATGTAAAGTCGTTCTCCATAGGTTAGAGATTTTTGAGACCTCCCAATGTCCAACCAAACAGACCTCACTTCATGTTTCTTTGCTAATGCAGAACGCCGTTAATGACTGCACTTGGGTCAGATGAGGTAATGTGCTCAAGTCCTGATAAATGGCCTGCATTAATTGCGACAGGGCTGGTCATCACTAGGCTCTGACACTGTGCTGTGAATCTCTTCAGCCCATGGTCGAGACTATGAAACCGGTGCAGCGATTGCCAATCAACATCCAAATGAACCACCAATGGGTTGTTGGATTGTTGGGCAACTTTTCTGTCACTGTACTACACGCTGAAAGCTACGATTTCAGAAACACTTCCTCAGTTGCTATCCATTGCCAAAACAAAAGCTCTCCTTTGTCTGTTTGACATGAATTAGGCTTACGACTAAGATCTCTGTTTATTTTCAGGAGATTTGCTTTAGTCCAAAAGCCTTCAAAACATTTCACATTCTCTACGAGCCTGACCCAGTTTTAAGAGCGGCAGAATTCAGCGGAGATAAAAAAAGGACAGAGAGAACCAAGAAGGGATTAACTAGTGAAATGGAAACCACTGTGATTGTATGCTATCTGAAAACAAACTGAGTATAAGGTACAAAAACATAAGTATAAGGTAACAAGGTGTAGAGCTGGATGAACAAAGCAGGCCAGGCAGCATCAGAGGAGCAGGAAAGCTGACGTTTCGGGTCTAGACCCTTCTTTATGCTCCAGCATCAGCAGTTCCTACTTTCTCTGAGTGAGTATAAGGTGACAACATTCAGAAGAAAATTCCATTCTTCACTGTGAGCTGGTCTAGCCTTTCTTTTATACACATGGATCCTCAATTCCTCAGTGGAGTTTGGAATCCCTTTTGGAACAACGCAAATGCACTTCCCAAGGGCTATGCACCCACCTTCCTCTCCATCTCAGTTGTCCTTAGCTCAGCTCCATCTCACGCAGATTCCCCCCATCCCTGACCAAGTAACCCTAACATCCAACATCTGTCGGTGCTACATTCAGACAAAGCGCTTAAATTCTCACGAACTCTGCATGGCAACAGAACCCTGGACTCTCATCACATTGGGCTCAATATCATTCCTTTCATGAACTGAGTACCATATGATTTGAGAGGTGATGATTAAGTTACACAGGTTCAAGGCTCAAAGATACTGAAGCATAGAGGGAAAAACATGGAGTCATGGCTCATTTGATACCATTCTCACTACTGAGCCATGAGGTCTCACTCAAAGGCTTAAAACATGGGAATCGAGGCTAACTTTTCCACCGCAGCGCTAAGGGAAGTCTGCTTGGTTGAAAGTGCCATTTTTTTAATGAGATGTTAAACTGAAACTCTCGCTGCCTGATGCTACACATTCTACAACACGATCCCAAAGCAGTATGGGAGTACGACCTCCTCCCCTGTCACCCCAAAAGCCAACAGTCAACTCTAACCCAATGTCACCACAACCATCACACATCTGCTTGTGGGAGCTTGCCCTGCCCCTGTTTCCCACATCATAATGGTGACTACAATTCAAGAAGTATACCTTGGCTATAGAACCTTGTGGGACATTTTGCCACTTGTGAAAGATGCTCTAGAATTGCAAATCTTTCTTTCCTTGGAAAATTTGTTGAGGTGAATTCCCCAAAATGACTTTACAAGAAATGACTTGCATCGGCAGAAACCGAACGTAATTCCACTCGGTGTGAAATCTCAACTCGCTGTGGTTTGGCCTCCATCCAAACGGAACACAGATAAACACACCTCCCAACAAAACCAAACTCAATGCTCTGACTTCCTGCTTTGTCCCGGTCTCCTCACTGCAAACAAAAAGACACAGCTCGTGTCAAAATTTACATTTATATCACAACTTTAACATGGAATCATAGAGTACAGGAGAGGCCCTTTGGTCCATCAAGTCTGCCTGTACTACCAAAAACATATAACCTACATGAGACAGTGGGAACTGCCGATGCTGGAGAAGGCTTCGCAGTGGGGTTAAAATCGATTTAGAGATAGTGGGGGCTTCGCAGTGGGGTTAAAATCGATTCAGAGATAGTGGGGGCTTCGCAGTGGGGTTAAAATCGATTCAGAGATAGTGCGGGCTTCGCAGTGGGGTTAAAATCGATTCAGAGATAGTGCGGGCTTCGCAGTGGGGTTAAAATCGATTCAGAGGGCTTCGCAGTGGAGTTGTTTTCAGAATCCCCTTCCCCTCCCCCATTTCTGAAGAAGGGTCCAGACCCGAAACGTCAGCCTTCCGGCTCCTCTGATGCTGCCTGGCCTGCTGTGTTCATCCAGCTCCACACCTTGTTATCTCTGGCCTACACGAGTTCCACTTTTCTACACTTGACTCAGTCTTGTATGTTATGACAGCTTCAAGTGTTTGTCCAAGTACTTCCTAAAGGTTGTAAGGTTTCCTGCCTCAACTACCCTCCCAGGCAGTGCATTCCAGGCCCCTCTAGTTGAAGAAGCTTTTCTTCAAATTCCCTCTAAATCTCCTGCCTTTCACTTTAAAATTAGATAAAAGCTAAAGTCACCCTAGTTCTACTAGGCCATAAGGCTGCTCTCTCATTGGAGAGAGACAGAGGTGGAGACAACTGGTGGTGGTTTTACCTGAGGGTCACCATACCTCAAGTGAGGGGGAGAGGTTTAGAAGGAGAGTCCTTCACGGTAACCTCAGCCAGTGTAGGAATTGAACCCACAGTGTTAGCATCACTCTGCATCGCAAACCCAGCCGTCCAGCCAACTGAGCTAACCCAGTTTAATATCATCCCACAGTGCCTCACAAGAGGATTATCAAAGATGTCAAGCCACAGAACCAATACCATTATATGTGCAAATAGGATGGACAATCAAAAGATGAGGAGCTAGGTTTTAAAGAATGGCGGCAATGAGATGGGAAAGGTAGAAATTCAGAGACGAAACCCCAGTGCCAAGGGCCTAGGAACGGAAGATAGGGCTACCAACAGTGGAGTAACTAAAATAGTGGATGCACAAGAGGTCAGAATTGGAGGGGTGTAGAGATCTCAGAGGGCTGGGGGTGGGATGGAATGGAATGAAGGAAGGATTTGAAAACAAGGACAAGAACTTTAAAAAGGAAGCCTTTGCTGGACTGGGAGCCAACCTGATTCACTAAGCCCAGGGTTTCTAGGTGAGGCAACAAGACCAAGATGAGGTGGGTCACAAGTTTGACCCTGCAGGTTTCCGTTGCCACGCAAAGGCCTGAGGTGCTTTTAAATTGTAGGAGTACAGCCAAAAAAAGTGCTCAAGGTACCATACTAGTATCATAGAATCCCTACAGTGTGGAAGCAGGCCGTTCGGCCCATTGAGTCCACAGTGACCCTCCAAAGAGTATCCCACCCATATTCACCTCCTATCTCTGCATTTCCTATGGCTAATCCACCCAGCCTGCACATCCCTGGTCACTGTGGGCATTTAGCATGGCCAATCCACCTTAACCCGCACATCTTTGGACTGTGGGAGGAAACCCACACTGACACGGGGAGAATGTGCATATTCCAGACAAACAGTCACTCGAGGCTGGAAACGAACTCGGGACACTGGCGCTGAGACAATGCCACCCCTGTTCTGCGTAGACCCAAACTCAAAATAAATTCCTCCACTGTCACAAAAGAAACACAAGTTCCCTTGTCTACACTCAGGTTAAGGGATTACAAGCAAAATGCTGCGAACGCTGGAGATCCGAAATGAAAACAGAAACTGCTGCGGAAAGCTAGCTGATCTGGCAGCGTCTGTGGAGAGAGAAACCAAGTTGAGGCTTTGAGACCATTGTGATGCTTCTTCAGAAATGAGTTTGAGATATCTGGTTTCATAAATGTAAAATGCATACAGTCGGTCGCCAGTGTTTCCAAGGAAACAACACTGGCAGCAGGATCTCCATGGCACGGTACAAATAGAGTCCAATGTTTCCTCAGAAAGCTCTCTGTGTTCCTGGAGGTGGTTTCACTGGTGCTCCTCCAGGACACTTGATGTTGTCCAGCTGTTCATCCCAAACCCTGGCTGTTGGCATTCCCTCTGTGGCTCAGCAGCGGGACAGAAACAGACAGAGAGTTCCAGGTGTTAGTCCCATCCCAGAAACTTGAGGTCAAGGTCAACACTCCAGTATGTTGCTGTCAGAGCTGTCATCTTTTGGACAAGATGTTATACTATGGCCCTATCCATCTCTGCTGATGGCCTGGCACCGTTTCACTATTTCTCTGACCTATCCTGCTCACCATTTCTCCAACAATTATAAAGAAACAAGATTATCCAGTCATTACCTCAAAGGTGTTTGTCAGAGCTTACTGTACACAAATTAGCTGCTGTCTTTCTTAAGTCACAACAGTGACTGACTCCAAGACTACTTTATTGGCTGTAAGGCACTTCAGCACGTCCCAAGGTAGCGGAGGATGCAATGAAAAATAAATACAAGTTCTTTTTTTCTTTTAAATGTAGAGTTGAAGTCAATTGAAGCTCACTTTTAGTAGAAAGTGTGGATTGTAAACTAGAAATGCTTGTAAACGTGGCGTTCTATCCTAGGGACGTCTATGCTTTTTTGCGTACACTCCTTGGTTTAACTCAGTACCACTTTGCCAGTCTTCCAGTAAGCTTGTTGCAAAGTGGGTGCCCAGTCATTTGGTGCACAGATTGATGGGGACATTCTGGGCCAATATTACTTGGAACATTCACATGGTCGTCAGATAATAGCAGCGTGTCCAACAGTGGCAGCTCCAAATTGTGGTGCTGCTACCTAACTCTCAGGGCATGTGCAGGCACCAGAAATTATAGCTGAGTTATGCAGTTGTCATAGCGCTGAACACACAACCCAAACATTGTCAGTTCAGTTCCCACCGTGCCAACGTGTCAAGATGATCTCAATAAATCTAGCCACCTGTACACTGATATTCAGAAGCAAAATGGCCAGTACAATACAGTAGCTGCCAGCTTGCAAGAAAAGGCCAACTGCTTCATCAATGCCCATCAGTAATGACTCATAGGATCACATAGCACAAGTCATGGGCAGTTGGCACAGGATCTTTGGGAGAGGTTTCTAATTAACCCTAGACCCTTAATCTTTACACAAATCTTTCCCTCTTGAATCTTTATGTCTTCCAGAAGTTACAATCGACTGCACCTTCATGCAGCACTTTTTAACTCAGAACAACTAACTGTGTAATTCCCAAAAATTCCCAGACTCGCCTATGTGCGGCTCTGATCCAAGTTCGATTCTTAAAATGACTATATAAGAGCTGAGCGACTCACTCAGCAAATGACCTCCAGCACCTTCTCAAGACATCTAGGAATGGATGATGAATGGAATCCTCTGAACTGCATGTAAACTCTTCATTACTTAAAACAGAGAACAGGTTGAAATAAAACCTGCCGTAAGAGTTCAAGGACGTTTATTTTGAGGTACAGCCACCTGTTTAAGGGCTAGTTCACAGGAGCTAATGGCCCACAGTCAGTGTGAAGATGCAATAGGGTTAGGGTTAGAGTCGGGTTACCGTTAGGGAAACTCACAGGGAAGCACTGAGGCATCCTTGAAAATGGAAAAGTTCTGGTCCAAAACACGATGAACAGTACCAGATGTCAAACTCTGAGCTGGCTCCACACTTCAACACTGCAGCATCTCTACTCATTCAAATACTCCAAAGTAGATCACAACCAAAAAGGTTTAAAATCAAACTCTAGACATTGTACGTGACTGCAGCTCTTCAGAGGGTTGAGCAGTGTTGAACGGAGGGTTATCAATCAAAGTTGTGCCCACTTTATACCAGCATCAGGACACTTTCCCAGTGTTGGTGTGTGTAGGCCTGAGGTGAAACCAGCAACTGGCCCTCACATAAATAAGCCTCTTGAGCCCAACAAGGAACTACAAACCAATTGGGGCGAGGTTGGTGGGGGTGGGGGGGTGGGATTCAGTGCATGGAACTTCTGACAAAAGCTCTGCAAATCTGTCTGTTTCACATGCTGAGCAGCTGGTTATGCATTTCTAAAATTTGCCTTGTCCCTTGGCCACTCATCCTACTGTACGAAGCCACCTTTTTTTTTATTCATGGGATGAGGGGGTCACTGGTCAGGCCAGCATTCATCACCCATCCTTAATCGCTCAGAGGACATTTAAGAGTCAACCACATGGCTGTGGGTCTGGAGTCACATGTAGGCCAATCTAGGTAAGGATGGCAGTTTCCTTCCCTAAAGGACATCAGTGAACTTGATGGGTTTTTACAACAATTATTAATGGATTCACGGGCAGCATTGGATTCTTAATTCCAGGCTTTTTTTCACTGAATTCAAATTCCACCACCTGCCGTGGCAAATCCAGGTCCCCTGAACATTCCTGGGTCTGTGGATGAAAAGGCAAGCGATGATGTCACTAGGCCATTGCTTGGCACGTAACTTATCCTTGCAGTCTGTGTAACACTCAGTTCTCAACTTGTCCAATAACTAGAGTCTGTAGGTGTGAGGCTGGAAAACCACAGCAGGTCAGACAGCATCTGTGCAGCAGGCAAGTCAACGTTTCAGGCCAAAACCCTCTGGGATGTTGTCTGATCTGCTGTGCTTTTCCAGCCTCACAGCTTTAGACTCTGGCTTCCAGCATCCGTAGTACTTACTGTCTCCTTTGTCCAATAACTACCCATCTATAAAAGTTTGCTCCTGTGCAAAGGGTGCTTCTTGCATCAATGGAAGCACCTGAACAGATAGAAAACTGACCTGGACTGCCCGGACAGCAGTGGAGACCCTTTCCTGGGCCTTGTGTCACTGCCTTTGTTAATGTGAGAGGACTGCAAGCCAACTTGGTTTTTAAACAATGGAATTGTGCACCCAGGTTAAATAAGCAAGAGAGTGCTGAGAAGTGCCTGGTTGAACACCACTCCTGTGGGACCCTCCAGCGTGCAGAAAAGTGGTTTAGAAATTAGCGGGGCCCCCTTCCCATCCCCCAAATCAATGCCTTCAGGCAGCAAAATGAGCAGCCACTGCATGCAAATGTGTCCCACTTCCCAGTTAAAGTCAGATGTTTATCCTCTCTACCGCCTGTTCCATTTGACAACACAGCTAGCACACAATCTTACCCAGAATCCCCTTTTTTTAAATGAAGCAAGGACATGAGAACCCTGCTTCCCCTGGTAGCCAAGGCAAAAACCAACTTACCAGACCAAAAGCTGGCCACACTGCTGCCTGTCTCATTCCTTCCCTGTGTCTCGTTTTCTCCAATGTATTAAAAGGCCACATATGTCTGCCTGCCTGTGCCCACTTCTAGCCAGCATTCAAGTGCCGCAGAACAAAGGCAGCCAGGGGCTGCCTTAATCTCAGTTAACATCCAGCCAGCAGCTATTTTCCAGTCCTCTCAGGGCGTCCAGCTCTCTGCATGTCCAGCTACCGCACAATACACATCAATTATTCATCTCTAGCCTCCTGGTTTCCAGGCAAAACCAATCACAGATGGAGCCCACTAATGGAGCCAGGCTGTAGCTGCCAACAGGCTATTTGTACTCAGCTTCCAAACACTCCTGAGACAATGGAGGCAGAATGAAGTCTATCAAGACCTTTTCAGCTAGAGTCAAATGAACTTCACAGGCATTTATTGCAGCACATCAGCACACAAATCTTCTTGTACTTGAGAGAAAGAATTGGTTCAAAGGATAGTGCTCAGGGTTGAAAGAAGAACAGCCTCTCTCTCTCTCTCTCTCCCCACCTTTCTCAATCACCAAACCCCACAACCCCCTAAAAAAAAAAACGCAGGCACTTATCTGTTAGTCTGACTGGTGTAAATTGATGATCCTCTTGCTCTCTACTGATCCATTTCTCTCTCCCCATGCATACACATCACACAAGCAGGCACAGTACTTTGCCAGAAGGGGGGAAGAGAGAGAGAGAGAGAGAGAGAGAGAGAGAGAAATCCAGGCAGCTTACATTTCAAACTCTTTGCAGGGGTGGTGCACTTCACACAACAGACAGACACTCCGTTGGACCACAGCCAAAGTCACAAAAGCTGATCAATTAATTCGACAGCCGACGGCCACAAGTGCCCGCAGTAAATCACCACGACATCAGAGAGAGCAGGAGAAGCCTGCGCATTGAAGGGGGGAGAAAGCTTAACACTGGGCTTCCCCCTTCAGAGTGCTGTTGTCTAAATCCATCAAACTAGTCATGCTAATTAGGGTACAGAGAAGGCTCTGCATTTAGGCAATGCTGGTGGCTTTCTGATGTGCAGAGTTGGAAGCAGTTTTTTTTGTCGCCTGGATTGTGGGGGTGGGAGGAGGGGTTAAGCAACCCTTGTCAACTGCATAGTCCTCTTTTCTTAAATAAAACCCTCTACAACATTGAATATTAGCAGAAAGAATGAGAGCCACAGCGTTTGTGTGTGTGTGTTTTTTTTTGTTGTACACTGTCACTGCTAATTGCTTCTCTGTGAGAAAATACATAAAAAGGAGAGAATTTGCAAGCTACAGTTCGGTTGTGGCAGCCTTTCCTGATATTACATCCTGTGGCAGCCACCACTTCCTTTACAGAAGCAACCTCCACCCACACACACACACACACACCCACACACACACACACACACACACACACACACACACACAAAATATATACAGGCAGCCATTACTGAAGACTCAGTTATTGGGCTTAACTTCATTGACCTGCAGTCGAGATTGTTTGTCACTGAATGAAGTTAGAGGTGAACACTCTGACAGGGGTAAATCAGGTAACCTGTACGAAGCATACAGAAAGGGTGGGTTTTTCCAACGTTCACATCCCACAAACCAAATTTAACTCTCTGGAGGTTGCTGAGCTTGGCAGTTTAAATAAACACTGGAAGGACAGAGAAAATCACAACTCAAAAGAAACGAATCCCAATGTTGGCTCATTTCTTCCAGGTTGCCCATTGCACAAAACATTTTGATTGTCACATCTGTTAATGAGTTCACATTTACAGAGACAGATATTTTTAAAAAAAAATCACTTCTCCCCTTTACTACATGCTTCTCAGAAAACGTAACATTGAAACTTCCAGATTTTCACATCTCCCTCCGAAGTTCTCTCCCAGCACCTTACCAGGAAAAAATAATGACATGCAAGGAAAGGACTTGTTCAGGGGTTTCGTTACACTCTTCTGGAACACTTGGGACTTGAACCCCACACTTCTGGCTCAGAGTTAGGGAGACTACCACGGCACAAGAGACCCTTCAAGAAAATTCAACATCATGCTCGACTTTGATTTGATTTAATTTATTGTAGTCACGTGTACCTAAGTACAGTGAAAAGCTTTGTTTTGTGAGCAGTACAGGAAGAACAGGGATGGGCAACAAATGCTGCCTAGCTAGTGACTCCCTCATCCTGTGACTGAATAAAGAAAGAAAAAGGTCATACAGATCACAGGAATCAATGAAATAACAGCAAAAGGGGGGAGCACCGAACATTGGTTGGGGTTCAGGTTGTTTTTATTACCTGATTTCTCCTGTTTCTACTCGACCACATTAGTGTCAGAAGGTTGGTATCATTTCTCTTGGCGTGGTAGCCTTTCACTGACATGCCATGTTCGTCCTTGTTGCAGCATAATGCGACATGTCAGATTACAACAAGGGCGGACCCATTGATCCCACTTCTCTTTCCCCAGAACCAACTGGGGAAACCCTAACCCTAACCCTATCGTTCCTCGGGCAACCAACCCTTCTGCCGCTGGACACAGTTTCTCCTCATTTACACGACCAAAGCTATTCTTGTTTTTGAATACTTCAGTCAAGACTTCTCTTGAACTTGAAGAGTCCGAAGAGGAGCCACCTAGACTCAAAACGTTAGCTTGCTTTCTCTCCACAGATGCTGCCTGACCTGCTGTGGTCTCCAGCATTTGTTTCCAGTACCGATTCCAGCATCTGCAGCAACTTGCTCCTTCTCTGGAACTTCACTGGGCAAAGGAGAACAGTCCACTCAAGACGTTCATTCCTTGGTACCATTCTAATAAAGGTATTCTGCACCCTTTCACAGACCTCGACAGCCTCTTACTCTGAATGGAACACCAGAATTCAGAGCTTTATAAATGTTTAGCAGAATTTCATTACATTTGCACTCTGATTTTCTATCAATAAAGCTTGGGATACCTTTTTTGCTTTTTAACAGGCTTCACAACTTGTGTTCTGTTTTCAGAAACACTCACACATGGTCACCCACTTTTCCTGTCCTTTTGTCTCCTTTCAAGTTATACCCGTTAGGTTTATATTGTCAGACAAAGTGGTAAATACCATCATCTTAGTGTTGCTGCTGTGTTAAGGAATAAGTTGGGAGTACCATCTTTTTCTGTGCTGACTGCACAGGGGCCCACATATTATAGGACTTCTGTCATTTCCTGTCAGTTTACAGTCGGAATTGGAAAGAGCCTTAGGGGGTCAATCAGATCCTTCAATTCCCCCGTTCAGCAATCTTCTCCAAATATAAATCTCCTCCCAAATCCTTTCTGTCACCTTTTCTGATATCTTATGCACCCCTCCCTTCATTAGCATAACATCATAAGAACTCTGTAACTACCCGGTCAAGTCTTCTAAGATCTTATGTGTTTTGGTAAGGTCACCTCTTATTCTTCTGAACTCCAATGAGTACAGGCCATTGAGCCCATCAAGTTCACTCTGCCATTCAACGAGATCATGTCTGATCTAATGGTCCTCAACTCCACTTTCCTGCCTTTTCCCCATAACCCTTACTAACTAAAATTCTAACTATTTCTTAAATACAGTTAGCAGTCCAGTCCCGAAGCCCTCTGTGGTAAAAGAATTCCACAGATTCACTATCTTTTGAGAGAAGCAATTCCTCACCTCTGTCCGAACTGGGCAACCTCTTACTTGGAGATTGCGCCTTCTGATCCTAGACTCTCCAACTCTGTAACCACCCTGTCAAGTCTTCTAAGATCTAATGTGTTTTGGTAAGGTCACCTCTTATTCTTCTGAACTCCAATGAGTACAGGCCAAATCTCAACCTCTCCTCATAACTGGGATCAATTGAGTGAACCTTCTCTGGGCAACCTCCAATGCCAATGAATCTTTCCTTAGATAAGGGACCAAAACAGTTCACATTTTCTAGCTGTAGTCTAACTAGTACCTCGTACAGCTGGAACAAGATTTCCCAATTTTTTTTTAACTCCATTCCATTTTAAATAAAGGGTAACATTCCACTTACCTATTACCAATTGAACTTGTAAGCTTCTTTTTGTAATGTATGCCTGAGGGCCCCCAATCTCTCTGATCTGCAGCCTTTCTCCCTTTAAATAATATCTACAGTATAACAGGAGACAAGAGCTCCTGTAAAATATCTAGCTCCGGTATTCTTCCTGCCAAAATGCATAACCTCCCATATTCCCACATTATATTGTCTGCCAAGGTTTCTGCCCACTTCCTTAACCTGTATGTGTATCCCACTCCAACACATGTGCTATTGTCTTACGAAGTGACTTTATGTCTGGGACCTTATTAAGCATTTTTTGCAAATCAAAATATACTTTATCTACCTTTTACCTATCCCCCCTGAAAGAATTCTAATAAATTTGTCAGGCACACTTTCTCCTTCATGAAGCCATTCTAACTCTGCTTGATATTGTTGTGTATTTCTAAGTTACGTCCTTTATATCAACTTCTACCATTTTCCTAATGACAACTATCATTGTAAAGCTGCAGCAAGGACAGTGTGCACACAAGGACACACATACCAGCTCATGGGCCAGACCAGGCCACATCTCTGGGCTCTTCGCTCGCTATCATAATGCACCCTCATTCTGCACCTAGCTGGATGCTCACGGCATCTCTAGCTTGCCTTGCTTTTTTGCAGTTCTCGATACAAGACTCATATTAATTATATCTTGTCTTGCTGCTTAGCTCAGGCACGAATCCAAGAAGCATGTCATGGTTGTCCACAGGCCTCAGTCAAGGGGTACAGCATTCAGGGGCTCCTGGCACTCTTAAGTCAAGGACAGCTTCCAATATTCCTCCAGAGACTTGGGCATGGTTCGTCAGTTAGCTACTCAAGGTCTTCACAGTCAAATGTTCTTGACAGCAGGGGTGAGAAGCTGAATGGCACGCAGCCCACCACCTACGCGGACTCTTTCCGTTCACTGAAGGCTGTTTTCCTTCTGGAATTGGTGGTGGTGGGAAGCCGGGGTGGGGGGGTGGTGGCAGGAAATGAAAGTGGGTGGTCCCGCTGTTACTGCCGATGCAGGAGAAGAAGGGTTTTGTGTGAACAATTAGGCAGAACAAGGGAAACAAGGTTAGTGGTGTCGGGGCTTGTGAGGAAGGTGTTGCAAGCAATCATCAGTGGTACAGCATCCCTTCTTGGTGGGAGGTGGGCACAGTAGCAGGGATAGAGTGAGTATGAGGTATTGGAGAGAAGAATGTTGGCACTTATACTGGGGGAACGGAGAAGATCATTGACCATCCTCCTACAGCACTGGGCATTCTTCCAGATGGCTGAGACTGCACTGAGCAGGCTGGCATGGTCGGGTGTTGTAGCCTCTACTGTTGGTCCTGGGGAAAGAGGATGTGTTGTCTCCAAACTGCCATGTCTAGCAGGATCTCTTGCTTCCCACCTACACAGCAGGGCTCCAATATTCCCCGTATACCATGTCGAGGCAAGTATCAGGAACCGCGCAGGACTGCTTTGAACTGACAGCTCTTGTCTGGGTGCTCTTAAAAGATGGCGTGGGCTTAAGAGATGCGGATGAATTCTGGTGTAGCTGCTGAGTGGCAAGTTGTTCCGGGAACAACTTGTGTTTGAGATGGGCCCAGGATCAGACACGAGGGATGCCATTGGGGCAGAGTTGGTAGTTAATGAGGCACGTTTGATAAGATACAATGAGAAAATCCACTCGTTCTTACAGTGGACATCCTTCCAATACATGTGACAAAAACCAGACTTAGCCAAAAAACCCGTAATATTCAGCCCATTGTGTTTATTGCCTATCCTCTTTTTGCCCTTGAGTATTTAGTACTTTTGGAATGCTATTAGTGTCTTGTACTGTGAAGACTGATGGAAAGTATTTATGCAATTCCTGATTCACTGTTATTATTTCACCAGCCTCACTTTCTAAGGGTCTTGGGCCTACTTTGGACTCTCTCCCTTTTTATAAATTTAAAGGAGCTCTTACTGTCTGTTTTGATATTACGTGCTTTCTCCCTTTCTTTTCATAATCATCTTTTGTTATTTTTAAAAAAAATTCTCAATCCTCTGGTCCATACATCAGTGGACCACGCCTTCAATTCTCACATCTGAGATTTCTCTTGTTACTATCTTTGAACATTTTCTCAAAATCGTTCCTGTGTACAAAATGTTTGGTCATCTTTTTGACAACTTTGCTGCATAGATGAGACTTCAGGAGGGACTGCTTTATCGGAAGAGTGGTAGAATGCAGAACGCAGAACTTGCTGGTTGCAGGAAGTAGGTGAGACAGTTCCACAGTCACATAAAGTCATCCAAAATGTTCAGAACCTGTGAAACTTCTACTCATGTTGTGTCAAGACATACGTACTGCCACTGACATTTAAACAAAACAAAAACAACTTAAAAAGTTAAACTTATTAAATATTTTTGAAGTGTGCGGTGCATAAAACTAACTCTCAACGTAGGTCTTTGTAAAACATCCATTTGTAAATGTGCACTGCATTAGCTCATCTGTGATTTCTTAATTTGTGCTCTATAATATCAGGGTCACTAAGGATTATCTACATCCCATACTAACCTTAGTCACTTCGCTTATCAGACACCAGCCAAACTAAGGTTGGGCAGATTTAATTAGCAAACAAGTGCTCATTCATTTCCACCTTAAAATAATTTATTTTGGATTATTGTAAGGAATGTACCAGACCCTTAAAAACTGGAATTGAAGAAAATCAATAAAAGCCAAGGAATTAAACATGCAGGGCTACTTTGGATAGAATAAGGGAATGGGATTGGATTGCTCAACATGAAGCTAATCGTCCACATGGCAAAGATATATTTGAAGGGCTCAATAAGTGTATGAGCCCAGCAACTGGGAACATGTTTATGTTCTCATTCATTATCCCACTCCTGAAGGTAGCAGGTCATTTAGTGGGATTTTCCCCCAAGGCAGCACTGGCCATTCTGTCTCTGTGAAGCCGAGGGCTATTAGCAGGCTACTCAACCACAGGGGCCATCACGGTTAGATCAAAGCTCTGCCTTTGCCCAGTAACCACTTGGTCAGGAAGTGTATGGACAAAGGTGAAGAACATTCTTATTTTAAGAGAGGCTCTGGAACAAGAGACTGAACATGTAGTTCCAACATCCCAGAACCATCTGGTTAACGCAGCAGACAGGAAAGACTGACACTGGGATTGTCCTGGTCCCTATTGATTTAGCTGCTGTTCCTACCAACTAATTTATGCCCTGAGAAGACATCAGATAGTGGGGCTAGAAGTTCTAATACTGTACGGCATTCAAATTTAAAAATGTTCCAAGAGTAATTTGCTGATAATGTGAACAGACTGAACAAGCAGATCACTGTGGCCTGTCAGCATATTCTCAGAGAGTCCAGTGACACCTCTGTCAGTCAATCAGGTGGAGACAGTGTAGAACGTGAAAATTTAAGCAATTCAAGCTGACTGGGAGTCTGATATCTGACTGAGCTCCACTTAGCTTTAGCATCCTGTAATTGGTGGTTCACCTAAATCTCATTATTCTTTGCACTGATGATGGATAACATATTGTGCCTATATTGTATATTAAAAGATAAGGCATCTGGCTCAGGGTCTCTTGCCTGCCTGCATGAATCCATTCCCCCAGGGCCTCTGTCTCCTCGATACTTAGCCAAAGAGCATGACATCATTTTCCTACAGTCTGCTGTTTCAAAACAGTGCTGTGTTCTCAGTACTACAACAGCAGGGGCGTGGAAACATTTAATTACACTACACATCTGTTAAAACCTTTACCTGTGCTTCCAACCAGCCTGTTTTACACAGCAACAAAGCACATCCCTTTTTAGCCGCACCTTAAACATGAGACATACCAAGGCAACCCCACCCTTCAAAACTGGACTATTTACGATTGGAGCTTGAGTGTCCAGTGAAATTTGGTCTTGCGATGTTGGAGGAGGTGACTAAAACCCCACTCTGGTTGTACTGTAATGACCAGTGTCCCTAACCCTAACCTATCAAGGCTCGCTGTATGAGGGGAGGCAACGGTCATATTTATCACTTGTTCTTGCTGCTTTTTGGCTTCCATTTTACATCAAGGCGTACTTTTTCTGACCAGTTGCAACCTTCACCAGTCAAGAGTATAGAATGTTCCAGAATCACATGTAGCTGGCTCAGGATCAGATGGGTTGAGCCCTGGGGCCACTAATTATTTTAATTTTGTGCGCTTCTGTGTCCTGCATTGCGTGACTACGTTTTACATTCGGGTTGATTGGCTCTCATTTTTTTTCTCCTCTCCTTCCATTTGTCTCGCCGTCCCATGTACAATGAGATGGGGTAGGGGTTGGTTAGCTCAGCTGGCCGGAAGGCTGGTTTCTGATGCCAAGTGACACCAACAAACCACAAGTTCGATTCCCCATCCAGCCAAGGTCACCAGGAAAGTCCTGCCTACTCAACCTTGCCCCTCACCAGAGGTGACCCTCAGATTAAACTCACCCCACAGTCAGCTCTCTCTAATGAGAGAGAGCAGTCCTCTGGGACTATGACAACTTTCCCTTTTACAATGATATGGAAAATAATTCTTCCCTTGTCAAAAAAATCTGGACTTTGGCTCAAATCTCATTAAGGCCCGTGTCCATGAACTTAATTATCAGTCCCTACACCCCTCCCCATTCCCAATTTTGCCATCGCTTCATTTTTGGAGTCCAATATTATCATGCTTGAGTTGGTTAGGCCACTGTTGGAACACTGCGTTCAATTCTGGTCTCCCTGCTAAAGGAAGGATGTTGTGAAACTTGAAAGGGTTCAGAAAAGATTTACAAGGATATTACCAGGATTTTAGGGGTTTGAGCCATAGGGAGAGGCTAAATAGGCTGGGGCTATTTTCCTTGGAGCATCGGAGGGCCCTCAGATTAAACTCGGAGGGCCGATCTTATAGAGGTGTATAAAATCATGAGGGGCATGGATAGGGTGAATAGCCAAGGTCTTTTCCCCAGGGTAGGGGAGTCCAAAACTAGAGGGCATAGGTTTAAGGTGAGAGGGGAAAGATTTAAAGGGGACTTAAGGGGCAATTTTTTCACGCAGAGGGTGATGTGTGTATGGAACGAGCTGCCAGAGGAAATGGTGGAGGCTGGTACAATTACAACATTTAAAAGGCATCTGGATGGGTACATCAGTAGGAAGGATTGAGAGGAATATGGGCCAAATGCTGGCAAATGGGACTAGATTAATTTAGGAAATCTGGTTGGCACGGACAAGTTGGATTGAAAGGTCTGTTTCCATGCTGTACAGCTCTGTGACTGTATGTTGAACAACAATTCCTGAGCCTTATACAAGAAGCAACTTAGATAAAGGAAAAGGGATGATTCCAAGATTGGGCCCAATAGGAAAATCTGATACACAGGCCAACAATTATAACACGATCTCTCGTGATCCTGGATCTCCACTCATCCAGTGCTGAGTCAATGCAGTTGGTACAACATATCTGAGACAAAATCTTGGCAAGAGCAGGCTGGTAAGAGAAATCAAACAGCTCCACACTCCATGTTGCCCTTTGGGTGAAGCAGACAGTATGGTGCCAATTCATGCTTAATTATAGGTGTCGGATTAAGAACAGAATCCAATGGAATGAGATTAAGAACAGAATCTTACTTTACAGTTTTTACCTCGACAGACAGCAGACAAGAGACTTTCATGTCTACACAACAGTGACTACAATTCAAAAAGGGAGGTTAGATAAATATGTAAGACAAAGCGAAGAATAAAAGTTATAATTCTTGCAACTGTAGCTACTTGCTAGGAGCATGGAATTTACCTTGTCTAACTTTGCAGATTTCTGAAAGAGTTAGGGAGATGATAGGTTTCAGGTGTCAGCCTGGCTCAATTGATAATTATTTGCAAGGTACTTGTGGTTTGAGCTGCACACGCCTTGAATCTCATGCAGACCAGGTTCAAAATTCTACTACAAGAATTTTCATTTGCATGGTGCCGTTCACATCCAAATGCTCTTCACAGTTAACCAGTTGCTTTTGAAGATAATTACTGGTCAGAAATTGTAGAAACCAATTTGCATAAGAAAATCAGTTATCTGAAGAACTGGACAGGGCTTCTGTTTAATGTGTTAATGGAAGGGCAGCCCTTTTGGACAAGGTTGGGTCTAGGCCTGAAACATCAGCCTTCCTGCTCCTATGATGCTGCTTGGCCTGCTGTGTTCATCCAGCCCTGCACCTTGTTATCTGGTTCACCAATGTTCTTTAGGGAAGGAAACTGCCATCCCTACCTGGTCTTGCCTATATGTGACTCCAGACCCACAGCAATGTGGTTGACTCTTAACTGCCCTCTGGGCAATTAGGGATGTGCAGGCCTAGCCAGAGATGCCCTCATCCCGTGAAGGAATAAAGGAGAAAAAGGGATGCTATCAGAGATCTATGATTCAAAAATCAGAAGTGAGCTTCCATTAATGCCCTGAGAAAAAATTTTTCCTCAGCAAAAACAAAACTATAACTTGTTGTTAGTCTTCTTACTGTTTACGGAAATTGCTGACATGAAATAGCTGTTAGATTTATGCAATCAACAAGCAAATCCATCTGAGAGACCTTTTTTCTGAACTGATTCAACCTAATAATATGTGCATCCATATAGCATCGTGTTAATACACAGGATCATCACTGGCAAAACTTATTTCCTTTCCCCAAACAACACCAACTCTTGGCTCCCCTGTTACATGTTGGGCTGGCTATTTCTGGGAGAATGCAATGAACCTCCAAAGTAACAAGCGATTGATTTTTTTTCCTATGTGACTAAAGTTCTCACGAACAAATTAATTACATGGGCATGGAAACATGACGATGAGGGGCATGGGTTGGGTGGGGCACAGGAAATTGATTGAAAGGTAGGGAAGCTACTGCGAACTCTGTGCTTACAACCAAGTAAAATCAGATGCAGTCCTTACTTGAGCCTCAAAGGGCAGATTACTGAGTCAACCAGTTGTTACAAGTGAAATGGCAAACCCTTACTCACAATGGAGCAAAAAGATAAAGCATTTGAAAAATGTGAGACCACCCAGAAGCAGGGTGGGCTGGGAAGAATTTTCAAATGCTGGAATGGGGATCCCTTCCCTGCTTTGAAATTACACATTTTGCATTCATTCAGCTTAAGGTTTTGTTTTGTGCGTGTGATAAGCTCATGTAATTTATACCATGACAAGACTGTCTTTCCACATGACCTTTCATGTGAAGCCCCCAGGCAGTTCACAAGTTGGTGTAAGGAACAGCACAGGGAGCCAGGAATCCAAAGATAAAGAGGGATAATTTAAAGGTTGATCCAGGAAATTAGGTTTAAAGAAGCTGGTGGGGGCGAAGGGGTGGGAAAGTGGCAGTAGTTAGTGAGGTATTCCAGAGAATAATTGACTAGCATGAGCCTTCTGCCGGTAATAACCAATGGAAGGGATTCAGAGAGGCAGAGTGATTGGAAGGAGTAGGAGCAAATTACCGCAGATACTGGAATCTGAACTGAAAACAAAAATACTGGAGATCACAGTGAGTCGGGCAGCATCCATGGAGAGAAAGCAAGCTCACATTTCAAGTCTAGATGACTCTTCATCAGTGACTGGAAGGCACTGATCCGATTTCATGCTTGGCAGTTCAGTGTTTAAACCTTCCCTGGCCATCCAGGGCACTCAGCTGGTAGCAACCTTCGCCCTCGAATCACATGTTTGCGACACTAAGCCCAACTCCAGAAGTTGAGAATGTGATCGAGGTATTGATCACCTTCTCTGCAGCAGAGGGAATGCTGTGTGGTCGGACGTGTGCATTTGAAGGAGGTTAAAGAGTTTTTGTGCTGTAGTGTAGACTGAGGCATCTGGTATAGTCTGGCATCCTCAACAAACCAACAATTTACGTGGTTGCTCATCAAATTTTCTGGGATCCTGCCACATGCACATTTGTTGCTATCTTTTATTTGCATAACAACAGTTACTATATTTAAAAAAAGTAACTTATTTGGTTATGAAATGTTTTGTGATTTCTTAAGCATTTGAAAAAAACATTGCATAAGTGAACTTTCATTCTTCAGAGAAAGACTGTGCGAAAAGCAAACAGACAGATAATGCTCCAGTGGAGAACAGGAACACCAACACCTAGCCTGGCAATATTTGCCGCTGGTGAAAATTTGAACCCTGATCCAATTAAGGCACTCGCACATTTAAGTGCACGTGTTACTATAACTCTGTGTCTTCCCCTTCTTTGATGCAAAAACGTGAATGTGATGCTGCATTTTACAACATGCATTGCGAACAGATCAGTCAGCATCTGAAAGAGGAGAGTGAGTTAATGTTACCTATTCACTCAACTCTGACAACAGGCTACACCCAGATGTCAAGACCTCCAACTAAATATCAAGAACGACATCCAAAACATGAAACCCCTTTTCAAATGCTGATTGATCCTGTTACTTTCCCCCTTTCGTACTAAGGGATTTAATGGCTTCATTTTGTTCTGGGTAGATCCAAGGATCAATGTCAACTGAATGCTAAATCAACTCAAAACTACACATAATAACTTTGACGACTGATTTTGAAATAATGAGATACGATTAACAGGATCTGTGGTTATATAGAATATCTGTTATTTTACAGTGTAATGAGCTTTAAAAAAAAATCACGAAGCAGTTGTGATTATGTCAGAAAGTTCAGACGTTTCCACCCCCACACCAAATGGTCGTAGGCATCAATTCTGCATTCACTGCCCATGTATGGTTGAGGCCCAGAGTTTAAAAGTACTGTTTAGAAATGCTTGGTATATGTAGCGTGCCGCAGCCCTTTGAATAGGATTAAGTGCAATTGATGACCTGAAAACAAACTGCCCACTCTCCTTTCAGTCAACGCTGCTCTCAGCAGTCAAACCAAACCTTTAAGAGACAAGAGGCACTCCAGATGATCAACAAATTTTTGATACTTCTGCATTACTCTGGCTGACAGACGTGTAAACCAATGAACTAGAGACTTCCCCAGTTTCCAAATTACGGCAACCTGGCTTTAGAAACGTTACGTAAATTGACCAAGGTCCCACATGATGCTGCAACTTCGAAATTGCAAAACGAGTTGGGCAAAAGTGGACGGTCAAAAGTTGGCCAATGGAATAGTTTTCGCATTGCTTCAATCACGAGCAGGAATCATGACTGAGAGAGCTTTTCTTTGGTATCCACTTCTAAGACAGCTGAATATTAAATGGAAGTTAATATGCACAAAGTGTAAACAAGAGGAAGAGTTGAGTGAAAGCTCCCCATCAGGTCAACCATGGACTTATTAAATAGCAGAACAGGCTTGAGGCACTCAATGAGCTAGTCCTGCTCCTGTTTCTTCTGTTATCAGTCAGTTAGCTCATCATTGAGTGGCTAAGCCGCACACTGTCCTGATTCCCACTGAGTGTTGAGGGAAAGTGGTGAAACAGCTAGGAATTGGATAAAGATCAGAAGGCCCTGAACGACGCAATAGGGATGAAACTGGTCTTTGTTCGTCATGTGGAATGAATTTATCGCAATTTAGCAGCCTATAAATGTGGCTTTCTGTTTTCTCTAATGGAGGTAATTATTGCATCCCTATTGCCTAAGTCAGGGATAAGATCAACACTCAGTGGGAATCAGGACAGTGTGTGGCTCAGCCACTCAATGATGGGTTAACTGACTGATAACAGAAGAAACAGGAGCAAGAGTAGATCATTGAATGCTTCAGGTCTGTTCCACTATTCAGTAAGTCCGTGGTTGATCTGATGGGCAGCTTTCACTCCACGTCGCTTCCCACCCCCATAATCCTTGACCCCAAATTCAATCAAAATGCACACACAGGAAGCAAAACTATATTAGGATAGAAAAAGGTTTCACAATTATTTTGCAATGTCTTTGGGATTTTACTGAGGCAAACGAGGGACGATGGATTTAGGGTGCAGACTGGCCAGAATCTGGCTAAATGGTGAAACAGGTTCGTGAGGATAAAGGATCCACCCTTGCTGCTACGTTCATTAGGTATATTCAAGAGGGGGCTGGACATATCCCTTGCGACTAAAGGGATCAAGGGATATGGAGAGAAAATGGGAGTGGGATTCCGAAATTGCACGATCAGTGATGATTATATTGAATGGAGGCGCAGGCTCAATGGGCCAAACAGCTTAGTCCTGCACCTATGTTTCCATGTCACTAGATTGGCTGGAGTTTTGCACTTGTTCTGCATTTAAATGTGAGACAAAACAGTCAGGAATTCACCTCCTGAAACAGTTCTGTGGGGTGGAGCTCAGGAGGTGTTATACAATTCATTCTCAAGCCCCTTCACACCAGAAATACAGCACCATCGACTGGCTGATTCACATGCTCATAAAACTATTTCATTACCCCAACCTGCCCGAGGCACTGGGCTCCAGCCAAAGGAACCAGGAATAACCTTCAAAAGGCAAAACACAATTTGCATCTACGTGTCTTGTCCTGTCACATCCAATGCCTAAACAGGTCCTTCCTAGCACTAGACTCAAGGACATTGAACACAAAAACACTGAAAACAAAAACCACCTCGATTCAAATTAAAATAAGGCATCGGCAACAAACACTAGTTGGCATTAAACAGTTGCATTTTAATTCCTGATCACTTTCAAATGTGGGCAGAACCTTGAAAAATGGGACTTGTTTTTAAAAAAAAATTCAGGCAATAGACAATTTGCAAACACAATGCCCTGCTTATTCATGCATGTTGTTGGCTAGGTCAGAGGTCTGTGTAAATGTCAAGATATTGCTTTCAGTTTGGATCTGAGTTAACCTGGAGGTGTGAAGGAGGCAGGTGGGGCTGAGATATCTGTGGAACGAGGAGGAGCTGCTACACAAGAATGTACAGGGTCAAAGCAGTTTGGTTTGAAAAGGCAGGAGGTTAATCTGAGAACTACGAACATCACACCAACATATGACTAAGCCAATGAGTGGCAAGTTTCAAAATTTACACATACACACAGGAAAAAAAAGCACACTAACAGGTTAGGGGTGGAACGTACAACAGTAACTCAGATTGTTCCAAGCCACTTTCATGTTAATTCTCTGACATTTTTTCTTTGCATTTTTTTGTAACATGAGCTCTCCATCAAACGCCCTGAAAAAAATGACAGTACACTAAACTAGAGAAGTATAGAATAAAAAAAATTACCAGATCAGATTGCTCCAGGATTTATTGGTACTGCAAAAATAACCTAAGGGGTTAAAATGCTAACCAACCCAAGCTACATTTTGCAAACACAGCCCTCAGTCACGCTTATTTTAACATCATTTACTGATAAGTTCCAATCTGATGTCAGAGAAGACTAACCAAACAGCCAGAAGCGGGTCTCCTGTGAATGCTACCAGAGATGGGTGCTGGTTATCTGCTTACAAGGCAAGCACAAAGCTGCTGTGACCAGGCAACTTTGGCAACTGAGAAGACCTATTAAAAATCATGGCATCATTGCAGCAGTTACAGATTTCATTTACAGCCAAATCCTGGAGAGCCAGGCTCAGGAGACCAGCTGTGGCCCAGCGTCATCCCTGCACAATATGGAACTGGAGTTTGGGAGGGAGGGACTTTGTCACCACCCAGTCTCATTACGCCTCCTCCCTCCTCCAAGGCCCCCTGATTACTTTCCTCTCCAACTAAACTTGTGGCCTCTTTAGTAAATGTTGGTTTCTGCTGGAACCTTCTGGTTTGCCTTCGGTAGATCAGCTTACCTTGTGCTGTCAGTTAACCCTTTCAGACCTCCATACAACAGCCAACTCTTCTCCTATTCCCACTCTGGAACTGTTCCTGCTCCCCACTTGCCCCCCCATCTATGAAGCAACACAGCACCATTATCTAACTATAATTTCTTCAATGCTATTCTCCCAGGCAACAAATATTATCTTAAAAGGTACAACTGAGGATCGATTTTCCAACTTAGAATCATAGAACTGAACGGCACGGAAACAGACCCTTCGGTCCAACTCATCCATGCTGACCAGATACCCTAAATTAATCTAGTCCCATTTGCCAGCATTTGGCCCATATCCCTCTAAACCCTTCCATTCATATACCCACCCAAACTGTGCTAACCAGCATCTTATTGAGTAAAAATAAAATCTAATTATTTCCCCTTCTCTGCTGAGGTCCGTCCTAACGTGAGGGTTCTCATCGGGATCTGGAGTCCGGGTTGGGAATGTGCAGGATGCAAATAAACATTCCTACAGTAATCTCACTATTTGCACAATTACACACATACACAAAAGCAGCGAAGTGTGAACACACACTCTGCACTGCCACATTAACCTCAGTCACTGGAGTTTCTCCTTCACAGGCTGAACCTCTCTATCTCCCCTGTAGTTGACTTGTGCAGCCAATCCAACAATAATATCGTGGCAGAATTCAACACCGTGTAATTTACTACTGGCACGGAGGGCCTGCATGTCCCTTCTGTACACTGCTGAAATATATATACATATATATATATATATATATATATATATATATATATGTAGCACAGGACGATAGAATATCTATCAAACGTTGCAACACTAACGAAATACCACTGCCTCCAGCCCGTATTATCTCCCTCCTCTTTTGTAAGTCAGTTAAAGCCAGAAGACCACAAACCTGGGGGAGCCTGCAGTCAGGAGAGTCTAACTGAAAGGCATGCTGTGCCACATCGAGTTAAAACTTCATAATATTTCGGCATCTGTTTCAATGCAGCTCAGGGCTCGTATTAGAGTTACTTTAAATTCTTGCATGACTGCATTCTTTTAAAAAAAAAGAAAAAGCAAATTAGGGCCCGTTATCTCCTCACCCCTCTCTCTCTCACACACACACACACACACATCCCTCCCCCCCCACCACCACCGACCCTCGCTACTAATCCCTCCTTTTAGGAATTCCTTGTGCCTGTTCAAGCATGAGCATCTAGAATACGCCATTGTGAACAGCAACAGAGAAGAGCCATGATGAAGCAGTTTGCCTTCTGCCAAGGGGGAAGATACCATCATTCAGTCGAGGGGGGAACCTGTGTATCTGCATCGTGGATTTCAACAACAACACAACAAAACAAGAGGCACAATACAAACAGAAGAGTAACCCCCAGAACACTCTTGCTCTGCAGCACTCTGTGGGAGAAGAGTGTCAAACACTAGGAACGTGCCTGATGTGCAGGTTTGCTGACAGACTGTACAGGGCCCCCTGTTTAGCCAGAATCACACGCCTGCTACAGCAGACTTCACATAATCACAGATTTAATAAAACGGCCTAATCCATCCCACATGAGGTCATGATTCCATAAGCAGCAGGATACCCTACCTTGTTCCTGTTCACATACTGGCCCAAACACAGCTAGGGCTTTCTGCCGGACCTATTTCCTGGTTCAGACACTCCACCAGGGCTGGTGCACAGCACTCGCCCACAATCCAAAGATTCCCCGAGTGACTATTCCTTTCTCCTTCGAAATGAAGTTCAGTTTTAACCCATTCACTGGCTCACCGTGGCAGAGAAGCACCAGTCAGTTTTCAAAATTATCCTTTGCTTTATTCACTCACGGGATGTGGGTGTCCCTGGCTGGGCCAGCATTTATTGCCTGCCCTAGTTACCCTTCAGAAGGTGGGGGTGAGCTGCCTTCTTAAACCGCTGCATTCCGTGCGCTGTGGGTAGACCCACAATGCCCTTAAGGAGGGAATTCCAGGATTTCGATCCAGTGACAGTAAAGGAATGGCCATATATTTCCAAGTCAGAACGAAGAGTGGCTTGGATGAAGCTTGAAGGGGATGGTGTTCCCATGTATCTGCTGCCCTTGTCCTTCTGGATGGAAGTGGTCATGGATTTGGAAGGTGCTATCTAAGATGAAGGGTTAGTGGGAATGGTTTTCTTAAATTTTTAGAGCTGTACTTTGGCTTTTGCCACACTTTGAAATGCAGGGATCCAATGTGGAACCAAAAAGCAGAGAGAGGGACAGTTCCAAGTTCAATCGTTAGCCAGTACTGAATTAGCCAAGCTCCCTGGAAGGATGCAGTGCTGGGGGAGCTGGATTTCCAGTGTTACCGCAGGGGAGAACTGAGTCCACCCCCTCACCACCAGTCAAAGTGTGAAGATTCACATTGAAAATTACAATGAATTTACAGCACAGAAACAGGCCATTCAGCCCATCTGCTCTGTATTGGTGTCCATGCCATGTCATTCTTCAAATATGCTGGGGGAGGGGGAGCTGCTTTCCTCAGTCTCCTCTCAAAATCTGGGGTACAATCCCAATGTGAGATATGCCCCAACTCACCCCCACCTTGTTTGACTATATGGCTTCAGGAGCAGAAGTAGACCATTCATCCCATCGAGTCTTCTCCACCAATGGATGAGATCATGGCTGATCTGATAACCCTCAACACCACTTCCCTGCCTTTGTCCCTTTACCCCCAATCCTCGATTCCCTTCCAGATTACAAATCTGTCTATCTAAGCCTTGAATATACTGAATATATACCAGCCTCGACAGCCCTCTGTGATAAAGGTTTCCACACAGAAGAAATTTCTCCCCATCTCGGGTTTAAATGTGCGACCCCTTATTCTGAGATGATGCCCTCTAGTCCTACAGTCTTGCAAGGAAGAAACAACCTCTTAGCATCGACTCTGTCAACTACTCGAAGAATCTTAGATGTTTCTGTTGTGCAACCAACAAATAGCCAAATCCCTAGGCCTTCCTTCACCACACTGAGATCCCCCCCTCCAAGTACTCGCTACTGGACTTTTGGAACAGCCTCTGGCACTGCTAGAACAAGAGAGGTTCCAGTCTCTCTGAGTGAGGAACTGAGTGAGGGGCTGAAGTCCCATCTCCAGTCAATCATTCCTCCTTGGGCCAGTACTAAATTGTAGGGTTGCACGCATCAGCAACAATGCACTGGCCACCGACCCTTCGGATGGTGGGAACAGAATTCCTGCCATCCTGAACAAAAAAAAAGACTCTCATTTCATTCTCACAAGAGAAAACATCTCCACTCCTCCTGGCTCATGCTTTGATATTTGCCCTTAGCCCTTCATAATTCTAAAAGGTCGCCCTGTAGCTTCCTCTTCTCCTGAGAGAATAGCTCCAACTCGTTCAGTCGTTGCTAATATCTATAACCTGCAACTTCTAGCAGAAAGTCTGTAAAATCTTTTCTGCACCTTCTCCATTGCCTCTATCTCCTTCTTGTAAGACAGAAAACAGAAATGGGACACCGTTGTAGTATAACTCGTGTTTTGCAGAGATTCACCATCATTTGTGCAGAATTTATTTCTACTCCTGTGTAAAGGTGATGCCAGTGAACTACAAGGATCAAAACCTAGGAGAGCATCAGAAGGACAAGAGGGTCAACTGCTTAAAACTATTTTGCTTCAAATTATTGCAATTTACTAAACTTCATCGTCCTCCAGAATTGCAGATTATTAAGGCATAGGATACAAGGATAAAGTTCCAAAGATAGAAAGTTGCTCAGAACTTTATAGGCAAGAGAGTACAAGGGAAAAGCAAGCTACAGACCTCAGGATGAGGCTATAGAAATGTAAGTAGTTATTGTTGCTGGGATATTGCTGGGCCTACGAGGATTGAACAGGAGAGTGGCACTATTTGGATAGCTCTTTCAAATGGCCGTGCAAGCCCAATGGGCTAATGGGCTTCCTTCCTGCCATTTGTCATTCTATAATTCTATTTTTGTTCTAAAGACTGCAGATGGCTTAACCAATGATGGTGAAGAGAATGATCTAACTATCTAAAAGATTTCTGTTGATGAGTTAAATACCAGGGAGTCAAAGGTATTAAGTGTTGGGTGCTGACTGGTTAATTCAACTTGTTATGTGTCTCTTTGAGACCAATGGGCAGCACAGGCCTCGGTTCATTATTACTCTGCGAATAAAATTTTAGTTTAAAATCCCCAAGTTTCTCTTGAAATGCTGATTTAAGGGCTCTCTCACTTCATTTTTCTTTGTATTGACCTGGTTAATTTGATTTTCTCCAAAGGAGTACCCAGATGTGGATACACAGAATCATAGAAAATAGAAATGGTAGTAGGTCATTTGGCCCTTCCAGCCTGTGCCACCATTCAATACGATCATGGCGGATCATCCAATTCAGTACTCTTTCATCGGTCTTAAGGGTATTTTGAGAAACTAAAAGCTATATCTAACTCCTTGGAAACATTCAATGTTTTGGACTTATCCGCTTTCTGTGGTAGAGAATTCCACAAGTTCACCGTCAATAGATGTGAAGCTGGAAAAGCACAGCAGGTCAGACAGCATCCAAGGAGCAGGAAAGTCAATGTTTCAGGCCAAAACTGGGGAGGGGGATGGGAGCCCAGAGGTAAATAGAGGGAGTTGGTGGGGCTGGGGGAAGGGTAGGTGGAATGGGGATAGGTGGATGCAGGTAGGTTCACCACTTTTTACGTGAAGAAATTTCTCCTCATCTTAGTCCCAAACGGCCTACTGTTTCCTGATGCTGTACCCCCTGACTCTGGACTCCCAGTCTTCAGGAACATCGTTCTTGCACTTAACGTGTCTGGTCCTGTCAGAATTTTGTAGGCTTCTCGGTGATCCCCCTCATTCATCTAAACTTCAGTGAATTTAGTTGTAACCAATCCAGTCTCCAGTCAGCCTGGCAGTGGCTGGAATTTGAATGAAGTGGAAATGTAAACTCTGTGGTGAGTAGTAACAGGTTCCACCAAAATAATCTAGTCTCGGTTTATCTTACAGTAAAAGGTCAGGAGGTCCTCGAACTGAAAGGATGCACGAAAGGCCAGGGTCTGGAGGAACTGCAACCTGGAGCTTTTTTTTTTAAAAAAATTCATTCATTCATGGGATGAGGGCGTTGCTGCCTGGCCCAGTATTTATTGCCTAGAGAGCAGTTAAGAGTCAACCATATTGCTGTGGGTCTGGAGTCACATGTAGGCCAGACCAGGTAAGGATGACAGCTTCCTTCCCTAACGGACATTAGTGAACCAGATGGGTTTTTCCAGACGACCGTCAAAAATTCCAATTTTTTTTTTTAAATTGACTTCAAATTCCACCATCTGCCATAGTGGGATGTGAACCTGGGTCTCTGAATTAATCGACCAACGCTAATACCGCCAGGCCATCGCCTGCTTCTGCAGGAGGTTGTGTCGAATCATGGAGGTATCAGGCAATGAGATTAAGGATAATGAATTGAAAGTAGCAGAGCAGAAGGAGACTGATGTAACAAGGCAGGTCGTGGGCAGCCAGGGTTTGGAACAGGACTTAAATTTTGGACGGTGTGGAAGGTAGCAGGTTGGAGAATTGAAAGCTGGAAGGAACAAAAGTGTGGCTCAAAGTTTCACTGCTGTTTGGACAGAGGCGAGGGTGGAGCAGGGCACTTTCAGAAGTGGAAACGAGTTAGGGAGAGGGAGAAGTGAGGGTGCACTGGTAAGTTAAAACTGTTCCATCTTACTAGCATTGCATAGCCCGCACAGATTACCTGTGAACAACGCAAACTCCACATGGGGTTTGTCGAGCTCTCTGCCAAAATTCACCTCACCTCCAGTAGCAGTCCCACACCTTCAGGCAAATCAAATGTCAGTGACTTGCTGTATTATTTAAATAACGACAAATGTGTAGGTGTATTGAAAATAAGTTTCTTGTCAACAACTTGTGTTTTAATCACAATTGCAAAATACTACCAAAGATAAACGAGAGCTTTCATGCTGCATTGCCACGTCAATATAATGGGAAGAGCTGCATAACTTCTCAAAAAGCAAGATATGAATAAACCTGCAACATTAGCACGCCCCTCAGATCCTCATTGGCCAATGCAACACACATTAATACAACTAATTCAAAATCATGAAAGGTCCGGACAGAGCCAACACCAAGAAACTGATCTCATTGGTGGAAGGATCGAGATTTAAGGTGATTGGCAAATGTTGCAACAGTGAGACAGAGAGAAACTTCTTTTCATTGCAGCAGGTGTTTCGGATCCGGAACGTACTGCCTGAGATCGCGACGGAGGCAATGGCTTTTGAAAAGAAATTGGAATAGTTATTGAAAAAGAAAAGAGTTGAGGAACTGTTGACAAAAGGAGGGGGTGTAGGACCAGCTGCAATGCTCTTGCAGAATGCTCGCATGGGCACAGTGGGCCAAAGGGCCTCTTACTGTGTTCTCACCACTCTGTGATAATTCCAGGTATGCAAACCTGTGCAGGTTATTTTGCAAATCTCAACAGCCAGCCATTCATATGGCAACAACCCTCACCAATTTTTATTCAAAAAAACTATACAACACCTAATAAAACTCCAAGCTGAAATAATCATTTACAGTTAAACTGCAATTTTTCAGGAGTATATTTCTTGAAGGAAGAAATATATTGAAAACACTTCAGTTTCAAATTCTTCCAATATATAAATCTGCACTTTGTTAGATCCAATATATGATCCCCAACAGGAAATGCAAAGATCTTGCAGGCTGACACAATCTGGTGTAGTTTCTCTCCCCAGATATTCATTTTCTGTTGATGGCCTCTCTGTAATTCTAAATTCCTCTTTCCAGATACTATGAGCTCTAGTTTCAGAATCTAGACTTCTCTAAAAATAGTCAAGAACTTTTAGAAGAAAAACCAAGATTTGGAGCAGACCAAGTGGAACCTGCCTTTATACAGTGCTGTAACAGGAGGAGCATCATGCAAAGCCTGATAGAACCACACAAGGGCAAATTAGGTCAAATGACCAAAGGTAGAATTTAATGTGGCAGAACAGTAGGATTTACACAGGCTGCTCCAAAGTGGAATAAACTAGTGAAAACCGAGAGAACTGCAGATGCTGTAAATCAGGAACAAAAACAAAGTTGCTGGAAGAGCTCAGCAGGCCTGGCAGCATCTGTGAAGGAAAAAACAGAGTTAACGTTTCAGGTCCGGTGACCCTTCTTCTGAACTCAGAATAAACTAGTGGCCTAAAATTGGATTATTTGTTGCAGTTTTGAATGATAAGACTTCTGAAAGAGGGAGAAGAAAAAGAGTGGGCTATAATAAGAGCAGTGCAAACACTTCAGATGGTGCCCCAGTCCTGATACATGGCAGGTCTTGTGGCACAGCGGGTAGCGTCTTTACCCCTGGGCCAGGATCTCCAGGTTCAAGTCCCTGTCAGAACTAGTTGGCCATGAAAGGGGCATTTGTGATGCAATTCAAGAAACTGGCAATTAGCCTGGGAGTGCTTCCACCACTTCCCCACAAGGAGGGGAGGGGAACGTACACGAGAAGTTATCTGTCCCCCAGCCTTTCATAGATCATAGAATCCCTACTGTGCGTGCAAACAGGCCCTTCGGCCCAACGAGTCCACACCAACCCTTGGAGCATCCCACCTAGATACATCCCCCTATAACCCACCTAATCTACAATTTCCCATGGCCAATCCACCTAGCCTGCACATCTTTGGACTGTGGGAGGAAACCGGAATACCTGGAGGAAACCCATACAGACACAGGTAGAACGTGCAAACTCCATACAGACGGTCGCCCGAGGGTGGAATCAAACCCGGGTCCCTGGCGCTGTGAGGCAGCAGTGCTAACCACTGAGACACCGTGCCACCCCTACCAAAGTGGAGAATGTGGACCTCAATTAAATTTCAATATTTCTATGGGTCCTGTAAAGAGAGGATTATAGAAACAGGAATGGACCAGCCAGATTTCCTCACTTTGGTGACTGTTGCTGTATAATACAGTGGGGGAGAGAGGGATAGGGGATGAAAGAAAGAAATACATTGAAAACACTTCACGGCAGTAGACACTTCCTCCTTTTGAAGCACCAAGCTTTCTGGATGGTCGTGTGAATTTGCCACCTGATGCGGCAATAACTGTTGTCTTCCATCACACTGGCCATAAAAGGTGTTTAAGAATCCAACACATGTTAATTACAACTAACTGTCATACAATACATAAAAACATTGTATATTATATACAAACATTAGATTCCTCAGACACAAAGCTGGTTCACTAATGTCCTTAAGGGAAGGAAATCTGCCATCCTTACCCAGTCTGGCCTACATGTGACTCCAGACCCACAGCAATATGGTTGACTCTTAGTTGCCCTTTGGGGAATCAGGGATGGGCAATAAATGCTGGCCTAGCCACCAATGCCCATTACTCATGAATAAATAAAAATGTTTCTGGGCTCAGAAATCTCAAGCATATCTCTTAAGGTATGTTGTGATGGCGACAGAAAACAACAGGCAGATTCCGAGGAAGCGAGCAGCTATTTCTGAAACCGCATAACCCAAACCTCCCCAAGGAACCTCTGCCACGACTTGCACAGCTGACAGTGGGCATTTCTAAGTTGGCAGATACAAAATAGTGATGAGCTAATGATGTACTGGCACGGTGGCTCAGTGGTTCGCACTGCTGCCTCACAGCCTCAGGGACCCATGTTTGATTCCATCCATCAGTGACTGTCTGTGGGGAGTTTGCACATTCTCCCCCCGTCTGCATGGGTTTCCTCCTGCAGTCAATAGATGTGCAGGTTAGGTGGATTAGCCATGGGAAATGCAGGGGTTGTAGGGATAGGGTAGTGGGGTGGGCCTGGGTTAGATGTTCTTCAGAGGGATTGTGTGGACTCGACGGGTCGAATGGCCTGCTTCCACATGGTAAGGATTCAATGCTCTATTCTAAGCCACGGTTTAGGAACACCATTCCTTTCCTATTTTTCCGCCACTGGCAAAGGACAGAAGGAAGTCTGAATGCTATTTCATCACTGGTGCTAGGAAAGGGTTAAAACTTTGCCTGAGGAATTCAGAGCTTGATGAGTGTGCTGGTGGAGGTATGCCTCAATGTGGGCCTCTCTACCATGCATCATGCTCTGCTGCTTTCAGCTAATTTATTGCCGATGTCAAGACACAGCTTCCTTAAAAACGAATCTAGGGAGGTCCACATTCCAACCACCTCGAGGGCTCCTTAGGACTGAGGAACATGATGGCATTACAATGCATTGTAGCTATGTGAATTTTTAAGCTAAACCGTAAAAATAAATTGCCTCCTTTAGTGACAGCCCACCCCACATTAAGCTGTTGCTTCATTTGAACTGTTCAATTTGAATTACACCAAACAAAAGAAATCTCTTTCTGTTTTATTTATAATGTTAAATTTGCATCATTATAGAATTATTATAGATTCATTTACAATGTTTGCATCGAATCAGAAGGGCTAGCGTTAGCATCCACTAGTCTGTTTGTTTCAGCCTTTTGACGAGATGTTTTGTGAATGATTATTTTTCGACAAAAACGAAGTCCAGCAGCAGTGACCTAAGCCTTGCGAGATTCCCCCCGGTAGGTTAGAGGATCACAAACCCTGCCCCACCATCTGTTCCATCGAATGGCTGAAGCTTTATTGCTGTCATGTGTTTTGCTGAGCAGCAGTCTCCCAGCAACCACACAGTCTCAACTTCATGAAGCCGACCTGCCCTTGAGGCCTTTGCCAAAACACTGACACCACCACATTGTGGTGTGCGTGTGCACGCACGTCTGTGCGTGTGTGTGCATGCGTGTGTGAGCATGTGCGCACACGTCTGTGTGCGTGCCTGTGTGTGCGCGCATGTGCGTGCGCGTCTGTGTGTGTGAGTGAGAGAGGGTGTGCGTGCGCGCGTGTGGGCACGTCTGTGTGTGTGCATGTGTGCACGCGTCTGTGTGTCTGCATGTGCGTGTGTGCGTGTGTGTGCGCGCACGTCTGTGTGTTTGCATGTGAGAGCGTGTGTCTGTGTGTGCGTATGTCTGTGTGTGCGAGAGAGAGTGTGTGTGTGTGTGTGTACGTGTGTGCGCGCGTCTGTGTGTCTGCATGTGAGAGTGTGTGTGTGTGTGCGTGCATGTGTGTGTGCGTCTGCACGTGAGTGTGTGTGTGTGTGCGTGCATGTGTGTGAGAGAGAGAAAGGGTGTGTGCGCGCGCGCCTGTGTGTCTGCATGTGAGAGTGTGCGTCTGTGTGTCTGCACATGAGAATGTGTGTGTGTGTGTGCGTGCGTCTGTTTGTGTGTGCGTGTCTGAGAGACAGGGAGAGGGAGGGTCTGTGTGTCCGTGTGTGTGTGAGACTGTGACAGAGAGAGACAGAGAGAGTGTGTGTGTCTGTATGTGTGTGTGTGCATTTGTGACTGTGTGTGAGAGAGAGGGAGTGTGTGAGTCTGTGAGAAAGAGAGAGAGAGAGTGTGCGCACGTGTGTGTGTTTGTGTGTGAGAGAGTCTGTGTATGTGTGTGTGTCGGCATCTGTGTGTGCATTTGTGACTGTGAGAGAGTGAGTGTGAGAGAGAGAGAGAGAGAGAGAGAGTGTATATCTGTGTCTGTGTACGTGTGTGTCTGTGTGTGTGTGCATCTGTGTGAGAGAGTGTGTGTGCCTGTGTCTGTGTGTGTCTGAGAGTCTGTGTCTGTGTGTGTGTGCATCTGTGTGTGTAAGTGCGTTTTTTAAAAAACAAAGCAAAACCATATTGGGTTCTGGTGTGAATCACTGTTCCCTCAACTCCAGCCTCATCTCCCAACTGCCCCATTCCAGTCCTAATGTAGACAAGGAGCTTGGAAATCCAAATAAAAGGGCTTAGCAACGCGCATTCACTGTGTTGTTAGAATCGTCACATTAACCACTTCAGCTATTTACCATCCAGCTTTGAAGCAGCACCCACTCAGTAACTGATGACATGCCCTTGCCCACATAACCATGCAGCTATTCACCCAAACAACAGTAATGTGCCACAGGGCAGCCAACATGGTGACTCCCGCCTGCGAGGGCATCCTTCAGTGCCCAGTTTCGGTCTGATGTCAAACATATGATCCTTGGTCAGCAGGCGGAACGCTCTCCAACTTTAATGGGTGTCAGGCGTCTCATGCTCAGTCCCTCTGCTGTTTGTGGTTTACACTGCCTGTCCTTAGAGTTCAAACACAAGCCTCAGGATTGGGCAGGTCACTGCAGACTTTTACCTATGTCATGGAGGGATCTGCATTAACCCCCGAAGACTCAACCCCAGACTAAATATGTTTGATGGGAGGGGAAGCTGAGGGGTACGGAGGAAGCAGATGGATCTTACACGCAGCGACAGGCACTGGCAAGCTGTAACTTTACTATAAATTCTTTTTGTTAGTAAAGAAGTACAGATGTTATTTCCAATGGCCTTTACACCACTAGCTTCAGTGGATGCTCAAATGGTGCCAACCCTACATGCTAATGAAGGACTCTTGTGGTGCAGTGGTAGTGTCCCTACCTCTGAGGAGGAGGTGTGGGGTCAAGTCCCACCTGCTCCAGGTGCGTGTGTCTTAACATCCCTGAAAAATATCTATCCAGATTTGCCAATGCACCCGCAGCCAATATCAGGCTAACTTTTGGGAGTGTAGAGATGTGAATATCAGACAGGATACAGATTGTCAACAAACTTTACTGCAGGAAACAGGGACACCATGAGACAAAAATCTATCTTGGGTGGTATACTTCACCTGAGAGTCTGCACGGATTGCCCAATAAGGAGCTACAAATCAGATATGAATGTCATCCATGCCAATCCAATACAGTAGACTTACCCAAGGCAGACTTCTATCTATGTGACTCTTACAAATGATTTAACATGCAGTCTGAGGGCAGGTGGACACTTTGTATTGTGAGCTCCTCATCTTGGACAGCTGGGCATGGATCAATTGATCTGTGCCAACTCAATGATCACAGTTGGGACACTTCAATTATCCTTCAGGATCCAGGAGCAACATGTAAGCTAGAACATTCAGATTCACAAGACTGAACTCCTAGCACAGCTCCGGTTCTGCTTCATCTTGACACGTAAATCTTACACAAAACATTAGAGCAACACAACCACATTATTCAGCACTGGCCACTAGGTAAACCACTTTTCAATTCACGTACCTGGCATTTTACAGGACAGATGGGGGCCATTTTGTCTCTCATTCCTGACTTGGAAAGCGCTCTCCAATTAGTTCCAAACACTCCCTTCCTCCTCATTGCAAATGATTCTCTTTCAAATAGCCCTTTGATTGAAAATTGCCAACTGAACCTGCTCCCACTGTCTTTTCAGGTAGTGTGTTCCCCTTAGAACTCCTCATGCGTTCAAAGAAATCACATCTTCCCCCTGGAATTTTTCGCCAATTATCTTAAATACAACCATGAGCTCACAGTACGAAGTGTCCGCCCGCTCTCAGACTGCATGTTAAATCATTTGTAAGAGTCACGTAGATAGAAGTCTACCTTGGGTAAGTGGACTGATTTTTTTCTGAAGAAGGGTCTAGGCCCGAAACTTCAGCTTTCCTGCTTCTCTGATGCTGCTTGGCCTGCTGTGTTCATCCAGCTCTACACCTTGTTATCTCAGATTCTCCAGCATCGGCAGTTTCTGCTCTCTCAGGAACTCTTTCCTCTATTTTAGGAATACAGGAACAGGAGCAGGCCATTCAGCACATCAGGTCAGCCCCACAGTCATGGCTGATTCAACACTTCAATGCCTTTCACTCTATCTATCGCTAATACTCTCTGTGTCATCAATCGATCAATCACTGTCATAAACGTACTCAAACATTAAGCTCCCACATCCCTTTAAGGTCAGGAGTTACAAAGGCTCACAACTCTGAGAATAATGTTTTCACCCAGGGAGTGGTGAGCCTGTGAAATTTCCCCCACAGAAAGCAGTTGAGGCCAAAACATTGTATGATTTCAGGAGGGAGTTGGATATAGCAACTGGGGCTAAAGGGATCAGAGGATATGGGGAAAGGAAACAGGATCAGGGTGGAGAGTTGGATGATCAGCCATTACCATATTGAATGGTGGAGCAGGGTTCACTCAAAGGGCTGAGTGGCCTACATCTGCTCCTATTTTCTACGCTTCTGTAAGATTTTCTCCTCATCTCAAACCTAAGTGGGGTCCACCTTATTTTAAAATAAAATTCCACGGCACCTCCCCACCCCCAAAGCTTTATTTATACATTTTGGCTTTCAGTCAGAGCTGACCTTTACTCTGGTATTAACACCTACTCTGCATCAATGGTTTTTCACTTCTCCATTATCATTACTACTCATTTTCCTCTTTATTCAATGACATTTTTTTTTTTACCTGCAATCTTGCTCACCCTATAACCTCTGCTTAAACTCCCCTTTTGCTCCACTTGCCTTCCTTTCCTTTCTCAAAAGCATAGAAAGCATCACTTTTCCACCTCTCTCTTCAGTTCTGAAGAGGAGTCATTTTAGACTCAAAACCTTACCTCTACTTCTCTCTCCACAGAAACGGCCAGGCTGGCTGAGTTCCTCTAACCCTTTCGGTTTGCATTTCAGATCTTCAGCAAACAATCTGTTTCTCTTTATTCTAAATTCGATATCTTTTGGTTCTGGGGGGGTCTACCGACAATGGAAATATATTCTCAAGACATCCAACAGAGCTACACAATCAAATTATTTTTGGGGTGGTGTCATTGCTATTGGGGTTCAAAATCAGCAGGGACTGATTGGAGTGGTCATGATTTGTTCACTGAAACAGAAACACAGCTGGGGTTGCCAAGAGAACTGCTTGCTCTTGGTCATAGAGTCATACGACACAGAAACAGATCCACTGATCCAACCAGTTCATGTTGATCATAGTCTCAAACTGAACTAGCCCTGTGCTTGGCCCAAATCCCTCCAAACATTTCTTGTTCGTGTACTTAGCCAAATATCTCTTAAACATTGTAACTGTACCCAATAACACTAGAGACGGACAGATCGGATTCCTCATTCGACACACAGAACCTTAGACAACGCAGCAATCCCTCAGTACTGTACTAGAACATCAAGTTCGGTTGTGTGCTCTAATTGTGGATTAGGGGCTTGACCCTGCAACCTTCTGGCTCACAAGCAGGAACAAAGCTGTTGAATCAAACATTCAGTGACTATCTGTCCTACAGCCTGTCCTTAATCAAACCTGTAAAACATTAACTTTGTGGGCATTTTACAGCACCACGAAATGGCAATTTAGCCCCTGATGCATATTGCGCCTCTTGACGACTTCAAGGCAGATCTATCACTGAAGTGCTTTTAAATCCGCTTTTTCCTCATCCCCCTTAATATGCAGTGATCACAAATCTATCCGAGTTTTAAATGTTACAATAGATCTAGAATAAAGCGAATTCCAAACTTTCACCAAGCTTCACGTGTGGAATTCCAATCCTGAAAGGTCCGCCTCCTATTTTTCGAAAGATACCTGCACCTTACTGGTGAGAGGGGCAAAGTTCAAAGGAGCTGTGAGGGGAAAGTTTGCTTTTTAAACACAGTGTGTTAGGAGTCTGGAACGTGCTGCCTGGGGTGGTGGTAGGGACAGATATGATAGGGGCGTTTAAGGGACTTGTAGGTAAGCACGTGAATATGCAAGGGATGGAGGTCTATGGGCCAAGGGGAGGCAGAAGGGATTCATTTAATTTGGCGTCATGTTCGGCCCAACCTCATGGGCTGAAGGACCCAGTCCTGTGCTGTACTGCTCTATGTTCTAAGTAACAGACATAATTTCTCCCAATCTACTTTATCTGTTCCTCATAATTTGTTGAAATGTTTGATTAAATCATCTAAATTAGAGAGCAAACAACACCAACTATTCTTACAAATTCTCCCCTTGTAGCTCGACCCTTGGAGTCCAGGCATTAGCCTCCTTCCAGGGCCAATATACCTTCCTGAAGGTGTGATACCCAGAACTGCCCCCAGCACTCTCCAGCTATAATTTAATCAGGATGTTGTCTTGCACACAACCTCAAGGACATGTGACCCAGTGAGATTAAATCCTGCAACAGGCTTGTGAAGTAATATAGTTACTGAACGTAACAGATCCATTTCTTCATTGCCATCCTGGGCTGCCATCCAAGAAATAACTGACAACTGCCAGGCCTTTTAATACACTCAATACAGCAATCCAATGGGCCAGCATCTTATTACATACAACACAGCAATTAAGGAATTCATGCACAGTGCCTAGGAACATAACCAACTTTTATAAAAATCAGATGTGACCACGTTAAGCTAAATGATATTTTTACTTTAGTCATTTGGGGCCAGCTGTGTTGGGACTTTACTCCAAAATCACTGATAAGTTACATTTATATAGCAGCAACATCACATTTTATCAAGCAGTCTCAAAATGCTTCATGTTGGAATATTTGAGGGATGTGAAGCCTTAGAAATAGCATTGAGAGGAATGGCCAGTCTGTCTGTGTTAAGGGGAGAATTGTAAATAGACAGCGAGATGTCTGAGCTCAGTGGGTCAGATTGCCTGGATATGCAGGCTATACATGACCCAAGGTCTGTTGGTCAGTCACTCCGTGTTTTGAAAATGGCTGTTTGTTTTGGAAACAGTAGTAAGGGCATAGGATCAGCACATGTTGTGTTACAAACAAATCCCAAGGAATGCTGACACTAAAAGGCATGAGTGAATCTATGCAGCTGTGACCCCTTCCCTCGTTCACACCTGCAAACATCACGTGGATGCTCGTTATTGGACTCCAACAAGGTCAGCGAAGCAGCAAAGGTAGGAAAGGGCCCAGCAGTGGAACCTGAAATAACCCCTACAAGGCTCTCCTCTTTGTTGAGAATGAGTTCCCTTGGTAACAGGCCTTCCCAACTGGAACTCATCACCTGAGCCCTCTGTAAAGGGAACCCATTTAAAGGTGCTTGTGTGGTGCACTGGTATTGACTCTACCTATGAGCCAGGAGGCCCAGGTTCAAGTCGCATCTGCTCCAGAAATGTGTCATAACATCTCTGAACGGGTTCATTAGAAAATATTGTAAAGGAGTTGCAGTGAACAGCAAATACTCTTGATGCCTTTACAGAGAGATGGGTTTCGTGGTGGAAACAGATCTTCGTTTCCAACCCAACTCCATTGTGATTTAGGTCCTTCCCACTCTTCTTCACTTGTGATGGTTTGTATTGCTCCTAATGGGCTATCTAATTAGCTACACGGGCGACTTAATAGTTAAAAACAAAAGTCCCCTCACCAGATCACTGTGAAAAGAAAGTGTTTGGATGTGTGTGATAGCACTTCCCAATATAAAAAGAAAATAAAAACTAAAGCAGACCTGGGGATGGGTTTGCAGAACTGTTGGCCCTGGGCTGGGACCAGCCTATGGTCAGCATGGGTAGTGGCTCTATTCTTCAGCAATAAATGAAGTTCCATTCCAGTCAGGCTTCCTGAGTTATTACAAAACCGCAAATGCAAAGATTGCAAATTGAGGGCTTTCTTTCCTTTAATGTGAATGGCACTTTCAAAATGCAACTTGTTGTTGTGTTGACAGTGGAAGTGGAATGTGGAAATATGGAAATGAGCTGCATCAAACGTGCTGAAGGCACACAATACCTGGCTGTTCTCTATCCATTGACCTACCCTGTTACAAACTTTGTTGAGCACGTGGAAAATTTAACAAAAAAAAAGAAGTGATTTAATTCTTGTGCAAATGATTCTCCCCCGACCCCTCGCTGGTTGATGGTTAATTGGACTTTGATAAGTCCTACAGTCCAAAGAGGTGCAGGTTAGATGGATTGGTCATGCTAAATTGCCCCATAGTGCCCAGGGATGTGCAGGCTGGGTGGATAAGCCACGGAAATACAGGATTATGGGGATAGAATGTGATTCTCTTTGGAGGGTTGGTGCCCACTCACTCGGCCAAAATGATCTTTTTCTGCACTGCAGGGCTTCTAAGCGGGAACAGGAATTTGGGGCTGTGAACTTTACGTAGAACCTCTCCACGTTTAGCTTTTCCTCCCTATCTCAGTTTTAAGTTGAATCCTGACTATAGTCTCAAGAGCCAACTGGCCCTCCTCAGTTGGGTCTTTCGTAAAAAAGAAAAGGTAAAGCTGTTGGACACAGCATGGATACCACTGTAATGCTGCAATGCTACGGCTATTCGACAGACTGTTAGCTGAAGACACGAGCGCCAGCTGTTTGTCTGTGGAAGGCATCGTAGCACAGTTCCGTTCTGGAACTCGAACAAAAGCCAGGCATACTTCCCAGCTGCAGATCACTGGATAATGATCAGGAGCAGGAATTCTGGTGAAATTTTATACTGAGTTTGCCCCAGGGCAGCTGAGCCAAGCGCAGGGGAAAACAACCTCCCCAGCAGACTGGCAATTAACCCGCAGTCCATCCTGTTTGGAATGAGTCCAAGGCATCAATGCAGTGAGCAGCAGAAATTAAAGGAACTTTTTCAAACCTTGCCTTACAAGAAACATAACATTTATATTCATTGAACAGACAATCCAGTTGCTGAAGTCAGTGGACTTTTATATTTGATCACAGGACATGGGTATTTGCTGGCTGGGTCAGTATCTATTGCCCATCCCTAGTTGCCCTTGAGAAGGTGGTGGTGAGGTGCCTTCTTGAGCTGCAGCAGTCTATTCGGTACAGAATGCTGTTCGGGACAGAAGGCCAGACAACCAGACCAACAGGCAGGAAGTCAGGAAGAGATCCTGCGCGGTAGATGGATTGTAATTGAATATCCGCTGAAAGGAAGGGTAAGTTGCCAATTCAAGGAGTAGCAATCAAACATTGCACTAGGCAAAGGCTAAGCAATGTGAATCTTCAAACAGAAGACAACAAGTTGTTTCCCAGACCTACAGACTGTTCAGTACCATTGAAATGCGAGTCAATATGAGCTTCGACTCATTTATCAATCAACTTCATGACTGCCCTCAGAGCTCTATCAGCTCTGGCTGACCAATGACCATGCACAAACAGCACTAAGGTGATGACTGACATTGATGATGTGGTTCCTGTATTTGCTTTGCAGGCATCGACAAAGAAGCTTCAGTTGAACATAAAGTCGACTTTAGTGATAGACTGTAAGACCGTGTGTCAAGGTCACAGAGAGACGCGTGGGCTTGACGCAGTTTGGTTTGTCTTCAAAGTGTTCATCGTCAACATGATGGGGCGTGCCGAGTTAGTTTTTACCTTTAGATCACTTATTACATCACTCTCCGTCTACAAGGAGCAAAGAGAATAAAGCACTTGGCGCTAATAAATCAATTCATTCAGCAGTGAAGCCTTCATCCAGTTGTAGATGAGGTAGTTTTCAGTGAGATGAGATGAATCAACCCAAGGATGTAACTCTGCTGTGTGTGAACTAAACCAGTCTTCATGCAAAGTGGGCTTTAAGTAGCTGTGCATGTATGACAAAGTGTGGGTATGTGTACCTCTCAAGGAGTGTTCATGTGCCCATGCGTGTTGAGAGTGAGTGTGTGTGAGAGAGAGGGTGCTGTGGTGGGTGTGAGAGAGAGGGTGGTGTGTGAGTGAGAGCATGTGTGAGAGACAGCAACAGCGCTTGTGCGGGACAGAGACAGAGTGCGCGAGAGCGCACAAGAAACAGTGTGCGCGAGACAGAAAGTGCGCGAGAGCGCGCATGAGAGAGAGAGAGAGAAACAGTGCGTGCGAGAGGAGTGTGTGAGAGAGTGCGAGAGAGAGAGAGGCGGGCCCGCGCGACAGAAAGAGAGAGGGGCGTGCGCGACGGGGGGGGGGGGGGGGGGGGCGGGGGGGCGCGGGAGAGAGAGCGAGAGCGGGGGCGCGCGCAAGAGAGAGAGAGAGCGGGGGCGCGCGCAAGAGAGAGAGAGAGCGGGGGCGCGCGCGAGAGAGAGAGCGAGAGGGGGGGCGCGCGAGAGAGAGAGAGCAAGAGAGGGGGGGCGCGCGAGAGAGAGAGAGCAAGAGAGGGGGCACGCGCGAGAGAGAGAGAGCAAGAGAGGGGGCACGCGCGAGAGAGAGAGAAAGAGCGGGGGCACGCGCGAGAGAGAGAGAGCGTGAGTGAGAGACCGTGTGTGTGAGAGTGAGTGTGTGACAGTGTGGGTGTGAGTTCGTAGATGTGAGAGAGAGTGCGTGCGAGGGAGAGTGCGTGCGAGGGAGAGTGCGTGCGAGGGAGAG
>NC_063365.1:16977151-16990951 GCF_021869965.1 Rhincodon typus | reverse complement strand
GAGAGAGAGAGGGAGAGAGTGTGTGAGAGAGAGAGGGAGAGAGTGTGAGAGAGAGAGAGGGAGTGTGAGAGAGGGAGATTGTGTGCACATGTGCACGGGTGTGGTGTGTATGCATGTGTACTTAGTTTCGCAACGCCCAATGTTAGCACCAACAAAATGTGCTGATGTGACAACAATATTTACCAGCAGTTTATTTGCTCAGTACCACAATCCATCACTGTCCAATCGGTCAAATAATCGAGGACCACAGCAGCCAAGAGTCATAGCATCTCAGGATTTGTTCATGGTGTCAGCAATTTGATGCATGGTGATTTGAAATGATTCAAAATGGCACATAGCAGAAGACATGGCCCCATTTGAAATACAAATCAGTCACTTTACAAAAGGCAACATATATTTTCCTGTTTTTAATCCGGTTGAGTTTAAGGGTGTGGAGGGTGGTGGGCAATGTTTGGAGGAGGTAAACCACAGATTTACAGCACAGACAACCACTTTTCCTACCTGCTGATTTTGGAGTGAACTTGTCTCTGTTTGCAGCACATACAGCCAGCAGTCTGTATCCAAGATCCAAGTCAAAACCTTGCTGTGCGGCTACCCTGCTGACAACCTAGGCCAGAAACAAAAGCACAGCACATCATTAAACTCGGAGTTACACATAAAGCAGAAAAACACTGGGAAACATTTGGGAGTAAGGGGGCAATTGTGTTTGCCTCATAGCAACCGCTTGAGTTTGGTGTGGTTAGAGAGAGAGAGTGCTAGCAAACAGATGAAGCTGTATATTTTACACAGTCCTCACACCTTTCCTTCCCTGGGCCCTTTTGTGCTTTAAGCTGCCATTGAGTATTGCCTTGCTTCACAGTGGTGAAGAAATACTGTTGTAAAGTAAGCTTCAGGCTTGTAACTCGCACAAACTGGGCTTGCAGCCAAGTCTGAGCGAACACTCCCTCATTTTCTCCTGGCAAGTCACATTTAACGGGTTCATCATTAACACATCCTGGTTTAGGGTGAACACTTCAAGGCCTCAGGCAGCAGTGTGTGCAGGAACCTTCTGTACTGAAGGAGTGGCTTCGAATGCAGGCACACAGTCTCAAAGCAATTCCCCCCACCCCCCAACTCCTGACCATTCATGTAACCCTTCTTCTAGAGATCTAGCATCACTGTTTTTGTTAGGCATCTCACACTTCTGTTGGGTCTCCAATGCAGACAGAATGCAAGGAGTCATTTTTATAATCTTTGAGTTGAGAACAGCATGCGTCTCCAATGTGACAGCAGAAAAATAAACGAGGGGGAGGGCTAACGTGAGGTTCCTGGCCTCTGAAGGCTCCATCTTCTGGGCGCTTCAGGACAATAGAACGCCACATTTTAACCAGTTTAAGCATGTAATTCCAACACAGCCTGTTCAGTCCTGACATGATCTGCGGCAGCTCTCTCACGTCACAGTTTCAGCTCCCGCTCTGGGCACCCAAAAGCAAAATGTAGGCAAACACTCCCAATGCAGTGCCGATGGAATGCTGCATTGTCGTAGGTGCTGTGTTCTGCTTAGGACGTCAATCTTAAGCCCCATCTGCCCTCCCTGGTGGATGTTACGTGGCCAAACAGCACAATTTTAAAGGAACAGGGAGCAGGGACATTCTCCACAGCATCCTGGTCGATATTTACCTCTCAACCAGGATCACCGAAATCAGATAATCTGGTCATTAATATCATTGCTAGATGTGGAACGATGCTGTGTGCAAATTGGTTACTTTGTCTCTGATATTACAACAGTCATTACAGCCGATTAAATACCCTTCATATCAAAGATAAGGAGCTGTATGACATTCCAAGGGTATAAACTAATCACATTTTTCTTTTGCTGTTTTAAAAGGAAGGTCTTTAACCCTCAGGCATGTTGTCAGTGATACAAATTAGATTGATCTTGGCAAACTATTGATAGTTAGCGCTCTTCATTCATAATAAACAGCTTAAGTCTTGAAAACAATCACGTGACTGTGGTAGATTTTTAATCCGTAAGGGAATCAAAGGATTACTGGGAAAAGGGAGGAAAGTGGAGTTGAGGTTATCAGATCAGCCATGATCTCATAGAATGGCGGAGCAGACTTGATGGGCCAATCTGCTTCTACATCACACAGACCCGCTTTTTATAGACCTTTTGGCTACATGGGCAGGAGAATGGAGAGAACCAGCATTGTCCTGTGACCCTTTAACAGCTTCAGTTTGACATCTTCAATCAGGTCCAGCTTAGACACAGCCATCGATTAAATCTTCACCTCTCTGTATGCCAACTGGCTTACATACGCACATATCCGACATCTGATTTGGATATCTCTGCTCTGTTGAAGATGTATTATTACAAACACCTCTTGTTGAAACAGGTTAACAGCTGCTTCGGTTCCAAGCTGAAGACGGTTCTGGAAAGATGTTTCTAGAAGCCATCAGGGCAAAATCTAACCAATCACATTTAGACAAAGTCACCTCCTGCTCCCTGCCTCGCCCCCCAACCCGCCCATATTATGAAATGATGACCGATCCTTACTGCACTCCACCCCAGCTCCCACCTCCCAAATCACCCCAATCCCAACCCTGACATACACAGGCAGGACCACTGAGCAGTTCCTACCCCAACTGTGGATAAACAACTCATTGACCTATAGGAAGGCTGTTCTACATGTTCTGGTGTCAGTTCTGCACCGTATCTGAAAGACAGCACCCCTGACAATGCAGTGCCCCTCAACGTTGCTGTGAAATTGCGGGCCTAGATTCTGTGCTCAGCTCTCTGGAGTGGGATTTGCCATTGTTTGTAGACCGTGGCTGACACCAGGTTTCGATGAGTCACAGAGACATTCCACGTTTCATTTACCTGTCAGTTAACAGGCTTTGAGACATTATCCTGAAGTTACCAAGAACTGGGGGAATTCAAACAGAGACTATCAAACCCTCGTTGTCACTCTCCTATGTATCTTCCTACCAATTGTGTAAATCATTTGGCCCAACAAGTCCCTCTGGGTCACCAGGACTCACCCCCGCTGTAACCCTGCATTTCCCATGGCTAAACCCACCTAGCCTGCACATCCATGGACATTATGGGTAATTTCTCACGGCCAATCCACCCTAACCTGCACATCTTTAGACTGTAGGAAGAAACCGGAGCACCTGGAGGAAACCCACACAGACACTGGGGGACGAAATGCAAACTCGACACAGAGAGTCACCCAAGGGTGGAATCGAACCCGGGTCCCTGGCACTGCAAGGCAGCGGTGCTAACCACTGAGCCACCGAGCCACACTGTAATTTGACTGCATGTGCATCATTACCTCAGTAAAAGAACGTGAATGTGATACCTTGAATTTCATTGGCAGTGGGGAACCTCCAGATGTTAAAGATGCCTAAAAGTATGACAGTTTTCAATAATGCCATACCTCCAGAAAATAGGGTCAGAAATCACACAACACCAGGTTTATTTGAAATCACAAGCTTTCGGAGTGCTGCTCCTTCGTCAGGTGAAGTCACTTCCTGTGATTTCAAATAAACCTGTTGAACTATAATCTGGTGTTGTGTGACTTCTGACCTTGCCCACCCCAGTCCAACACTGGCACCTTCACATCCAGAAAACAGATCCTTCTTAAGAATATTTGAAATAATATCAAAGTTCCTGGAAAAGCCCAGCAGGTCTGGCAGCACCTGTGAGGGAAAAAACAGAGTTAACGTTTCAGGTTTTCTGAAGAAGGGTCCAGACCCGAAACGTCAGCTTTCCTGCTCCTCTGATGCTGCTTGGCCTGCTGTGTTCATCCAGCTCTACACCTTGTTATCTCAGATTCTCCAGCATCGGCAGGTCCTACTATCTCTGAGCTTGCTTTTGTTCCTTATTTACAGCATCCGCAGCTCTTTCGGTTTTTATTTGAAATAATATGTCTGCTCTCATCCTCACTCTTCAATGTAGAAAATGTAAACATCGGTGTGAAGTTCCTGTGACAGTTGGAGACATTAAGAATTAGACTGCATGGGCAGTCAAATGTGGATCCTTTAGTATCTCTTCCTAGCAGACTCCCTCTGCTGGTACATGTGTGTATGATAGCTTCAAATGGACAAGCTGTACAGTGAAATTTTCCATGCACTATAATTGATGTTTGAGGTATTGAAACTGCCAGCCTGAAGCACGATGTGTTCCTGGCTTTTTTTGATTGGCACACAACAATGGAAATTTATATCATGTAGACAATAAATACTGAGCAAAATGGAAATCTGATAGACAGGAATCAAGGAGTCCCTGGGGCACCAAACTGAATTAATGAGATTTAGTTGGGAAGGTACGTGGTTTAGGGGAGCATTGTTCTTTTGTTGTTTAACTAAAATGTAGGTATCATGCAGCTGAAAACGTTAAATAAAAACTAAAAGAACTGCGAATGCTGTCAGAGACAAATGTAGAAAATGCTGCAGGTCTGGCATGTGTGGAGAGAAATCAGATTTAACATTTCGGGTCACAGACCTGCTGAGCTTTACCAGCAATTTCTATTTTTGTCAGTTGAAAATGTTAAATGTCTACTTTGCACTTAAGGCCAACATGGATTTTCCAGTGGGACTTGCAATCTTTTGTTTTTAAGTCTGTAGAAGGGTCACTGGACCTGAAATGTCAACTCTGACTTCTCTCCACAGATGCTGCCGATGTGCTGAGTTTCTCCAGCAGTTTCTGTTTCAGATTTCCAGCATCCATAGTTCTTTGCTGGTTTTGTTCTTTAGGTTTTACTCTTGGACAAGTTTGACAGGAGCCTTGTTACAATATTTCAAGCAGAGTGCTCTGCCCACCTTCAGCGACTTGTGCCCTCTGCTGAGCCCCCATTATAAGCTGCTGACAATGCCTCCCACTCTGCACTCTCAACTTCCACACTCTCATTCTGAGGAGGAAGAAGAGAAGCTTTGTCTCCCTGTTTACAGTTGGTGCTTGCCCAGTGCATGGGTCAATAAAAAAAAAGATAAAATTGGAGGGTGAAGAAGCTTCAGGGCTCTCACTGGCACCCTTGGGCAATTTTTGTGCCACTTACCATCCACCCTGACCTAGTGTGTCCTGGTGTGCACAACAGTACGCAAACCTGACTACTGCACCCGAAATAATTTTGTTACAACTCACTGGGCTAGTGCATCATAAATGGGAGTCCTACTATTACTGGAGCCATATCACATGTTAAAGTTTGTTTTAAGGTACACACAGTACCCCAGTTTACCTGAAGTTCAGACCAGGTTTGATAGAAACCATGTAGCAGATTTCTGTACTAAAAAAAGAATTATTTTCTGTTATGATTAATCAGGCTATAACTACAAGTAAACAGATATAAAGCACTGGCATATAACACTAACTGAAACTCTAATCCCCTCATACACACAGACAGACAAAATATTGACAGAAAAGAAAAAACTGTAAGGTCAGTTCAGTGGTCTTTGCTTCCCAATTCCAATGCCAAGATGATTAATCTTCAGCTAGTTAGGCCTTTGGTTTCAGCTGTCTTTCTTTTGGAAGCTTCCACTAGTTTGTAAAGTGTACAATAATTCTCTTGGAAAATGTCTCTAAGCTGTTGGTTTAAAAGTCACGGCAAATGCTGTAGTAAAGATAACTGGTTGTCTTTCAGTTCGACCTGATTTTTTTTACTACAGAGACCAGGCAGCTTCTCCTGGGGAGAACAACAGCACATCCTTTTGTGTGACAAGAACTGGAAACAAGTTACAATCAGCTTCATTTAGTAAACAACGCCTCTGCTCCTGGTCATCTGCACATTGCAGGACGCCACAGCCACAAAAAAGAGTTCACGACAGGTATCAAATTCCTTGCTGTCAAATTATGCAACCATCTCGGTAAATACCAATTTTTAAAATCAGTTCTTTTTGTTTGCAGTCCATAGTTTAAGAAACAGTTCTGACATTATAACTTACGCATTGGCAATTTGGTGGTGTTCTACATGGTTTTGTAGCCAAAGAGCATTTGGCTGGAGATAACAAGTTCCTGATCTCTGTCCCAGTAATGAATGATTGGCAAGGTGCCACTTTTTGAGGATATGAAAGAAATTCAATCGGTTTTAATCTGACATGCTCCAGAAAGCCAGATCAGGAGCACACCTGGTGGGGCTCAGTGTTTAATAACGATATCCACATATGGAGTTAGGGAGAAGATATTGAGGTTTTATTGTTTTATTGTTAAAATATAAATCAATGCAATCCCTGTTACTCCTCCTTTCCTTCTGGATCCTCTCCCTACCCAGAAACCAACTCTGCTACTAGAAGCTAAGAACCCAGCCCTTAAGCTTCATTCCTCCATATTTTCCTGGCATTGTGCAGACCACCAAACTCCATGGGTAGCAGCAAGCTCAAGGAAATCACCACATTGACGGATGTGGTAGACCCTCTTGAGTAGCTGCCGCATGGCCATGCAGTTTAAAGGGAACATTACTCTTAAATACAATTCCCCATTGTGGGCATTCCTTATTCTCAATCAACACTGGAGCTGTGCTAGTTCACCTTTAAAGGTCTCTTGTGTTGCTGTGGTAGTGTCCATATCTCTGAGACAGGAGGCCTGGGTTCAGGTCCCACATGCATCAGACATGTGTCATAACAGGTTGATTAAGCTATCTTTTAGTTCGCTTTTAAAGGGACCTGGATTTCGAATACTGTCACTTGTTTAATGTTACTGAGGTGTACCTGCACTGATCTCCCCCTGTCAAACTGGATATTAGCCCCAGGATGGACAGCATTGATTCTGCTGTCGTGAATGTTGTTTTTCTTTTAGGATGACACAGTTGGTCTTGTATGCTTGTTATTTTGGGGATTTGATAATTGCCCTGCTGACCCTTCCAACGTTTCCATGCTATTCCCTAGAGGGAAAAACAAGGGTACTGGGGACAATAGAAACAATATATCTCTGAAAAGAATCGAGAAGGACTTTATTTTCCAAAATGCTACGTGGGGCAGGCACTTGTAAGAACATAATGAAGTAGGAGCAGTCCTACAGCGTCAGCATGTCCTCAATGATTCTAACCAATTTTTATAGAAGCACCACAGAAAGCATCCTATCGAGATGCATCACAGCATGGTTATGCAACTGCTCGGCACAAGAGCACAAGAAATTAGAGAGTTGTGAACGCAGCCCAGTCCATCATGAAAACCAGCCTTCCATCCATTGACTCTGTCTACACTTCCCGCTGCTTCACGAAAGCAACCAACATAATCGAGAACCCCTCTTTCACCCTCTTGCACTGGGCACAGATACAAAGTCTGAAAACATGTACTAACAGATTTAAGAACAGCTTCTTCCCTTATGTTAATTAACTTATGAATGGACTTGTCATATATTATATGAGTTGATCTTTCTCTGCACCTTCTCTGCAGCTGTAACACTATATTCTGCTTTCTGTTCTACTACCCTGATGTACTTATGTAAGGTATGACTTGTCTGGTTAGCATGCAAAACAATACTTTTCACTGTATCTCAGGACATGTGACCATAAATCAAATCAGAATAGGCCACATAGCCCATCAAGTCTAGACCGTAATACAATGAGATCATAGCTAATCTGTTAACCCCCAACTCCACTTTCCTGCCTTTTCCCCATAACGCTGGATTCCCTCACTGAATCGGTCTATCTCAGCCCCAAATCTACGTTATGACCCAGTCCTGACAGCCCCCTGCAGTAAAGAACCCTATATGTTTCAGGACTGATGAAGGGTCCAGGCTCGAAACGTCGACTTTCCTCCTCCTCTGATGCTGTCTGACCTGCTCTGCGTCTCCAGCTCCACATTTTATCAACTCTGACTTCCAGTATCTGCAGTCCTTGCTACTCCTAGCTTAGACTGTTGTCCAGTATTTTCAATGATTACAAAACTGTGAATCCAGTTTCATTGACACTCATGCTATTTCTCCCAACAGGGTCCAGCATTTAATGGGAAGCTGGATAAATGCATGAGGAAGAGGGCAGCAAAAAGATAAGGCTGGATAGCATATACTTTAGTCAGGTGGATGTGGCTCACAGAGCGTAAACGCTAGCACAGGGCTATTGGGCCAACTGGCCTGTTACTAACTGTAACAGTACCAAGCTGCAGAACACATTCAGCTCTCTGAGGATTAACAGCCTCTTCCCTTACACACTGTTTGCAGTATTTCACTTCTCACTATAGAAAAATCTAGAAGGGCACTGTTCCACATGTCTGAAATTTGCTTCCTTACATTTCAGTAAACAAAGCTCATGCCAATTTGGGCAGTTAACCAAGGAGATAAAAGAGACCTGTTTGGGCAGAAAGGCAGTCAGGAAGAGTTGTTACCATTGGAATAAGCAAAACCCCAGCAGGTTAGAGATATGAAAAGTTCAGTGGAGTGATGTTTTAAAAGGTAAACTTCTGAATGAGCAATGAAAAATGTTGTGTTTGCACAATCTTGTTATAATAAACACTACAGAGGGGATTGAAAACTGAAGCAGAAACTAAGAAAGTGGTTTTGTTGCTGCGCTCATCCTGTGTTCACATTTATCCTCAAAGTCTGAAGAGATTATGAACTTTCCCGTGCCTTTGGTCTCTCTGATACTGCTAGTAAAGATTTCATCACTTCTCCTCGATCACTATCTCCTCTGGCCTGTGCTTATTCCTTTCCACATTGGCTGCAGCATTGAATAAAAAGAAAAGCTGCTTCTCTCATACTCAAAGGTCTTCATTAGCTGTGTTTACTTCCGAGTTTTGGTGGCATGCTGGAACTCCTTGCTCACAGTAAGTTTGTAATCATCACTTTGGCTTATACTGGGAAATAGCGAGGAGGGAAAATGAATAGAAACGAAGCATCTGGCATTAGAAAATTTGCCAGGTTAATGCTCAAGTTGTTTTAACCAACTTTTAAGTGCGTTTTGTAGTTCAGGAACTGGTGACAGTAGACTGCCATTATTATTAGTCATAGAATCCCTACAGTGTGGAAGCAGGCCGTTCAGCCCATCGGGTCCGCACCGACCCAGCGAACAGCATCCCATCCAGACTCACCCCCTACCCTATCCCTGCATTTCCCATGCCTAATCCACATAGCCTGCACATCCCTGGATACTATGGGGCAATTTAGCATGGCCAATCCACCTAACCTAGCCTGCACATTTTGGGAGTGTGGAAGGAAACCAGAGCAGCTGGAGGAAAACAACGCAGACGCAGGGAGAACGTGCAAATTTCACACAGATAATCGCCCAAGAGTGGAATTGTACCCGGGTCCCTGGTGCTGTGGGGCTGCAGTGCTAACCACTGAGCCACCGTGCCGCCCTAGTTGAGAATAAGTAGGACATTTGCTGGTATAAATCCAGAGGCTTGAGCACTGTATTTGGACCAACGGTCCCAGCCCAGTACAAAGGGAGTTCAACACTGCTGGAAGTCTCCATTTTTGACTGAAACGCTGAACTAAGGTCCTGTGTGTAGTCTTTGCCGGTCACAAAAGAATCCAGGGCAATACTTCGAAAAGCCACAGAGTGTCCTGGCCAATATTTACTCTTCAATAAACATCACTCAAACAGACTATTACATTGCTGTTTCTGGGAACTTGCTGTGAGTAAATTGGCTGCCACATTACACATGCTACATTATAAATAATGGCCATGCTTATAAGGACTTCACTAGCTGCAAGGCAGATTGGGATGTGCCTTGAGGTTTTGAAAGACTCCACGCAGATGCAAGCATCCTCTATATTTTCTTTAATGGATACAAGATGAATGACAAGTTGCATTTATATAGTGCCTTTGATGCAGTAAAACTGTCCCAAATAACGTCACAGCAACATTTTCAGATGAGGGTTCACACCAACGGACAATGAAATATGAGGACAATTGGCAAGAAACTTGTTTTCAGAACTGAATAAAAGGAGAAAAGAGAGAGTTAGAGAGACAGCAAAGTTTAGAAAAGGAATTCCACAGCTTAGGGCCAACCAAGGCTGCATGAGAGGCCATTTTTAACTTCTCTCAACTTAATATTCTCCAAAATAAAAAACTACTTTCAGACAGTGCGGTGGGAAAAGAAATATGTTCAACAGTTTTGCTCGACCAGTTCAACAGCCATCTGTTTTCATTAAATGGTACTGACATAGACCATGTTGCTTTCATTATACCTTTTTCCTCAACAGATTAATATGATAACATCTCTTACATTTTGAGATTGATTTAATGATAAACTTATTTGAGCGACTGACTGCATAAGCTAACCAACATGTGTTCTTCAGATTTATAATACATTCAGAACGCCTTGAAATTTTTCATTGATTGAGTAATGGATATGTGGAGAGGAAGTGATTATTAAAAAAAAAGAAAAGACTGGCTTGCATTTGCATAATGCCCTTACAACCTTAGGATGCTGCAAAGCAATTTACAGCCAACAAAAATATTTTTGAAGTGCTGTGTAAAGTATGATTGTGTAATGCACACTAAATATGCAAGACATACGTGATTCATTTTATTTTGTGTATGACATAGAAAATCAACAATCCTTTGGTGTAACTTAATAAAACTTGCTTAGAAGCATTTTAGGGCAAGTTGACTAGACTAGTATCAGAACTAGGAGCGCTGTCTTATGAGGAAAGGGAGGCTCAGGGAAGACTTCAGGGAAGAGTAAGAGCAGACTTGACTGAAACCTAAGACATTCTGAGGGGTCTTGACAAGGTGTATGCGCTTCCTCTTGTGAGGGAGTCTGAACTAGGAGTCATGATGGGGAAAACAAGTTCTTTTTTCTTTTCAAAGTCCCTTGGTTTCCACTCTTCATAAAGAGGAATCTTTGAATATTTTTATAACAGAGACAGACAGGTTCAGGGTGGGGGGGGGGTGAAAGTTTATCCGGGTAGGTGGGAAAGCAGAGTTAGGATTACAGTCAAATCAGCTATGGGCTTACTGAATGGTATAGCAGCTTAAAAGGGCCGATTGGTCTCCACTTGCTTCGAGCTCCTATATATTACATATAACTCTGTCATACCAGCCAAATATTGTCCTTTCTTCCCAGAGCATTAGTGCACTTCTCTCGAGGGCAATTACGGATGGAAAAGAAATATTAGCTTTGCCAATGATGATCAAATCCTGCAAACAAACGCTTTTAAAAATGTACTGACCTAGAGGAATGAAGTACCATCTCAAATTCAGCCACCAGCTAGTGCTATTGAGCAGTGTTTTACTGACAGGCTACACCATGACATATAAACAGTCTTGCTATCTTCACGCAGAGGATTATTTTAAACAAAGTACTAGTCGCTACAGAAAAAAATAATTTGCATTCGTAAGTGTAATTCATGACCTCAGCATGTTTCAAAGCCACTGAAGTACTGTTTGAAAGGTAGTCACTTATGTAAAACAAAATCACTGGACCCAAAACACTGACTCTGCTTTCTCTCCACAGACGCCACCAGAGCTGCTGAGTTTCTCCAACAATTTCTGTTTTTGAGTCACTTTTATACCATACGCATTGCCCCAGTGAGTGGATTTAACAATATTTTGTATCGAAAGAGTCGGTCTGTTAGCCACTGCACGCAATCCAGAATATTAGTGAAAGTTAACAAAGGGTTTGATTTTGCAACTCACTCCAACACTTGAGCAGAACAGCCATACAACACCCATTCCCTATAAACAGGTACCACAATAATGGGCAGATGGGTGTCATGACAGTTAGCATTGCTGCCTCACAGCACCAGAGACCCAGATCAAATCTGTCCTCAGGTGACTGTCTGTGTGGGGTTTGCACATTCTCCCCGTGTCTGCGTGGGTTTCTTCCGGGTGCTCCGGTTTCCTGCAAAGATGTGCAAATTAGGTGAATTGGCCGTGCTAAATTGCTCATAGTGTCCAGGGATGTGCAGGCTGGGTGGATTAACATGGGAAATGTAGGGTTACAGGGATAGGGTAGTGGGGTGGGATGCTCTTTGGAGGGTCAGTGCAGAATTGATTGGCCGAATGGCCTGCTTCCACACTGTAGGGATTCTATGATTCCATGAATGGGAAGAGATTTGTGCTGAGCACAGACTTTGCATTTTAATTCTATCTAAGCATATAACTCAAACTGAGCTGCTCAACTGCTATCTTGCCCGAGGGTCAGAAGGTTGTGGATTCAAGCCCCATTCCAGCGCTTATTCCTATAAACTTCATCCGTAAATTGTGCAGTTTTGGTTTCCCTGCCCAAGAGGGGATGTGTTTTCCATTGAGGGAACACAGCAAAGGCTCACTGGACTGACACTGGGGTTGGACGGATTGTTCCATGATGGGAGATTGGTGTGACTGGGCTTTCATTCTTCTAAATGCTAATGAATGTGAGGGGAAATGATTGAAACGTAGAAAATTCCAACACAGCTGGACAGACTGGATGCTGGGCAGATGTTTTTCCTGCCTGGGGAGTCTAGAACAAGAGGTTATAGTCACGGCCATTTTGGATTGAGATGAGGAAACAATTCTTCATTCAGAGAGTGGAATTTGCTATCACTGAAAGCCAGTTCCCAGAGTACGCTCAAGAAAGAAGTTTATAATTTTCTTTTTTAAGAGGCATCGAGGGGTTTGGAGAGATAGCGGGATCGACCATGATTATACTGAATGGGCTACTCTTGCTCTTAGTTTCTACGTCGATGCCTCTGAATGCTCATTATTGAGAGACTGCAACGTTATTGTTCAAAGCTCCACTTTTTGGATTAATTATAACCTGAAGTCCTGCCCACCTATTGATTTGAATGCACTGTGGCACTGTTCAAAGACATCCAAGGAGCTTTAATGACATCTAGGACACATGTCGCCACTAATCAGGAGATATTGTGAAAGTTGCTGTGGAAATGTTAAGTCTTTGTTTTTAGATCCAAAGCTCGGGGTCTAGGCAAGAAGAGTGTGGTGGCAGGGGCAAACTAACAAGTGTAAACCTATTGACAAAATTCCTGCAATGGGAGTACAGACACAAAGCCTGGAGAAGCAAAGCTCTGAAGTGGCAGAGCGATGCAACGAGAGGTCATAGCATGTACACGTACACTCTGTTAATCTGCAATAAGCATTGAATCTGTAAATGCCCTTTGGTTAATACTTTGTCATGCAAAGCCATAATTCATCATAACTCTAGAAGCAAAGGCAATAAAAGCATTTCTCCCCCAGTCCCCAGGGTGAGGAACTGTTATACTAATTCTTCAATGCACTTAACAATGGCCTTCACACATAAAAGATACTTTGTGATAATTAGAAGGTAAGCGATTCGGTGAAATCCTTTGTAGCTCAAATGTAACCTAACTTTCAAGAATAACTTTATCTGAAGATCCATTCTGAAAGATGACTACACTTCCCTGTCACTAAGCAACCTTTAGTACGTTGTGACCAAAGGCAACTCATTCAACAATTGCTGGACACGATTCCAAATAAGATGATATAATCAAGTTACGATCGGCTCAGACAGTGCAGCACAAGTGTTACCATTTAGCATAATGTTAACCAGATGATAACTGCTGCTATTATGTGCAGTGAAGTAGCAGGGATGTCTTAATCTCCTACACCTGTGTGTTATGCAGCTACCTACTGCCTCAAGGTTGGGAGGCATCAGCAGTGAAGGGGTGGGATAATGGTGTGGTCGACAGACAGGAATGTGACTGTCATCATGGTCCAAGAGCCTGCTAATACTCCAATGCTAAGTTCCACAGATGTACCCTGGCAGCCCAGGTAAGGTGGACCAGGGTTATCTATTGCCTGTGGAACTAACTGCACCCAGCAACAAGCCAATTGTCTCAGCAAAGAAAATGAGCAAGAAAGGCTAAATCCAGACATGTTCGCTCTTCAAAACACATTGGGAAAGGAGCAGCTTCTTGAA
>NC_063365.1:16946328-16976751 GCF_021869965.1 Rhincodon typus | reverse complement strand
AAGCTTCTTGAATGAATTGACAGACTCAGTATATGGGTACATACTGGTCACAAAGAAAGGGAACCAGAAGAAATATTCACACAGTTGGGTCTCATCCAATTCAGACACTGTATCACAGGTTAGTACCTGCAGAGCCTGGTTGAGCTAAGTCTGACATTTAAGTGTGCACAGCTGATTCTGCTTCGGAATTCCTCCTCAATAATATGTGACACAATCTGTTAAGATGTTTGGCTGTAATCAATTAGTGTGTTTGGCCATTAACTGAATGCTTGGTGTTTTGAGGCCATGACAGACACAGTTGCACCTATTGTCATGGTTACATGGTTAAGGCAATTGTTTAGAAATGCAGTGGGGTCTCCTGCACAGGTTCTGTTCCTGCCAGTGGCACTCCTCATCATTGCCTATTTTAACTGTGTGCCTCAAGAACTGGTTAAATGAAAGAGCAATCTTCAACAGTATACAATAATGCCTGAAAGCTCAAAATGAAATGGTTAAGGAAGTGAATTAATAAGCTGGCCATTGTGGAACAGCTCCCCTTTTTGAGACAGCACTGTAGACTTTTCCTAGAAACTATCCATCACTACCAAAGGCAATGCGGTGAATATTAGCTACTGTTGTCCTTGCAACAGATAGCACAGGTCCCACTAACCTGCTGCAGCTATTTCCTGAAGGGTCTAGGTCCGAAACGTCAGCCTTCCTGCTCCTCTGATGCTGCTTGGCCTGCTGTATTCATCCAACTCTACACCTTGTTACCACATGCATCTGCCTGGAATCACACGCCAGGGCACAAGGTGACAACCAGAGTGGCCAGCCACTCCCTTCCTCTTTCTCTTGCACCAAACGGTTAGGGTCTGATACAAAACATTTGAAATTCTCCTTGACCAGAAACCCAGGAGAAGAAGCGACCCTCTGAGTTTCTGGCTAACAGAGGGGCATTTGGACAGCATCTGTATTCATAACCTTTCAGCGTAGTGTAGGGAAGAGCTGTATTTATCTATAAAACAAACACTGACTGACAAGATGGGGCGGTGGGGAAAAAGAGACGAAATCGATGAGTGCATATCTACCTTTACTATCTTTTGTGTCTTTTTCCCTGGTTGCTGCTGAGAGAGACAGAGATGAGGAGGAAGCAGGGTGAGATGAGAACTTGCATCTTTCCTCCGAGCTTGCACACATATATTTCATGTGAACTGTGCTGCTTTATCAAACAACACCATTAATTTGTATCTGGAGCTGCACAGGAAATAGTTACCTGTCACGAAGAAGTTTAAGAAGCAAACTACCATCGACAGCTCTTCACAAAAGCCCTGAGGCTGTGAATTTTCTTGACAGGCCACACGAGTTTTTCTTTTACCATTTTGTAGGGAAAAGGGGGACCCCTCTGTGGCGGCAACAGAATAGTACAGTCACTGTATTTTTTATGCTCATTAGAGAAACACCGTGCTTCTGAACCAATGCCCCTTCGATGGAGCTGTGTTTTTTTTTGGGAGTGGTGGCCAGAGGGTGTATGTCTGTTCCTGAACTGGAATCTGAAGCTCATTACCACCCGCTGAGAAAGGAGCAAATCTGGTGTGATTGCTTCTTCCATTGTGTTGTTCGTTTTCTTTTCTCGGTTCCTTTTGCCGTAGGGGATGGCTCATGCTCGATATATTTATCTCTGGCAGCTTTCTCCCCGCAGTAACGGATTTAAGCCTCGCAACAGTGTGGGCCCACCCACCCTTGATCGACCCTGCCCCCTACCAGCCACCCACAGTGTTACGCTGCCTTAAGCAGGCACCCCATGCACAAAAGCCAAGGTCACCTTTCAATATTTCTGAATAACCCAGAGAAACCCTTAAAGCCTTGAATATACATGATAGTAAAATGTAGGGTATGCAGGTAGTTTGATCTTAGTGTAGGATAATAGGTTGGTACAACATCGTGGGCCGAAGGGCCTGTACTGTGCTGTACTGTTCTATGTTACAGGTTGTAGTAGTAAAGGAACAAGATGAGAAACTTTTTTCAATATCGAGACTGCCTGGGACACATTAAAAATGTTGAAGATGTACATGATTTGAACACTATGGTTTCCATTTATTTTACAGTAAATATATAATAAAGGTTCAGGTCTTGGTTATAAAAGGGTTTGGATTATGAAAAGTTGGATCACAAGAAGAAGAACCTAACAAGAATCTATCTACCTCCGCCTTAAAATTATTCAATGACCCTGCTTCCGCCTCCTCCTGAGGCAGCGTGCTCCAAAGTTGCACAACCCTGACAGACAAAAACAATTCTCAGTCCAAGGGTTGCCAATTCTTGTGTTGTTCAGAACAATCTGTTCTTTCACTTGGTGTCCTGGCTTAATTCATATCATATCGAGGGTGTGCAAGTAGCAACACTTGCTCGAGAAGAAGTTAAAGGAGTTGGTAAGCTGAGGAAAGGGTGGCACAGTAGCTCAGTGGTTAGCAACAATGCCTCACAGCACCAGGGACCCTGGTTCGATTCCACCCTCAGGTGACTGCCTGTGTAGGGTTTGCACATTCTCCCCATGTCTGTGCAGGTTTCTCTCCAGGTGCTCTGGTTTCCTCCCACAGTCCAAAGATGTACAGGTTAGGTAGATTGGCCTTGGGAAATTGGCCATAGTTTTCAGTGAAGTGTAGGCTAAGTGGATTAGCTGTGGGAAACGTAGGGTTACAGGGGGATGGGTCTGGGTGGGATGCCCTGCAGAGGGTCAGTGTGGACCCGTTGGGCTGAGTGGCCTGTTACCACAATGCAGGGATTCTGTGGAAAGATGGCATGTGATGTTCCTCCCTCCATACCTGGTGTAAAATGAGGTCAGAAGTTCATCACAAAGCCATGTTATCACATCCCTGTTTTAAATTTTTTTCTCTTCAAGCTCACCTTGTCACCTCCTCTCCTGACATGATTCACACCAAACAGGCACCTTCCTGGGACCTGTGCAAGCCGACATTACAAACAATTCCATGTCCTGGGTCCAGGACCCCTCTCATTTCGAAACCACCATCAAAAAAACACACCTTGACCATTCAAACTTTGCAAACTTAACATCCATCTCCACCAGCCCTTTCTCTCAAAAGTTGCCACCTTCTTATCCAATGTTCATCTCTGCCCCATACCCGCACTTCAATCCCTCCAAGTTTCTCCTGTTCCTGTTGCATCTCAGTGGCTCTAAATCAACAAAACTGACAAAAAGTCGTTCTGTGCATTAACCTTCTTGAGTCTTTGATAGAATCGACTCCATCTTCCAGCAATACATCATGTCATCCGCCATAGTCGCATTAACAGTTGGGATTTTTGTTTTCTTTTCTAAGAAGGGGAGGGGAGCAGAGAGTTTATTTGTAGTAACAAAAGCAGAGGGTTGGAAATACTCAGTGGATCCGAGATCATCAATGGAGAGAAAACAGAGTTAATGTCTAGCATTGTTACTAACTCTTCTTCAGAACAGGAAATGTGATTGGTTTTATACTGCTGAGAAAAAAAACACTCTGTGATAGGGTAGAGGCTGGGAAAAAATAGCTAGCAAAGAGGTCCTGGAATAAAAGCCAATGGGAGTATTAATGGCTGCAGTGAAGAACAAGCTGAGAGGGAGTATAATGGCTGAATAATGAACAACTGTCTGAAATGGAAAACATTAATTTATATTTAAACCTAGAAAATATATAGATTTTGTGGAAGTTTACTTAATTAAATTGTCAATTTACAAATGTGGAGTGTCATTTCCCACTCTCTGGTTATTGATTACCTTGCAAGTGGATGGAGCACTTTTTGGTGACCTCATCACAATTGGTATGAAAGGGCTCGGCCATCAATGTTTTAATTTTGTTTTATTATTTCATACAAAGTAAAATTAAAACAGCCTTTCACAACACACAAGACAGCTGGGAGGAGGGGCTGATTACAAAGGAGATAACATGATCAAGACCCTGATAATGATAAACCGCTCAAGCCTAACCCTGTTCATAACATCAACAAACACAATATTGGTTGCAATCATCTGAGAAAGATTATAAATGCTTAGGGCATGAGGAACTTTAGGAGGTGGGCAGGGGGTGGGGGTTGAGGGGGCAGGTGAGGTCTGCATCGTTCCCCACACTCAAGGTATTCACAACCAGGAAGAGGCTCGACAAAGGAAATAGGAAAAAAATGTTCCCAATGGAGGGATTGAAACACCGACTGACAAAAGGAGACATGGTAACACGAGGAAAAATGTTTTCACCCCACAGTGATTTACCAGGATGTTGCCAGGGTTGGAGGGATTGAGCCACAGGGAAAGGCTGAATAGGCCGGGGCTATTTTCCCTGGAGTATCTAAGGCTGAGGGATGCCCTTATAGAGGTTTATAAAATCATGAGGGGCATGGATAGGGCAAATAGGCAAGGTCTTTTCCCTGGCGTGGGAGAGTCCAAAACAGTGGGCATTGGTTTAAGGTGAGAGAGGAAAGATATCAAAGGGACCTGAGGGGCAACTTCTTCACGCAGAGGGTGGTGCGTGTATGGAATGAGCTGCCAGAGGAAGAGGAGGAGGTGGGTACAATTACAACATTTAAAAGGCATCTGGATGGGTATATGAATAGGAAGGGTTTAGGAGGGACATGGGCCAAATGCTGGTAAATAGGACTAGATTTACATAGGATATCTGGTCAGCATGGACGAGTTGGACCGAAGGGTCTATTTCCATGTTGCATATCCCTATGACTCTGGAATCTCTTCCCCATTTAGATAATAGGTTTCTTTTCCAATCTTCCTGACAAAATGGACAATGTCCCATTTTACTCAGAAACGTTCACCCATCTCACTGCTGTGCTTAAACCGACTGCCCGTGTTTACGGCTATACCTCCAGCACACTTCAAAAAGAGTGGCTCATCAGCAGACAGCATTTTATTGTTTCCGGAGGGGTTGAAAGGCACTCAGTAACTGCATGTGTTTTCTTCCTCGCTTGCTATTTTACCCTCCCACCCTATCATGCCCTTTCACTTACTGTCTCACAAACATGCCACACAAACTCTGATAGACCAAGAACTCCTCTGCACCACACGCTCACTTCATGTAGATAGTGCTGTTGACAACAGCAGATGAAATAGCGCAAAAACTTTGAGGTTGGTTATGCACAGATTTACTGCTGTGTGGGTTTCATACTGAGAACCATCTGGATAGCCTCAAGGGCAGGGGTCTCTATCGAAATGGATTTTTATGGCGATCTTGCTTGTGAGATTGCAACAGTAGGCCTCAATTTGCCTACCAACAATTATTGCACTAATCTACTGGCCCTCCTGCAGGACCCTCCCATGTGTTCCAATTCCCCACAAATTCAAAATCCTAGCTCCCAATCCTGTATTTTTAAGCCTTTAAACATGGTTTCATCATGTTCAGTCGCAGAATTGGGCTTAGAATGCATATTCTCAATAAGGAGTACAAAGCACTGTGCACATATACCCATAGACAGACTGCAGGCTTGATTTTCACTCCATTACAGGCAGACAACAGACACTTAGCAGGCCTACAATTTTCCAATACTACGGGGAACTCACCTGCAATTTCACAGTGAGCAAGGAATTAAATCTGATGTCATTCCCGTCCCAATATCAGACACATCTTCCCTCCTGTACCTAAGTCAGAGCCTTGAGATACAAAACAGAAGTCTCCAGCTTCCCATACATCCCATGTGTGAACTCTAGATGGTACAACATTAGCAGGCTAGTTAATGCTACAAGATTCTTCTGCTACTCCTGCCTTTATGCATTACTTCAGGGAAGGATCAGTGGTTTCAGTAGCATAGTGGCAATGTTACTCGACTAGAACTCAAGAGGCTCAGGCAAATTCTCTAGAGGCACTAGTTCAAATCCCACCACGGGAGTTGGAGAATTCAGAATGAATGAATTTATAACTCTGGAATAAAAAGCTGAAGGCCTTTGAAATGTGGATTCAAAGATGCTTGCTTGGAGTTCAATACATAATCCTTACAACAAAGGAAGAGGTGCTTGAAAACACAAAAGTGAAAATAATCTAAAACATGACATTCAGAAAAGAAAGAAGACATCAGTGTTTTTGGCCATTTGCTCAAAGCTGAAAAGTTAAAGAGATTTTCCTGAGAGGGGGCTATGTGGAGGGCAGCAGAGCCCTATAATGACACTCCTTCAGAATTGCTAGTGCTGGAGTGGCATGGTGGCTCAGTGGTTAGCTCTACTGCCTCACAGCACCAGGGACCTGGGTTCGATTTGAGCCTCAGGTGACCGACTGTGTGAAGTTTGCACATTCTCCCCGTGTTTACACGGGTTTCCACTGTGTGCTCCGGTTTGCTCCCACAGTCCAAAGATGTGCCGTTTAGGTGGATTGGCCATGCTAAATTGCCCATAGTGTTTGGGGTGGGTTAGCCATGAGGAATGCAGGGTTACAGGGGTAGGGCAGTGGGGGTTGGATCTATGTAGAATGCTGTTCGGAGGGCCTGCTTCCACACAGTAGAGATTCTATGATTCTCAAGCTCTGCCACTCAGTTCTGAAGGAACAGCCACACTAGATTTTAAAAAGTTAATTCTATTTCTCTCTCCACAGATGCTGCCAGACCTGCTGGGTTCCTTCAGCAATTTCCTCTGCATTTGTTCCACCAAAGCCTCGCTGGACGATGCTCTGACAGAGCAGTAGCAGAGGGGCTTTGGTGGATGATGTAAAAAAGACGAGGCTGGCGCACTGACAGTATAACCCCTGGCAGGAGTACAACAGCAGGAACAAGAATGAGAGGTTAGTGTCCGAATCTGTCTAACGCAAGGTCAACGGACCTGAAGCGTTAACTCTGTTCACCCTCTCAGCTGCTGAGAGACCTGGTGGTTTATTCCCTAAAACTTTCTATTTGTGCCTCAGATTTCCAGCGTTTTGCTTCAGGCTTAGAAAAAGTATTCCCAGGGTGATATCGGTTCGAGTTCAGAACGGTCTCGAAACCACCGACCTCTGCTCTGTGACCTCAGATTCCAGCCAGTCGCACGGCCACAGTCAACCTGGTTTCACCTGTAGTACCAATAAAAGTCCTTATGACTCTCAAACCTGGAAGCAGCTTTACGTTGGAGAAGTCTACAATTATAACGTGGATAGATATTCTTGGATGGGGCAGAAGTGGCATTTCAAGGATGCTGCCATTTTTCAAGCCGTTTGCTGCCCAGACCAAACCATGATGTTACTTGGCATACCAGAGAATCTTATTTCTGTCCTTCCCCCCCTCCGCCACACCCACTTGTGAGAGGGGTTGGCCAACTTCCGCCTTCCCCCTCCCCCACCCTCCCAATTCAGTGCTCTATTTGTGGACCACAAAAGCTGCTGATCGTTCATCGATCTAACAAGGACACCAGCGATCCTGATCAGGCTGGTCTCAGGTTTAACCTGGGCCAGGACTGCCGAGCTTAACCCCACAGAGTAACCGGGCCACCTCGGTGGGCCCTGGTGCCTGCGGTGAAGAGAGCATGGGCAGCACTGGTTAGCCAAGCAGTGACCCAGTCTGGCCCTCGCGCTGCATTTGGACATACATTGGTCAACTGGGCAGAGAAGCAGATTCCCACAACATCCTCTGTGGTTTCACAGTGTCTCGATACTCAACATCAAACGTTGTAGATGAACAAAGGTCACACTAGGCCGAGATTTCACAAAGGGCCAGTGACCCTGGAGCAACATTTAAAAGAAGCGGTGGGGGGGGGTGGCGGGATTGGTTTGCAACACAGGAACATTGAATTCGTGGCTCGCGTTGGGTTGACATGCATTTATTAAATGTTCCTCAGCCATTTGACTCATTCCAGCCTCACCGGTGAGACTTCTTCAGCTGAATCGAGCTGTTCTCTTTGCTCCGTAACCCAAGGGTCAAATACAGCTCAATCACCCTCCTCAGCAAACGCAGTTAACCACACACAGGGGCACACATTCAGGAGTAGGCCACTCAGCCCCTCAAAATGATTCTATTTGCTCACAGGAGGTGGGAGTCACTGGCAAGGCCAGCGTTTGTTCTTCATCCTATTTATCCTTGAGCTGAATGGCTTGTTCGGGTATTTTGGAGGGCAGTTAGGAGTCAATGACATTGCTGTGGGTCTGGAGTCACATGTAGGCCAGGCCAGAACAAGTACAGATGGCAGACTGCCTTCACAACAGAAACCAGATGGGATTTTACACCAACCGGTGATAGTTTCACTTTCAATTCCAGATTTTATTAAGTGAATTAAGACCTTCTGTCTGAAGCACAACTCTATTTTGTTCCCTTTTCTCCATAGATACCTTCAGCTCACAAAAATTTGGCAGTGCATTTTGAAGGTTTCAGATCAACATAGGATTCAGAGATATCCTAAATGCCAACCTGGGATTCAGAGAGATCCCAAATGCTAACCTGGGATTCAGAGATATCCTAAATGCCAACCTGGAGTTCAGAGATATCCCAGATGCCAACACCAGGGGCAGAATTAATATAATACTTGTGGGCACTCTGGGTAAAATTGATTTCCTCAACAACCCCCCATCCTCCCCTTTATATTTTGCAGCATCCACAAAACCCCTCCCACTCTGCAAAACATCGAGTGGGACTGAACCAATACACTGGAATGGACTTCAGTGGAGTCTCTTTTCTAGTGCCTGAATTGGCCTCAGTTCCCAGGACTTGGGAAAGGGAGATGGACAGTTAGGTATGTGTCCTTGATCACTGCCTGCCCACCTTCACTGGAGACTTAGACATATGCAAAGCTTTGAGAAGGAAGGACAAGACAGAGTTCCAAAACTCAAAGGGAGAAGTGTCCTCCACCATCGAAAATGATTTCACACAGCGCCACAGATACGTCAGTGCCCACACTGACATGACTCAGTGCCTTCACAGAGCAGGACAACGCCAATATCCACAGAGAATGACCTTCTCAAAAGTGACAGATGAAATACCTGTTACAAGTTGGTCAATAAAAAAAAACACGGCTCTTTGCTTTTCCACGGAGTCAATAAATCCAGGGGTGGTAGTTCAGAACTAAACTGACAAATGTTTCTGCTGCAGGCATTTATCGACACTTGTGGGAGTCGGGAGTGCCAGGCACTGGGGAGTTGTGGATTTAACTGGAATCATGAGGTGTCACTAAGCCACCTGGCAATCTCCCCCCCGCCTCCCAAAACTTCATTCTCATTTTGCCAACTCGAGTCAAGCTACCGAGGAGACAGCAGTGCATCAATTTCAAGTAAACAGCAATGTAACAATTGTTTTCCATCTGCTTTCAAGCATCCAGGTCACCCCTGAGCTAAAGAGCCTTCTCCATGTGAGTAACAAAAAACAGAAGTTGCTGGAAAAGCTCAGCAGGTCTGGCAGCATCTGTGAAGAAGAAAAAAAAAATCAGAGTTAACGTTTCGGGTCCGGTGACCCTTCCTCAGAACCCTCCACACAATCAGTGAGTGGTTGGGTTGGAATCTCTGTCAATTAACAGATGATTGTCTCCCTGACTTATGTGCTAGAGATTTTTTAAAATAAACAGTTCATCATTTTGTTACACATAATGCACAATCTTCCCTCAGTGAATAGCTAGGTAAAGATTGTTTTAAAATGGAAAATAAGCACACTACAAAGATAGGAAGTTAATGACATTTGCTTAAACCAACAGCACAATGAAAAGCTTCAGAGGCAGGTTTAACGTAGACAGTTTCTAGTGGTGAAAGTGGTGCTTATTGAGCACAGAGCCAAGGCATGGTTCCAAAGAAAGAGACGAAAGATCAGTCAGTGTGTATGTTCACCAAATGCTGCTAACAAAGACTGTTTTCACACCCACAATTGTCAATGAGGTCTCACTACCTTGGGAACCTGAAAAGCTAACAGGCAGGATGGCGCTGCCATGGTGCGCAACATTGCGACAACTCCTGTAGGGAAATGCCAGTTTCCCCCTGCTGGGCATCGGAAAATCGGGAAGCGTGTCTGCACACAGAGTGCCGCAAGAATCCCTCCCACGGAAAACTGTTGAGACTTGGGGTCGATTGAACTGTTGAAACGGCGTTCGATGGTTCTCGCTTGGCAGGGGTGGGAGGTGTTGAGGAATTGAGAATAGACGGAGTTACAACAGAGATCAGCGGAGGTTCAAATTGAATGGCTGAACGAGCTATTCCTGTTCTTAATTATTGCATAAGATCCTTGAATTTTTTTTAAAATCAGGAAAATAACCACTCCCCTGCTCTTTACCCAACACTGCTCAAATTCTCTGCTCCCTTAAAGAATTAGTCCAATCTGTTTTGAGTTGAAGCTGCCTCTCCCATTCTTAAACTGGAGAGATGATGGTGTGATGGTCATGTCACTGCACTGGTCAATGCTCCAGGGAGACAGATTCCAATCCCATTGAGGCAAGACTGGAGTCACGAACGGTGACATTAGTGATGGTGACCATGGTAACTGTCATCAATTGCTGTAAAAACCCAGCTGATCCACCAGTAACCTCTAGGGAGGGAAATGTGCTGCCCCTTAACTGTTCTACATCCACATGCGATTCCAGGCTCGCAGAAATGTAGTTGACTCCTAACTGCAGTTATGCTGCAGAAATAGCAGTTCAAGGACCATTAGCGATGTGCAACTGGCAATGCCCACCTCCCATGAGAAAAAAAAGAATCACAACTCGTTGTGCCAAAATAAACCATTTCCTCATGACGCATCACGTCCTTCAGCTGATCTGCTCTGTCCTCAGCTATTGCCCTGCATCAAACCTCCTTCTCCCTCTGAAACATGAACTCAAACAGACCCAGACAGGGGAGAGGCAGAAGGACGTTTCCAATAGCGAGGGAGGTCCAGGGGGTCACAGCCTGAGGTTCCAGGCTAAACCATTTAGGAGTGAGAAGGGGGAGAAATGTCTCCACCCAGCAAGTGGTCAGCCAGTGGAATTCGCTACCACAGAAAATGGCCGAGACCAAAACATTTCATGAAGGAGTTGGATATAGTACTCCAGGCTAAAGCGATCAAAGGATATGAGGGAAAGCAGGAACATGGTTGTTAAGTTGGATGATCAGCCATAATCGTATTGAAAGGAAGAGTGAGCTCGAAGAGCCAAATGGCCTACTTCAGCTCCCATTTTCCATATTCCTATGTTACTAACTTGCTTTCACAACGCCAACCCAGCTCAGTATTTTCCAGCAGGGTCTGTTTTATTTCAGATTTATAACACCCACAGTTTTTTGCCTTTTGCCGCCTTGGGATATTAGAACTTGCAAGTCCTGTGATGACAAAAATAAGAGGCTCTGGGCCAGAAATAAAAAAAAAACATTCCAAACAAACATGTTTTGAAATCTAGATCCAACAGCGGCAAACCCATTGTAGGAATTATTGTCAGAGGCGAGGTTTCCTGGCTCAGCTTTAGTTCTGCACAGTCAGAGAGCAGGCACTAGAGAGATGGGCTAAACAGCACCAACCAAAGTTCCTAGTAACTGGTGCCCTTGCTATCAAAACAAAGGAAAGAGCCTTTGATTCAACGAGGAATGGCTGCCTGCCAGCCAATTCTGAGAGCAGTCCTTTCCCATTGCTGCTGCTGTCGTTGTAGTATGAATAACACATTACCTTCTAGGGAAAAAGGCATTGGTATACACACTGGTAGTGCTACAGTAGCTAAACACACTTGAACATAAAGGTTAATATCTTTTTAATAACCGCTGAACCTCTTGCTCAGAATCTCTGAGAAAGCTGGATTAACTTGTTTGCCAAAAAGCATTAAACATCATTGCTGCTAACTGTCTGGGAACATGACATCAGGCAGAATCCCGTTGCGATTGGCTGTCTTGTTTAAAGAATTCTTTGTTTTTACAAGTCAGAGGTGTGTCACAGTAATGTCCGAAAGGTGACTATTACAATCAGGTTATTCCTGGTCTCAAGGCAGCATTTTACATTTTACGATAATATTTAAAAATGTACGATAAAGCAGTGGCATATCTCAGAGGTTACAGTATTATCTACTCACACATTCGATTTTTAGACTAATGATAACGGGCCAGCTTCACTGCTGAGATCCAGTGCAGTATTTATTAATTCAGGACACTAAGATGATGGACCGGTACAAAACATCATCAACTGCTGTAGAGCAAATGGAGCATTTAGCAGACTGTGTGGTTGCAGTACTCTCTTGCTTTCGAACACTAACCAAGTTTTGCCAGAAGAGGGCAGATCTGTTTGCTTCTGTGACCAAAGAGGTTCTCGCTGCAGAACCTTAGAGAAATGGAAGCACAAAATTCTTATCCAGACAGGACCCAGCATGCTTCTATTTAAATGCAAGCACAGAGAAAGAAGCAGGAAAAGATGCAGCTGGCTCAGCGATGACAGCAATCAGTACTCATGCTTTCCATCTTTGCTTGCCTTTCTGTACTCGAAGTAGGGAACTGTATAAAATTTCACCCTCTAAGCAGAATTTGATTATTCCCCTTCACCTTAGCTTTTCTGAAATGACTCTTATAAGAGACAAGATTTGCTGCACATTTGCCAGCCAAAGGAAACATTTTCTCTTTGTAAGAGGCCATTTGGCCAATCGAGTCCTCACTGAACCACTGAAAATCAGCCCACCCAAACCCAACCCCTCACCCTATCCCCGTGACCTCTACATTTCCCACAACAAATTCACCTAACCGGCACATCCCTGAACACTAAGGGCAATTTAGCATGGCCAAACCACCTAGCCTGCACAGCTTTGGACAGTGGGAGGAAACTGGAGCACCCAGAGGGAACCCACACAGACATGGGGAGAATGTGCAAACAGTCGCCCGAGGGTGGAATTGAACCCATGTCCCTGGTGCTGTGAGGCAGCAGTGCTAACCAGTGAGCCATCATGCCACCCATGTCTACTAATTGTAATGAGGTCAGCCAAGTGGACCTCATAGAATACAAGTTCCCTGATTGAGGCTGTTAACCTGGTCCAATCAGGGAGCCCTGGCTGACAGATATAAACAGGAATGTCAGACACAAAAACAAAGTTAATGTTTTGGGTCCGGTGACCCTTCCTCAGAACAGACCCTTCCTCTGAGGAAGGGTCACCGGACCCGAAACGTTAACTTTGTTTTTCCCTTCACGGATGCTGCCAGACCTGCTGAGCTTTTCCAGCAACTTTGTTTTTGTTCCTGATTTACAGCATCCGCAGTTCTTTCGGTTTTTATTTAGGAATGTCAGACATCCTGTTCACTCAGAGCTGTCTCCGAGGAAGTTGAATCAGTATCAAGGACTCTCCACGTGTAAATAAAGGGGGACTTGGTGATGGGATACCGGCCTCTATGGAGTTATTTCACTCTGGAGCAAGTGGGGCTTGAACCCAGGCCTTCTAGTCCAGAGGTAGGAACACTACCACTGCGCCAGAGTCCTCAGGAAACATTTTCTTCACATTTTCTTCCATTCTTATTAAGTTTTCTTTTAATTAGATTAAATTAGATTTAATTAGATCACCTCTCATTTTGCTAAACTCCAGAGTCTACTCAATCTCTCATCATTGGACAACCTCCCTCAACAATCACAGGAACCAGCCTAGTCCATATTAAGGAGTCACAACAAATGGGTTATTGCTAATAAGTCAAACACATTGTTTTAGGAGAAACCTCCTTACTCAAGCAGAGTGCTGAGACATGTTTCTTAATATTACTATCTGAGATTTTTCAAGTCAAGCCATGGACACTTGCTTGAAGAGAGTAAACGCATTCAAATTTATGATCGCTGAGCATTCCTCGCCCTGTCATAACTCATCCAAAAGACCGCATCCCCAGTTGTGCAGTCGTCCCTCAGTGCTGCACTGGAGTGTAAGCCTCTGTGTTTGTTCTCTAACCTGTGGATTGGGATTGAAATCCAGATAAAGTAGGGCAGGAGGAGCTCGTGTGAAACACAAACACCAGGGTGGATCAACTGCGCCTTGTGGGTGATCATACCAACTTACAACATGTAACGAGGCTTTTCAGTCCATTGAACTGGTGCTGGCTCATTGAAAGGTCACGGTTTGGTCCCGCACTCCTGCATTTCCTCTTTTACACTGTACCTTCCTCATCCACAGCTATTGCCAGACTCCCTTCTAAAGCGACTCAAGGAATCTTTTCAGGTACAGTGCTGTGTTCAACAACTCAGTGAAACTCCCCTCTGTATCCAAGGAGTGATTTTATCCTTGGGTTTACTTGCTTTCTGCAAAATTCGGCAGGAAGTCATCATGGGACGTGACAAATGAGATGCTTCAAACTGCTGGGTCTTGACTTCTCCCTTCGGTCTCTCTGACTGACTTCAATGACCCTGAGATAAAGGGCCAAGGATACCTTGGGTTTCAATTTGCGACCTCAACAATGGAGCAGTTTGTTCAATTCTGCGCACATCTGGAAAGACGACACAGCGTTGGAGTGAGTGCAGAGGACATTTACCAGAAATCCACTGGGGAAATGTAGAGAAAGAGCTCAAGAAGAAGTGCTTGAAATAAACAGAGGCTCAAGCTGGAAAACTGGAAGAAAGTGTTTCCACCAACAGGAGGATAATGGCCAAATTAACATATTGGGAAAGAAAATGTAGATGAGGGGAGAAAAGAGAATGTTTGGGATCTGGAATGCATTATTCAAGAGGGTGATGGAAGCAGATTCCTGAGTAGCCCCCAAAAAGGCAGTTGGAAAAGGAGTTGGTGAGAAAAAGCAGCCAAGTGGGATTAACTGGATAACCCTTTCAAAGAGCTAGCATGAGCTCAGTGGATCAAACGGCCACTTTCTGTGCTGAATGATTCTACGATCGCTGTTCCATTCAGCGATAATGGTGTGTCCTAGCAAGGAAAATGGAATGGTCTATAATGTCCGTCAATACCATTGATCAAATGGTGGAGAACTTCAAATGTGACATGAGAGGACAGCTACTCAAAAGGCACCATCTCCAGGAGGATAGGGACACACGTGGGAGGGGTACTCAGAGTGGAGACGGTTTGGGGAGGCCAGGGGAAGACTGGAGGACAAGGATGAGCATGGCTACTTCAGTCGGTGACCTTACCCAAGTTAATGCAGAGGTCAACTGTTGAGAATTAATGCAGAACCAGAGAGCTGACCATTGGGCTAAAACCCTTGTGGTAAAAAAGATCTTAATTCTGTGCAAGAAAGCTTGGAGAAAGGGGCAGGGGATAAGAGTGTGGAGAGAATTAATGGAACTAGACGGAAATCTGACCCCCTTTCACACATCAGTTTATAGCTGGGTGAACACCAGCACTTGGAACATCCCAAAACAGGTAGAAACATTGATCGCTGCAGCACTCTGTAAAATACAGAGTAGCAGAAACTTAATTAATTTCTCAAAGACACATATATATGCAGTGCATGCTGCAGTGCTTTTAAATATTTACACATTCTGCACCATCTCTTATCCCAGTCATTAATAGTGAACTGTGTGGAGACCTTTCACAATGCTAATATCATAATGATGCCAAGAGGCTAAATGGGTTTTAATTTGCCTCCCAAATGCAATAAAGCTTGAAACTAATCTGTTTCTAAAGGCTGCAGAGGGGGTCAGTGAAAATAAAAAGATACTGTATCTGTAATTAAAATAACACTGCACTGGATGGGTGTCCCATTCTCCCGTAAAACTCCTGTACTGTCAGAAGCCACAATCCTCAGAACCGGAATAAAATAATATTTAACATATTTCTACCACCATCACAACACTGAGGTGTTTTTATTTAGGATCTTTAATGCAAAATACCACAGACAGTTGTCTACAAAGTGTAAGGAATCACAGACTGAGACATGAACAAAGAGATTAGAAGTCAGTGCAAACTGGACTGAGCAAGTTTCTATAGGCAAACGCCAGTGATGAGGTATTTGGAGGTGGGGTGTGGGGTGGGAAGAGGAGTGGATGACAGACAAGAGCACTTAATTTTATAATGGGACAATTCATACTCTCAACACAGCCCAGAGTACTTCATAACTAATTAAGGACTTATGAAGTAAAGGCACTGTTGTTAAGAGCAGGGTTAAAGTGATTCAACGCATTGTCACCAAAAGCAAGGAAAGGAAAGTGGGTGGTCAGGGAGGCTGAAGACATGTGGGAGTGGTCATCAGGGTGGAGATGATTGGGTTGGGGAATCCAGAGAAAGACCTGAAGACAAAAATGAGCATTGCTGAATAAGTAGGAAACTTGACCCAGTTGACTAAAGAAGTCAACTGTTTAGAATTAACGCACAGCCACTAATTTAATCATCTGCTTAAAAGAACTACACTTGGACTGCAAATCTCAATTTAATTTCCGTAGCTAATACAGCTGCTGTACATTTCCAGAATACTAGGCAGTTTGGGAGTTTGACTGTTATGTGATAGCACGTGGAGTTATGCTACACATCTAGGAAGGGACCCTCATATCCTACTCTAGCCAAAATGTATGAATGAGAGATCAAATTATCTCAGGCAGTTAACTTCCTCAACCCTTCAAAAATGTAACACTTCTAATAAAGAAACAGAAAGCTGGAAATTATAGATCAGTTAGTCTAACATCTGTCATTGGGAAACTGCAAGAAGGCATCATTAAGGAAGGACATAGTGGCATGACATTTGGAAAATCAGAATACAATTAAGCAGAATCAACATGGTTTTATGAAAAGGAAACTGTGTTTGACCCATACACCATTGAAACAGGCAGAATGGATTGAGGGAAAACAGATGTTATGTATTTGGATTTCCAAAAGCCATTCAATAAGGTGCCATGTCAAAGGCTGCTACACATCAGTTCAGAGAATTTGGGGGAAATGTAATAAGTTGCATGAATGGAGAATTAGCTAACTAATGGGAAACAGTATCAGGATTAATAGATCATTTTCAGGTTGGCCATCTATAACTAGTGGGGTGCCACAGAGTTCAGTGCTTGGATCTCAACTATTCACAATCTCTAAGAATGAACTGGGTGAAGGGACCATGTGTACTGTGGTCCAATTGAGTGAAGCCAGAAAGGTAGATGGAAAATCAAGTTGTGAAGAGGGCACAAGAAGCCAGCAAAAGGATGTGGAGACTAAGTGAGTGAGAAATAAATTAAAGGTGGAGTGTAATGTAGGAAAAGGTGCGAGACTTCAACAAAAAGGGAAATTTCTTCACTTTGGGGACTGTGATACCTTTGAATTCTGTTCTCCAGAGAAAGCTTGATCCTTATACATTCAAGGCTGAGATGCAAATATTTTGTACATTCAAGACTGAGATACAAACTTTTCAGGGGGAAATTAAGCGGTATAGGGAATCAGCCCGGAATGTGGAGTTGAAGACAAAATCAGCCGTGATCTTATCGAATGGGTAAGTAGGCTTGGTAGTGATTTAGCTCACTCCTGCTTCCATTTCTCTAATACTGACTTAAACATTTCACCACTAACGAGAGAAGAAGAGATAAACTGTGTAACTTCTTGTCACATCTTTCAAGAACATTTCAAAGTGTTTCATTTACAACGAATTATGGTGAACTGTGGTAACTGCTTGTAAGGTAGGCAGAGATAACAAATAGCAAGGGTGCACACTAGATAAAACTCTACTGTTTTGGAGGTTTGTTTGGGTAATTGTTGTCAAGCAGGATATGAAAACTTTATGTGTTTCTTCGAATGTTGCTGTGATGCCCTTTAGTTCAGAGATTTCAACAGAGATGGCAACGAGGGGAATTAAATGTGATTGGTCTTCACGTAAGTAGATGATCAATTATGAAGGTACGAACATTATATTGTACCTGAACCTCAATGTTAAGAAGAATGTTGCTACTTTGAGAAAAAAAAATGAATGCCCCAGACCCGTTCCCAGCTTTCACGGTACCTTAACTTAACAAGTAAACGTTTAGTGATGCTTGCCCATGCTCACAATCTCCTGCTTGGAGGTCTCAGTAATGGTAGTTGGGAAAGTTCCCGATGAAGGAGATTGAGCATTGGATCCGCAGGGATCAATGACTCTTGGGGGCGCATGACGACAGCTTGTGGAGTTGAAAAAGCTGGTCAGCTAAAAACCAGCACAGCACGCCAGGCCGGAATGTTGGTTTAACCTCCGTCACCAGCAGGAATACACAGGAGCCATGTTACACAACCACGATAACAATAGTAAAGATATTTCTAACACAGCTCCCACATACCGTCAAGCAACCCATCAGACTCTGCTCGAAGGGACGTTGAAATGCGCGTGGGTCGCCGCACCAGTCAAGGAGCTCAGTGGCAGCAGTCTGGAAGTTTGCAGGATTCTGTAAATGCTGTAATGGAGAGAGAGAAATTCAGTACACCCAATAAAAAAAAAAGTGAGAATAACGCAAAAACATGAATTTATACAAAATCTGTCAGAGGTAGTGGTGCCGTCATTGGAGGTTTCACGCTGGCTATGAGAGGAGAAAGATTTTAAGAAGGCATAAAAACCGAAAGAAAGCTGTAAATCAGAAACGAAAACAGAATTTGGTGGAAAAGCTCAGCAGGTCCGGCAGCATCTGTGAAGAAAAAAATCAGAGTTAATGTTTCAGGTCCGAAACATGACCCTTCATGTGTGGAATGAAATTCCTGAGGGAGTGGTGGATGTGGGTACAGTTACAACATTTAAAAGACATTTGGATAAATACATGAATACGAAAGGTTTGGAGGGATATGGGCCAGGAGCAGGAAAGTGGGACTAGTTTAGTTTGGGATTATGTTAGGCATGGACTGGTTAGACTGAAGGGTCTGTTTCTGTGTTGTATGACTTGATGACTCTATCAGTCCGGTGTCTGTGCGTGTGTGCGTGTGCCTGTGCATCTCTGTGTCTGTGTGTGCGCGTGTGTGTCCGCATGTACCTGTGTGTCTCAGGGTCAGGCTCAATTGCGATATCCCTATCTCAAATAGTAACCCAGCAACATCTGCTCCTGCATCTCCTTATCCATAAGAATAAAGCAAACCCCATGAGGGGAAAACACAAGAGCTGAACAAGGACAAATGTGAGGTGATGCACTTTGGAAAATCAAATTCAGGTGAAAATTATATAATAAATGGCAGGACTTCTGGGAGCATTGACATACACAGGAATCTGGGCATTCAGTTCCACAAAGTGGCACCACAGATAGATAAGGTGGGCAAGAAAGTATCTAATGCGCTTGTCCTCATCAGTCAAGACATTGAATATAAAAGTTGGCATGTTACTGCTGTACAAAACTTTAGTTAGGCCACATTTGGAATACTGCATGCACTTCTGGTTGCCATACTACCAGAAGGATGTGGATGCTTTGAAGAGGGTGCTGAGAAGGTTTACCAAGATGTTGCTTGGTCTGAAGAGTTTTAGTTATGAGGAGGGGTTGGATAAACTCAGGTTGTTTTCACTGGAAAAAGACGGGGGCCAAGGTGCGATCTGATAGAGGTCTACAAAATTTTGAGAGGCATAGATAGGGTGGATAGTCAGAGGTGTTTTCCCAGGGTGGAAAGGTCAACTATAAGAAGGCACAGGTTCAAGGTGAGAGGGGGAAAGTTTAGGGGAAAAGTGTGTAGGGAAAGATTTTCACCCCAGAAGGTTGTGGGTGCCTGGAATGCACTGCCAGTGGAGGTGGGCGGAAGCAGGCACATTAGCAACATTTAATGCACGTTTTGACAGACATACAAACGGGAAGCGAAGAGACGGATAGAAACCGCACATATACAATAAATAGCGGGTCTAAATAAGGACCAGGAATCGGCACAGACCGGGGATGGGGCAGGGGAGGAGTAGGGCCTGTTCCTGTCTAAATCATTGCATCAACAGAAGATGCTAAACATTCTCCAAGCATTTCTTGGCAAGTCTGTAATCTCAAAATCCAATTTGGAGCTATGTGAAAAGCCTGTGACAAAACAGGTTAAAACCCATAATGGAACAGCATTAACATCGTTACCTGTGGTGTGCACACAGTTCTGGCCCCTTTTGACCACTGCTCTGCAGCTGGCAAAGATTCTTAGTCTTCCCGCAACAAGTGAAATGAGATAAAATAAAGGCTTCCTTGTGCACTCAGCTTGCTGAGGTCTGGAATGGAACTTGAATCTTGAGTTGAGAGTTGGAGAACACTGTGTTCCTTGGAGGTAATGGCTAAAGGAACTTGGTATCACTGTTCAATTTCTACATGGAAAACAGACTTTGGGAATTCTCGAATACAGCCTTAATAGCCTTAGACACAATTTCCACAAGAACAAATGTGAGGGCAAGACTTCCTGAACTTATGTGCCCTGCAATCCTGCAGTTAAACATTATCTACTGAAAATGAGCAGCACAGGTTGAACAAGTCGAAAAATAACATTTAAAAAATGTGGATGCTTGGATTTATAGGATTACTAAAGTGAGGATGATATATGCTAAGCCTGTTTTCAAATCAGTAGTTAGACCCTGGCTGGAATTTTGCATTTAATTCTCGACGAAGCACTCTCGGAGCATTGACAAGGATTGAAGTTAAGGAGATTATCCTTCAGCCACTCTTTACTGTCGCTGGGTCAAAATCCTGGAATTCACTCCTTAAGTGCATTGTGAGTCGACCTACAACACATGGACTACCGCAGTTTGAAAAGGCAGCTCACCATCACACATCCCCTGAATGAATTAAGAAAAAATTTACCAGAATGATACTAGGAGGAGGAGTAATTTCTACTACGTGGAGAAACTAGGCAGGTTAGGATTGTTCTCCTTACAGAAGGATTGGTAATGGAGGGATTGAACAGAGGTGCTCAAAATCGGGTGAGATTTTGTTGAGTAAACACAGAAGCATAGAAAACAGGAGGAGGCCATTCAGCCCATTGAACCTGCTCTGCCATTCAAGATGATCATTGATGATCCGCTATCTCAATTCCATACTCCTGCTCTCTTGCTGTACCTATCCTTCTGGCACCTATAATGTCCAGAAATCAATACATTCGGTCATTTGGCCTCAAGAATCTTACGTGGCAGGGAATTCTACAGTTCAGCCATCGTTTGAGTGAAGAAACTTTTCATCTCAATCCTAATAACCCAGGAGAGACTGTTGCCTCTGGCAGCAATGTTGATAGCCAAAGGACAGAGCTTCAAGCTTAGACTGAAAAGCTTCCAATGTCTCAAAATGCACGAGGCAGTAAGATCATGCAATTACATCGGGTTTCTATGTTTAGTTTTTGCTGCAACAGGTCAACAGGCTGTTGACAGAGACTGCAGCTTAAGGACTGCCAGCTGGCATCAAGGGTGACTTGACGAGAGGTCTCTGGCACACTTACCACCTGCTGTGGGCCTGTCTGGTTTACAGGAGGATTTTCAACCTGTTTGGCCAAGTTATGAGCAAGTCTTCCTTCGCCATCAAGTCCTGGTTTGAACTTATGGTTCAGAGACACAGATGCTATCCCCTGTGACCCAAGGCCCCCCACTGCACAAATTGATGATTAGTGGCCAAAGCATTAGAGGCGAAATGTGGGAGTCATTCTTGTGCAGTAATAATCTGGAAAGCACGGCTGGAAAGGTTGTGGAAGCAGCTTTCTCAGTCACTACTCCATGGGAAAACAGTATGCACTTGGAAAAGAAAGGCAGACAAGATGGGCTGTATCTTCCATGCTGTAAGGTTTCAGGACTCTAGGCCCCTACTAAATGTGAAGCTCACCGGTGGTGATCTCCTTTGTGCCTTCTGAGAAACAAATGGGATTCTGATTTCCTTGCACTATACATCAGGATGTGGGCATCACTGGCAAGGCCAACATTCATTGCCCGTCCATAAACTGTCTTTGAGAAGGTGGTAGCTAATGAGCCACCTTGTTACGTCATAGAGTCAGAGATATACAGCATGGAGATAGACCATTTGGCCCATCTTGTCCATGCTATTTTCCAAAATGAACTAATCCCATTTGCCAGCGTTTGGCCCACATCCCTCTAAACCTTTCCTACCCATTCACCTGTCCAAATGTCTTTTAAATGTTGTAATTGTACTCACCTCTACCACCTCCTCTGGCTGCTCGTTACAGATACACACCACCCTCTGCGTGAAAAAGTTGTTCCTCAGGTCCCTTTTAAACTTTTCCCCTCTCACTTTAAAAATATGCCCTCTAGTTTTGGCCTTCCCTACGCCTGGGAAAAAGACCTTCAAAATTCACCTTATCTATGCCCCTCACGATTTTACAAACCTCTATTAGGTCACCCCTCAGCCTCCTACACCCCAGGGAAAAGCAGTCCGAGCCGATCCAGCCTCTCGTTGTAACTCAAACCTTCCAGTCTCAGTGACATCCCCGTAAAATCTTTTTTTGCGCCCTGTTTAATAATATTGTCCCCACAGCAGGGTGACCAGAATTGTACACAATACTCCAAATGTTGCCTCACCAATATCTTGGACAGGTCATTTCAGAAGCAGTGAAAAGGAAAGGATGTAGGCCAGATAAGGGTAAGGAAGGCAGATTTCCTTCTCTATAAATATTTTCTAATCAACCTGTTCACAGTTGTTATTATTATGTATTTCTAGGGCAGGCGGGACTTGAACCCAAGCCAAAACCAAATGGGTTTTCACAGCAATCCAATTGTCATTATTACTGAAGCAAGCTTCTCAATTCCAAACTAAATTCATGATTTTAATTTTATATACCCTCCTTCTCCCACCTTCATGGGATTTGAACTCATTGTCGCCAGAGATTAGCCCCTATTTCTGGATTACTAGTTGGTAATGTAACCAATATGCTAGATTAAAGAGTGTAGAGTCATAGAGTCATACAGCACAGAAACAGGCCCTTTGGGCCAACCAGTCTATGCCGAACATAATCCCAAACTGAACTAGTCCCACCTGCCTGGTCCTGGCCCATATCCCTCCAAAACTTTCGTATTCATGTATCTATCCAAAACATCTTTTAAACATTGTAACTTTACCCACATCCACCACTTACTCCGGAAGTTCATTCCACATGCAAACCACCTTTTTTTTTTTAAAAAAATTGCCTCTCATGTCTTTTTAAAATCTTTCTCCTCTCACCTTAAAAATGTGCCCCCTAGTCTTGAAAGCCCCCAATCCTAGGGTAAAGACATCTATCATCAACCCTATCTATGCCCCTCATGATCTCTATAAGGTCTCCTCTCATCCTCCTGTGCTCCAGTGAAAAAAGTCCCAGCCTATCTTTATCACTCAAACCTTCCATGCCCGGCAACATACTGGTAAACCTTTTCTGAACCCTCTCTAGCTTAATAATATCCTTCCTATAATCGGGCCACCAGAACTGACCAATGCCAGGGGATTATTGAATGGATAAAGGTTCTGCTGATAGATCAAGTACATTTATAAATTTTCATACAGCTTGCTGGATGTAACATGGTGAAAAGAGGATACAAACAGAGGAGATATAAAAGCTGTTCGGCATCAAGTAGGTTAAAGTAGGTTAAAGTAGCTCCTTCATCACTTTGAAATTCCATTGAGGTTTTGTGTGAGAGCAAGGCATTTCAATAATCGCATCGCAGGTAGGTGACAGATGGATTTCCTTTATTGGCTTCAACCTTTTATTTCTTAGTGTGTGACCCAGATAACCATCCTTCCTAAAACAACTGTCTATTTTGACGCACGGCCCTGCTCCTTAATCGTGGCCTCTTGCTCATCCGCAGTCCCCTGAAGATTAGCTCACATAACCTGCAGCAATCTTTGACAAACACCCAAGCCCTCACTTTCATCTCCCTGACACTGAGGTCTGTAACCTGAAAGCCTAGGGTTACGGCTTTCTCACCGAATCTAATCCTGATTATATTTGCAATCTTTCGTTGCTGCTTAGAACTGATAAGGACATGAGAACTAGTAATGTCAGAGGAACCCCTCCAGAGAAGGGGAATCATCCGCTGGACGGGGAACTTTCTGAGCAGGACATTTTCACATCGAAAACATTCTCCAGGTTCTTTCCCAGTCAGTTCTGCTAACCTACTGCTGACCAACATCGGCAAATTCTGTACAAAAACAACAATTGTTGGAAAAGAGGAAGGGTCACTCGTCACAAAATGTTAACTCTGATTTCTCTCCACAGATGCTGCTGAGCTCTTCCAGCAATTTCGGTTTTTGTTTCTGATTTAGAGCATCTGCAGTTCCTTCCATTTTTATAAGGTAAACTCTGTGGCACCCTTGCAGATCAAATAGTGAAACTTAAAAAAAAAAATTAAATTCAACTCTTTGGATTCAGAGCAGACAAACCAGAGACATCAAGGATCTGCACAAGGTTCTGTTATGGCTCTTGTTGGTAACATTCTCAACTCAGAGTTGCAAGATTCTGAGTGCAAGTCCCAATCCAGGACTCAATCACCAAAATCTGTGGGAATGCAACACGATGACAAAGTGCCACATTTCCAATGAGACGTTAAAAGACCTTCCTCATGCCTGATGGCTGTAAAATATCCCAAGTCACTACTTTGAAGAGGAGCAGGGGAGTGCTTCCTGGTGTACTAGTCAATATATATCTCTCAAGTGACATTACAAGAACAGATCAGCTGATCATTACCACATTCCTGCTTGGGGGAGCTCAATGTGTACACATTGACAGCAGCATTTCTGACCTCACAACAGGGGCTATTCCTTCCAAAGTACGTTATTGATTGTGAAGTGCTTTGAGATATCAGAGAATTTAGTTTCGCTTTGTTGTAGACCGCTGCTCCCCATGTTCAGAACGCCAACAGGAAACGATGGTAATTTAGGCCTGCCCTTCAAGCAGAGAAAATACTAACTTTACCATTTATTGCATTCAATGGGCGGGGCGGGGCGGGGGGGGGGGGGATCAAAATCCATTTGCGTTTTAATGAGGGGGAAAAAAAAAAACAGATTTGCCTAATTTGCAGCTGGATGAAGGAAGCTACAATGGTCTTCACTGAGCCTTGTGGCAAAAAGCATTCAGCAAAGTAAGGTTGGAAAAACGAATGGAAGGATCCACACAAAAATACTGTCATAGAGAATTGATGGAACACTAATTGGAATTAAAGTGAATTAGAAAGGGCTGTGTCATACATAGATATATCATCATAGAATCCCTACAGCGTGGAAGCAGGTCATTTGGCCCATCGAGTCCCCACCTTTAAGTCCACACTGACCCCAAACAGCATCCCACTCAGGCCCTATCTCTGAAACCCAAGGCTAACCCACCTAGCCTACACATCCCTGGACATTATGGGCAATTTAGCACGGCTAATCCATCTAAACCTGCACATCTTTGTATTGTGGAAGGAAACCGGAACACCCGGAGGAAACTCCATGCAGACAGTCACCCGAGGATGGAACTGAACTCAGGTCCCCGGTGCTGTGAGACAGCAGTGCTAACCACTGAGCCACCATACTGCCTCATACCTTATGTGATCATCCTTAAAGGAGTGAATGAACCTTTGAAGTTCTTCCAATAATCACTGGAGGTGGTAGAGGAAGGGAGATCACGGCATACATAACTATAGGCCGTAATATTAAGTGTTTGCTTCCTTCTTTCATTCTCATATGCAATCAATGTTGCTTTTGTTCAAAAATGTGAAATTTTATGGCACAGGGGTCTATTGGTTGATTGCTACAGATTTGCTAATAATCAACAGGATCATAACAAGCAATAGTCAGCAGAACAGATATCCATGAGTCAGAAAGACTTGTTCAAGGTAGGAGAACATGGCGAGAAACTAGTATTTTAGCATTGATATGAAGCACCTCCTACTATTAGATCAGCTGCATAGCTGGTGCTATTGTAAATGTCAAGTCTTGCCTGAAAGATGTAGATTTCCAAGCTGATGTATACAGGATCTCCTGTTTAAACAGGCAGCTGTTCAGTCTGAGCAATAATGTGTCTCACTGGGCACTGAAGTATATCAGGGAGAAAATGAGGTGGCAGTCTGAATGACTTCTTTCATATCAAAGGGTGGAGGATGATTGTATATTGAATATCTTTAAAGACTGCGAGCGTTTACAGTGCAGAGATCACCATCTTGTGCAGTGTGGCACGGTGCCATTCTGAAGGAGGCATTAGCTATGGCAAGTACAACTGGAGTTCTCAAGAGGTGCCCAGGTGCGACTCCTCACATTGCCAGAGGGGCTGGTGACATTGCTGTATAATTGCTGCTGCTACAGTGCGACATACTGTCATCATTCTATAATGAAGAGGCTGCACACTTGAATTCTATTCTCACTGCACATGAGCAATCAGAGAGTTTGCTTGTCAGTCAGCAATCATCGCAACAGTGAGTGAACCAGCGGAGTGTAGGGAAATGAACACAAACAAACCTTTCCACTTCAAGGATTCCAAGAGAACCTTGGATTCCCAATTTCAAAATTAAATAAGGTCAATTTAGCTTATATGCTCAAATTGCAATAACATGCTTAGCTGACAAAAGCAGACAGGAAAACAAAGCTCAGAATATCTGAATCATTGCTGGCACATCAGTGTGGTCCCATCACCCTGTGTGTTTAGCTGGCCTTTCTCGGCAGTATCTTTGGCACTTACACAACAAACAAGACACATGGGGCAGTGGTGCGTGAGTGTGTCTGAGTGTGTGTGCCTGCATGTGTGCCTGCGTGTGTGCGAGAGTGTGTGGCGCGTGTGCGAGTGTGTGAGAGCGTGCGCGTGTGTGAGAGCGTGCGCGTGTGTGAGAGTGTGCGCGTGAGTGCGCGCGCATGTATGTGTACGCATGTGCACATGTATGTGTACGTGTGCGTGTGCGTGTATGCATGCAGAGAACACGTTGAGATTTGGATGAAACACCCTCTGAATGCAAATAAGAAATTATTCCACGCAGTCACAATGAGCGGTTTCCTTCTGAACTCCTGATTCGTTCCTAACAATGGATCTGGATTCTCCCTTATTCCTCTCTCTCCGCTTGCTGCATCTCAACTGGGGCTGCAGACTTTGCAGGAGTGATGTGCCCCTTGGGGGAACCTCGCTCAAATTAATGCCAGCTGCCTGCTACCTCTCGAGCAGTGACACAGTGCAGCCTTCTGTAGTACAGCTAATTTCTTCAGAGCTGCAAGGCAGCGAGGAAATTAAAAAAAAAAAACACTGCAGACCCCCTCAGGTATCTCAAGCGCGAATCACACACAAAAAAAGAATTACACGCAAATATCGAGATAGCAAGGATGTTCATGATAATGAGGTGGTCTGTTCAAAAGAACATTTAATCAGAGATCAAGGTCATGCCCCATCCATTCTACGTGGTTTGCTTAATGTGAACAAATGGGTAAACAAGAGTCTGCTTGTCGCTGGGTGTTCCTAATGAAAGGAAATACATGGGGATATTATTATGCACGGCCATCTCTGTTTTAACACTTAACAGTTGTGCATAGAATTGCAGAGTACAAGGCGAGGAATATGCGCGGAGGTTAAGTCCAGCTAAATCAGTTAATGACACCATCAACTGATAATGTACACATATGGAGAAAGAACGTGCGCCAGTTTAGTTCCCTGATTGGATCTGCCAATTGTCAGCAATGTTGTAAGAGGTCAGGAGAGGATTTTCCATTAAATTTCCTCAACCCTACTTATTTTGGAAAACATTCATTCCTGTGGTGAGGGGTGCACTGGCTAGGTCAGCATTTGTTTCCCACCCTTAATTGTCCTTAAAAAGGTGGAGGCTGGGGTGAAAAGAGTTGATAATACCTTTATTTTAGCAACCGCTACTGAGCACGTGCACAAGGAGCATGTCAAAATCATGTGGATCAGGAACAGGAGTCTGCTGAGGTCCAGGAGCTGTCCTCTCTTACTAGCTCTGGAGTATAGCCATGTTTAATTAAAAAACCCCCATTAACATTCACTCACATGAGGAGTATAGACTTGATCTTACCACCTGATAGGAGGGGTGACCAATCCCAAGGTACTGGAGACCAGCAGCAATGAGTACCCAAAGTGAAGTCCAGCAACCGCACATTCCAATACTGCAAGCTGGGGAGAAACTTGAGGAGAAGTCCAGTACCAATAGGAGGCAGTGGGCAATGGGCATCAAGGCCCAGTTAGGCCCTGGGTTCCCGAGTGGGAAAATCTGCACAAAGCCATCATTGCAGGGATGGGAAAAACTGGAGGCAGCAAACAAGGCAATCAATCCATCAGCGACGGTAAATCCACTGCAGCAAATTTGTTTTTCCAGGCATGGGGAAGAACACCTGGAGAATCTGTACATGGCAGAAAGCGTGCAGGGGACAGCACGGTCGACACCTTTAAGGGACCCCGGCAGTGAGAACTGGGCCTAGCCAGTATTACAGATGGGCATGAGTGCCAAGTGGGCTACCATTTCAGAGCCAAACTGGCAGAAGTCAGAAAACATCCAGGCACCAGAGTTTGCTCAGGAGCAAGACATTGTTTCTTGAGGACCTGGCAGGTTCATCGGAGGCTTTTGGTTCTCCTGGCCTTACAGACCCAGAAAACAGTCAAGGAATGGTGACAATATTCCAACGTACCTGGTTTCTGTAAACAGCCTGTTGTGAGGGGATTTAGTACAGTAAGAAACCACTCAAAGGCAGCAAAAACTCCACATGAAACAGCTGAGAGATTGACTCTCTCAGTTAGAGGGCCTGGTGAAGGTGATCATGGTGACAAACCTGTGCATCTGGGTCCTTCCAAAGGCTGAAGATATTGAAGAAGTATTTAGATGTGCACTTGCGATGCCAAGCATACAAGGCTACGGACTAGGTGCTGGAGAATGGGATTAGAATAGTTAGGTGGTTGTTTCTGACCAGCACAGACTCGTTGGGCCAAAGCACCTTTCTCTGTGTTGGAGACTTCTACAACTCTATTTGCAACATCCTGCAATTTCCTGTCTCCTGTTGTGAGACAGAGGTCACTGATTGCAGCACTAACTATAGGTCTTCCTCTCCTGCCGATGAGCCAGTGCCCTTTGACATTGGGCCAGGAGACACCCTGGACATCTCTCCTACTTTCCACCAAACTTCACCAAAGGCTCAGCATCCGAGAAAACCTTGCTGCTCACTCCACTTTCCTGAGTTTCCAAGGTCCGATTCACTTCCAGAGTATCTGCTCCAGCTCCTACCCATTTGCTCCTTCAGTGGTGTAGGTGGGTTTTTTGGAAGTTTTGATCTCTGCCCAGATCCCTGCCCACAGCAGGCACAAGCGAGCGATCAAGCTACTTATAAACGAGTTACGCTTGCAGTAGTCTCCATTTGTCAGGTTGGTCCCGAGCGGTAGAAGCCAATAAAAAAAAATCAAAGAGATAAAAACAGGCAATTCTGGCAGCATAGTGCCCAGAGATGTGTAGGCTGGGTAGATTAGCCATGGGAAGTGCGGGGTGACAGGGATAGGGTAGGGGGGTGGGGCTGGGTGGGATGCTCTTCAGGCCAAATGGCCTGCTTCCACACTGTCGAGATTCTATGATCTGTAAAGACAGAAACAGAGCTAATGTTTCAAATGCAATTACTTCTTCAGGGACATCTGCCGACAGCAAGAGAACGTTACTTCAGCTCTGAGGAAGAGTCATGCCGGTCCTGAAACATGCGCTTGGTTTCTATCTCCACAGCTGCTGGCAGAGCTGCCCAGCGTTCTCTGGTTTTATTCTAGATTTGCTAGCATAGGAGTATTTTGCTTCGATTCTCATTCCTCCAACACTGGCAGCTTCTACAGATTTTCTCACATGCTCAGATCCTGGAGGATTCCACCTCAAATTGTTGGTTCGTCATTGAGGTGGTAACATTGCTGAGCAACAGTGAAGATGAAGTGATCCATGGGGCGGGTATACATGCTGACTGGATTCTGTTAGTTCACATCCTAAAGACTTGCCTGTAATACCAAATCCATGGACTGATCGCACTGCTTTCAATTTGTAGCCTGTCCATGCCCTTAATGTGATTAGAAGTTTAATTTGAAACAAAATAAACCATTAGGTCTGCAGTGCTCCTGGTTTATGCTTTTTCATCTTGAAATAAGCCTTCTCCTCCTCCCTACCGTGGGCCTTCCCTGACCCAGGGGTTTCTGAATGGGGGGTCGGACAGTTTACAAACAGTGCGATCAGTGATGCCCCTCCTCAGAGGCAGAAACGGCAACATTGGAAAGGAGACTCCACAGTCTGGAGGCTTCACTGGGACACAGCTTTAGTCCCAGGGAATCACAGCCACCAATCAGCAAGGGACAGACAGTGAGCCCAATATACCCTAGAATATCAGAAACCTCGTTTCACAGGGTGTCAGACTAGGTCTGGGATTCCGGGGTACTGAACTGGTATACGCAGAAGGTGGTGTGTGCAGCTCAGACACCAAGTGAAGGAAAACCTGACAGCTCACACAGCTGAGCTGCAAAGCTAGGTGGGGTCTTCGAACCTTACAGTATCTCTGTTCCTGTCTCCCTGTTGTACAGGTTTAGCACGGAACTGGCTGAGGAAGAGGGACTGCTCAATAAACTAGTGCATGGGGGAAGAGTGGCTTGGAGAATGTGGTGGGGGGTAGTGAAAAGAGAGAGAGTGAGTGTCAGTGTGAATGAGAGAGCGAGCGCGAGAGAGAGAGCGCAAGAGAGAAGGCAAGAGAGGTTTGTTGTAAGTGCCTGAGTGAGTGAGTGAGTGCGTGCGTGCGTGCCTGAGTGAGTGCGTGCGTGCCTGAGTGAGTGAGCGTGCCTGAGTGAGT
>NC_063365.1:16946134-16946318 GCF_021869965.1 Rhincodon typus | reverse complement strand
GTGTCTGAGTGAGTGAGCGAGTGCATGCGTGTCTGAGTGAGTGAGCGCGTGCGTGTCTGAGTGAGTGAGTGCGTGTGTGCGTGCCTGCGTGTCTGAGTGAGTGAGCGTGCCTGCGTGTCTGAGTGAGTGAGCGTGCGTGTGTGTCTGAGTGAGTGAGCGTGCATGTGTGTCTGAGTGAGTGAGC
>NC_063365.1:16942717-16946124 GCF_021869965.1 Rhincodon typus | reverse complement strand
TGTGTGTCTGAGTGAGTGAGCGTGCATGTGTGTCTGAGTGAGTGAGCGTGCATGTGTGTCTGCGTGAGTGAGCGTGCGTGTCTGAGTGAGTGAGTGAGTGAGTGAGTGAGTGCGTGTGTCTGAGTGCGTGCTTGTGAGTTTGAGTGAGTGAATGAGTGCATGTCTGAGTGAGTGAGTGCGTGTCTGAGTGAGTGCGTACGTGTGTCTGAGAGAGTGAGCGTGCACGTGTCTGAGTGAGTGCGTGCGTGTGTGTCTGAGTGAGTGCGTGCGTGTGTGTCTGAGTGAGTGAGTGCGTACGTGTCTGAGTGAGTGAGTGCGTACGTGTCTGAGTGAGTGAGTGCATGCGTGTGCATGAGTGAGTGAGCGTGCGTGTGTCTGAGTGAGTGCTTGTGAGTGTGAGTGAGTGTGTGAGTGAGTGAATGCGTGTCTGTGAGAGTGTGCATGAGTGAGTGAACTCTGATCTGTACACTTGGGCTGAAGAGCAAATGACAATGTGTGTATGGGAACAACACAGGGGTAATAGGAGGGGATTCAGAGCCTTATGTCACTGTGGAATAAGGAGAGCTTGGCTAAAACCTATAGAATTACATAAAATAACATTTTTATAAAGTCCCATCAAATTTACACAGTGCACCATCCCTCCAACTGAAATCTGTTAACATGCCCAGGTGTCATTGTTACTGTAGTAAACACTGATGTCAGACTGAAGTAACTGTAAAAGAACTGGTTGAAGGTTTAAGTACTTTTCTCTCAGTGTTTACAATGAAAACACTCAAAAGGTGGAGAGGCTATGAGCTATTGCAAGTTGTAATACATGTTAAGACAAGTTTTTGTTTAATTCTTACAATTACCACAAACTGCACTGTGTTAGCATGGAACTGTGTAACCTTTGTCAATTGTTGTAAAACCAATCCATCCAAGAATGCCCTTTAGGGAGGGAAAGCACCATCCTTTCCTGCGCTGGCCTACATGTGACTCCAGACCCACAGCAACGTGATTGACTCTTAACTGACCTCTGAGATGCCGCTTGAAAGCCACTCTGTTCAAGTGCCAAAATAGTGATGGGCAATAAATGTTGGTCCAGCCAGCAGCGCCCACATCCAGGAATGAATAACAATTCTTTTTAAAAACCACAAACAGCATAGATGCTATTAATGGGACTGTGTGAATTTCAATGTTGACTGTTAAAAACTCAGGCTTTCATATTTATGTGAGATTGATCTAAAATACAGTAACTAACAATGATGTCGTGAATTTTAAGAGTTTGCCTTGGTGCTGCTTTGTTTTTGTTGACATCTGGGGCCAGAACTGTCAAGCGTTAAAATCGGACCCCATTGGAATAAGTTGGGAAGAATTGCCCTCCTTGTCTAATGATTTTGAGAGAGCATCACTGCAGAATTACCTCTCCAGCCTTTTTGTGTATGTATTTATCCTGTAATTGACTTGTAAAGAGTACATTTTAACCATCGATTCCACTATTTGTACAAATTGTGTCCTCATCGCATATTCAAAATCTCAGTTTTTGACTCTTTTGGAGACATTGGAACAGATTCGCCACCTTAGCCCAATTCAACCAGACCACAGCTGACATAAGTCTTAACCCCATTCACCCAAGTCTGTTAGGTAACTTTTAATTCTTAAACAAAACTTTGTAAATGTCGAATGAACCTGCCATCGAAAGATGGCGAGAGCTTCAGACCTTGCCTTCCCTTTGTTTGAAGAATTACTACCTGAAGTTTCCCTCGTCAGCCCAGGTCTAATTTTTAGGATGTGTCCCGTTGTTTGGAACTTTCCCATCTGAGAGCATGCCTTCTTGCTGAAAAATCCTTTAATCATTGCAACCATCCCAATTCCGATCAGCTCATAATCTTCAGTATTCAGAGGCATTCAGGGCATTCCATGCCAATGTGCTCATAACCTTTTATCTTGATATTAGAGTGCAACTTTAACACAAGCATCTGCAGCGCTAGGTTTCAGTACAATCTTAGGCCATTCTATTTCTAAACAGACAGCTCCACAGTTCAATGAAGAAGTTGAAAGTTACTCAGCTCCTCTATCCATTGCACTGCCCATGGTCAGAATGCTCCACTCCCATTTAAAGACGTATTTTAATTTAATATTTGTGCAATTAAGTAAAGCTGAATTCATCACCTCGAGACAATTTTCAAAGCTTTCCTTATTTTTGTAAGCAATACAATTCCCGATTTTTAAATTTTAATTTGATTTGATTTAATATTGTCGCATGTACCTAGGTATAGTGAAAAGTTTTGTTTTGCGTGCAGTACAGGCAGATCATACCACACAAAGAATTTAAGGTGATAGAGTAAGGAATACAAAGTTACAGCTGCAAAGAAGGTGCACAAAAAGCAAGATCAACCATAGACTTGAAATTTGAGAGATCTGCTCAGCAGGGTAGAAGCTGCTATTTGAACTGTTGTTCCATGTGCTTAAGTTTTTGTATCTTCTGCCTGATGGAAGAGGTTGGAAGAGATTATAACTGGGTTGGGAGGGGTCTTTGATGATGTTGGCTGCCCTTTCTGAGGCATCGAGAAGTGTAGATGGTGTCAATGGATGGAAGGTTGGCTTGTGTGATGGACTGGGCTGCGCTCACAGCTCTCTGTAGTTTCTTTTGTATCTGTTCTCGTTTTTGAAAGAATGAAGCTTTCTGATACTTTACCTGTTTTCTTTCATCTTCCAGATATTTTTGGCCATTTGAGGGGGATGGCAGAAGCCCATTTTAAAGAGGGGGTGGTATGTTTGAGCCACTGGAAACCTAACCAGATGGTCACCCTGATGGAGAGAAGGGTGGAGGGGTTGGTGGCTGATTCCACAAACATGGCTGCCCCAGTTTACTAGAGGAGTGAGCAGGGGAGGCATGACATCTGGGCCCAACCGTTCCTCACCTAATGTTGTTCTTGAGAATAGTTCAACACAAGTCACCAGATACTGAGCAGGAGCAGGAACCCTGGCTGACCCGCTGCCCTTTGTAACCTGGCAGATGGAGACAATTCAATACAGACCAGGGATCAAACTTGGGATCTTTATCATCTGTATAAGTGCTTTCATTCTTTTGAAAGTGCAGCCAACAGAGTGGGATCAAATTTCCCTCCATTGGTCTGTATGAACAGGCTGGTTTGGTTATCTCAACATCAGAAAAACCACTAAAAAGAAAGGGTAAGGGTTCAGGATTAGTTAGCTGGTCTTAGCAGTGCAAACTGAAAGGACATTAATTTAGATAAATGTGAGGTGCTGCATTTTAGTAAAGCAAATCAGGGCAAAACGTATATAACTTAATGGTAAAGTCCTGGGGAACGTTGCCAAACAAAGAGACTTTGGAGTGCATGTTCACAGTTCCTTGAAAGTGAAGTGAGTCGCAGGTAGACAGGATAGTGAAGTGAGTCGCAGGT
>NC_063365.1:16896649-16942317 GCF_021869965.1 Rhincodon typus | reverse complement strand
GAGTCGCAGGTAGACAGGATGGTGAAGTGAGTCGCAGGTAGACAGGATGGTGAAGTGAGTCGCAGGTAGACAGGATAGTGAAGGCAGCATTTGGTATGCTTGCTTTGATTAGCCAGTGCACTGAGTATAGGAGTTGGTAGGTCATGTTGGGGCTATACAGGACATTGGTTAGGCCACTTTTGAAATACTGCATTCAATTCTGGTCTCCCAGCTATAGGAAAGGTGTTGTGAAACTTGATAGCATTCAGAAAACATTTACAAGTATGTTGCCAGGCTTGCAGGGTTTGAGCTACAGGGAGTGTAAGAGGCTGAGGGGTGACCTTCTCAAAGTTTATAAAATCATGAGGGACATGGATAGGGTAAATAGTCAAGGGCTTTTCTCCAGGGTAAGGGAGTCCAAACCTAGTGGGCATAGGTTTAAGGTGAGAGGGGAAAGATTTAAAAGGGACCTAAGGGGCAACATTTTCATGCAGAGGGTGGTGCTTGTATGGAATGAGCTGCCAGAGGTGATGGAGGAGGCTGGTACAATTACAACATATAAAAGGCATCTGGATGGTATATGAATAGGAAGGGTTTAGAGCGATATGGGTCAAATGCTGGCAAACGAGACTAGATTAATTTAGGATATCTGGTCGGTGCGGATGAGTTGGATTGAAGGGTCTGTTACCATGCTGTATGGCTTTGGAGACTCTATAAAACCAGCTTTGGCTCAGTTCCAGGCGAAGGGGTATACTTACTGAACTATTTGGAACATCTTTTTAAAAATGAGAAACGAACGGCATCATTTTGTTGCATGTTTGCGAAACAATGGGTTGCAATAAAAGTCCTTTAGAGGCATCATGAAAACAAAAATGGGAATCTGATCAAACTGTTTACTCAGCCACTCAGGTCCAGGACGGATCTGTACTCAGTATCAACTTGATCCTTAGAGATCACCATTAACCTTTAATCAGCTGCTTGTGGAGAATGAATTGGATTAAGCCGAGGGCACAGAAACAGGGTCAAGGATTCTGTAGCCTTACCTGTTTTATACACTGCAGCCGATCGTTTGTCTGCTGAATGTGTCTGTCCATGGAGGTTACTGTGTTCATCTTTATCGTCTCTTGCTGGCCTCTACCTGAAAGCCATTAAACTTTTCCACTCTGGAAAATAAACAGAAAACGGAATCATTGATCAGGGATTCAAGAGCACGAGACAACCCACTCAAACTGATCACTGATGGCACTAGGCTATTTGTCTTCTCATGTGACAGAAAATTGCAGGGACTGAGAATGCAAGGTGCTGCATTCCAATGTCGTGGGTCACCTAGCCACACCTGGTCAGGAACGCAGATTTTCCTGTCAGTGCCAGCTGCTCACCTGGCACTGAAATCGGTCATAAAACGCTGGTGGTAATGGACAGTCTTTACAAACTACACTCACAGGCACTCCATTCTGACTCAGCATTTTAGCATCAATGTTCTCCGACAGTGGGAGCAAGGGCGACAGAGCAACAGTCTATACTTCAGCTCGCTCCAGAATCAATTCACCTCTGCGCAAACCTAAGCGGTTGCTTTCCTTTTAAACATTTTCTGTAGCGTGTGACACTCATCCGAGGTAACAGAATTCTTCCCATTTCAGCCTCTTGGTCTTGGCACCAAGCATTCCCAACCATCAGGTGAGGGGTACAGTAAGGCTCCCTCTACTCACCTCACTCCCATGCTGCAGCATCTAAGAATCCCGGCAACCTACAGCCAGACGTTTTATTATCCACACAAACCGGCCTGAGTGTTTTATCATTTGGTGAGGAGCATGAACGGCTGCATGAGATAGGCTTATGCCCACAAGAACAAGGGTCTAGTGGCGCAGAAATAGCGTTCCTACCTCTCAGCCAGGAAGCCCACTTGCTCCAGAGGTGTGCCATACACGTCAAAACAGATTCATTCAAAATGTATTCTTTTATGAAGCTCTGGAAAACGGGATTGTGATTCCGTACCTCCCATCATTTATGAGTTAAGTTGCCAGGGAAGAAAGCCTGATGTTTAATCTCTGCCGCACCCTGGTTTTCCAAACATTATAGCTATAAATTACACTGAACGGATAGCATAGGACAGGCCATTCAGCCCCAACTGGTCTACGCTAGTCCCGCAGTTACCCATGCTGGAAAGTACACACCAATGGGTCCGAGTAAGCATAGCTGTGATTGTTCTCATATTCTTACAGCTGACATTGACAGTGCAGATTACATGTAAAGTGAACCATTTGGGTAAAGGGATCACAGTGTAAGGCAAGAGCCGATGGAAAGTGAAACGCAGGGACTCAAGGGGCCAATAACGAGGAGCAAAGTTAAGCTGGTCGGCTGCAATTTTCCCGAATGGAGGATATAGACAATTACCTGTAACACCTCCCCTACAAAACTAGATTAAAGCAAGGAGGGGAATTGTTGCTTTAGATGAGAGGCATATTTATTGGTGCACAGATTAATAGAAAGAACTTACAGCTAGCTCCTTTAACATATTAGGCCACTCCCCCAACCACAGTTTATTTTGTTTTGTTTCACGCAGATCATTGTTGGGCTGATGGGGTTGGTGACCGGTGACCAACTAATGGAAGCAAGTTGGTGGGCGGCACTTAAATGGAGAAAAGCAAATGAGAATTGTTTAGACAGCATGTTTTAGAGTTCGGTCCCCATTGGGCTCTGGGTGAAGATACAGAGCTAAGGTTTGGACTGTGGGCTTGGGGCAGCACTCAAAGATACAAGACAGAATGAAATCAATTTGCTTACTGCTCAAGTAATACCAAGAGGAATACATTCCCACAATGTAAAGTACAGAACTAGAATAATGAACATAAAAAGACAGCACAGCCATTGACCACTGTATTATCTCTGCATGTTTCAAATGGTTTTCACAGCGGCTGTAAAAAGGCCATGACATTTTCCCATCAATTGCTCCCATATTAAATTTACAAATACTTACGCCTGACCCATGGCTACAAAGCAGTGTAAAAGTCAGAATGTAACTCCAAACAGCAAGCAAGGTAACTCCACGTCACTTGAGAGGCAAACTTAATTCAGTGACTTCAAATAATAATTAAAACTGTTGGCCTGAGCCAAAGCAACTTTAAAAATAAGGGGCAAAGGAAGATCACAGCTGTGAGATGTCAGAACAGGAACAGTCTCTAAATAGTCTGGAACTTGCTCGGCACTCGAATACACAGCAAACTTTGTTTTAACCGGCACCTTAATGAGCCGGCACTTTTAATCAATCGGCAAGCAATGTATACCTCAAATACCGGAAGTTTAACGTATTATCCCAATACCCAAGTAGTCAGTTGAGGGTGAGAGTGAGAAGGCTCTCTGCCGATATGTTTTATTTACGGTAAAGTTGCATTATTATTTAAGTGTTTTATGCTGTAAATGAAGTAGAACAGTCATGCATACATCCCTACAATACATTTCTATTACTTAGTGGGTGTTTTTACATTTGATGAGGAGGTCTGCATATTCAACCAGAATATTTGATCAACCAGCACATTCCTGGTCCCAAAAGGTGCCAGTTAATAAAAAGTTTGTTTTATATATTTTACTATAGGAAACATCGCCAGATGTTTTTAAGAGATGAAAATATTCTCAAGACAAGAGAATAAATAGAGGCTATTCGCTCCGTTCACCTAGCCCCCAGTAAAAGAAAGTTTACAGTCTCTGGTGTATTACCTAATCCATGCAGTTTCCAAAGTGGAGCTCGCAACCCACACAGAGCCCAACAGGGATTCTGTGCGGGTATGAGGTTATGGAGTTATAAGCAAATTAGTTTTTAGCTTTTTTCCTCCCAGGTAAAGCACAGCCATCCCTTAGATAGCTGATGCTATCATTTGAAGTTTAAGGGAGTGGGGAGTGTCCCTGGGAAAGTGTCAGTGTTTCAAGCAGTCTTTTGTGCAGCAAGAATCAAAAGCCAAAACTGACCTGTTTTTTGAATGGAGGTGGTTTTCAATCACTCTCCCACCCTATGGACCATCCTCTTTCTTGACCACTCTCTGAAGACGCACTCTTCCCAAACTCAGTTCTAAAGAGATCTCTCACCTAATGGCTCCATTATCTCAGATCATCTTGATCGGTGTAAATTTATTTTACATACAGGAGGTCATTTTGTTCATTTCCAAAAGATTAAATTAAAATCACCATATTTCTGGATTTTCTGCTCATGTTTTCTATTTATTTTACCTGGGGACCTTTCTAACAGCAATTCTCCCAAAGATTCTGTGTAAGTATACTATATGGTGCCATTCTAATACATAATGTTTACGAAAGTTCCAGTTCTTATTACCAGCTTGTAGTGAAAACAAAAAATGCTGGAGATCACAGCAGGTCAGGCAGCGTCCATGGAGAGAGAGCAAGCTAACGATGAGTCGAGATGACTTGAAACATGAGCTTGCTCTCTCTCCACAGATGCTGCCTGACCTGCTGTGATGTCCAGCATTTTGCTGTTTTCAGTACAGATTCCAGCATCTGCAGTAATTTGCTCCTATTTTTAGTTTGTGTTTGGATGGCTTACATCAATGGAGAGCCTTAGCAGATTCAGACCAATAAGAGAGACTTCAACAAGATGCCTTTGGCATTCCTGCAGCAATTGAGAAACCTCTGGCCAAGAATGGATGACCTATTAGACTATTGGTGTTTAAACTCAGACAACAAGGTTAGTCATCGCACAGGGCTTCATGTACCTGTGGAATCTAACCCTCAGACAAAGCCCTCAGGACAGAGGGGAACAACTGGCAAAACAAGTAAATATCAGCTTCATCAGCTCCTTCACAATATCAGTTTCTCTTTCAGCCCTTGGTCCTCTGGCCCTCTTTCTCTGCCATAGTCCTCATTTCCTGTTTTCAAAAATGCTTCAAATCTCTCCATTATCTGTGACCCTCAACTCAACCCTCTGCTTCCCCTATTCACTCCCGCTCATTTTCCTTCCTTATTCTGAAGCACTTGGAGACGTCCTCATGTGTTACTGGAAGTGGTTGTTTGAAGAACGTAAGAAATAGAAGCATCAGTAGGCTGCCTGGCCTCTCCAGTCTGCTCGGACACTGAATAACATCATAGCTGATCTGATCTTAGCTTCAGCTCCCGAATCCTGCCTGTTCCCCATAGCTATTGACTCCAGTCACCATTGCATAACATGCAATAGCTTGGGACTTCGTGTTGTGCACACACACATTCATCCACAGCTCAGTGTTTACATTAAAACAATTAGTAGATCGGAAATGTTGGTGTAGGAGATGACAGAAACAAATAGTTTTCAAAAACATAATCATTCAAAAGACTCCAAACCGTCCATGCAGGCTTTACAGAAAGAGACAAAAGTGTACAACTGATTGAATTCCACCTCAATGAAATTTGCTTTTGCCCAAGAATGAAATAGAACGCAAACAATGAGAGACTGTAGGGCTGACTGTTTGTGCAAGTCCCATGCTTGCAGCCATCTGAGACCTCTGTGATAAAAAGGCTAAAGCTCAGCTCTGTCTTCAGTCCCATTCAAAGTGCGTAATATTTAAACAGGCTTTCTTGAAACCTCTCTAATGCACATACTCCACTTCCCAGCTCCATACTCTTGCGGCATAATAATAATAAACTTTTGTGGGCAAACGTATATCATATATGCTACCACTTCTGTTTTAGACTCTCCTTTGGAGATATTTACAGCAGGCACATAGGGTGATTACACATTTTGCCAAAATGCATGTATGCGAATGAAATTCTAACCCAGATACACAATAGGACATGCGATAGGCTGCTTTAGTTTATTTATTTGTTTTAAAATCAAGATTCAAAGTGGTTGCAAGTGTGCGGGGTGGAAGTGATCCGGGGTGCAACCGAGCCAGGACACAAGCGTGCTGGGGCAGAGTGAGCCTGTTCGTACAAGAATGCAATAACCAGATTCAGGGATGCAGTTGTCTGGAATTCCAGACTGAGCTGTAAGCACGCACGACGTGTTAGCTTTGAATGTGGCATTCAGGAGCAAAACCAGTGTGGGACAGGTCAGCCATGATCAAACTAAATGGTGGCACAGGTTCAAGGGGATGAGCTGCTACATTTATCTTCCAACATCTTACTGATTCTAAGAACCAAATTTGCTGAACTGTCACCTTAATTGTGAATTGTGACATCTCTGCATCAGCCTGCCCATTTCCCTGACCTTGCAGCTGAGGCTTTCAGGTTCCTTAATCCTAATTCCTGGGACTCTCCGTTTTAGCCTGTCCCCATGCGGTAACCTTCTATAGATTCATTGCTATGACCATCTTTCGAGTCAACTCTTCTAATCTCTGCTTTTCAGCTTAGTCTCTTTTCTGCTGTCTGCAAATAGCTGCAAGTCATTTTCTTATGGTTCTGTTTAAAACGTTTACCGTACGATGTCCAAGTTCTGAAGAAACGACGACGACTGCAGCTTTCACGTGTTCTCAGTGCATTACAGGAAAAGACTTCAGGTATTTTGCGAATTGCACCTTTAAACTGAAGGTGGTTTGCAGGATGGCCCCTCTGACTTGTCTCCTTTGTTCCTCATGTGGGAACCCAATTGTGTCACTGGACATTTTTCGGCTTTCATTCCTGGTATTGTTACCTTTCTCACTGAGGAATTTTTAAAAATAAGGAAGCTATGAAGTTACAGCCCCAAATGAGGGGAGTCCATAAAGGTTTATTGCATCCAGTTAACATCCAGTCATGAATGATATGATAGCTATTATTACAGAGTTTGTGAAGAGGACTTGGATGTTGGGTCTCACTCCTCCAAGATTATAATCTGTTCTGTTCAGGTATCTATATCTCATCGTCATAACAGGCATTATGGTACTCCTCAGTATTAACTCTTTTAGACCTTTACATCCTTATACAACAGATACCTGCCCGTTTCACATGCTAACAATCCCCTTCTGTGTCTTGAAGTTGATAATGCATCGCTGCTGGGAATCTGACCAGCATTCCTCCCTCTAACAACACATTAACTGACCAATCATCCCATTGCCCTTTGTGGGATCTTGATGTGTACAGAGTGGTTGTTCTGATTTCCTACTTTATAACAATGACTGAATCTTGAAGCAATTCATTTGGGCCTGGGACCTTCTCCAGCCATTGTCCCTCTCTCCTTTCTCATATTTCTGACATAGCATAATCAAGTTACATGTAAAATAACTCTTTGACAATAAGTGCTTTCAGACATCCTGAGGTTGCACAGGATAAAATGTGGCCTTTCTTCTCTCCTGAAACTTAGAGTCACCCTCTGGTGCCTCACCCCCATGACCATTAATCCTGTAGCATTCTAATGAGTGAAAGTGTAGAATTAAATTGTCAAAAAGCACCATCACTAACCCCAAAATATTCCTATTATTAGGTACTGCCCCACATTTTGAAAGGGTTGGAGGTCGATTTTGGCTTCTCCGCCACAGCATTACTAGAAAGATGTCAGACAAGTCAGGAGAGATCAAGCTGAAACACAGGAACAGAGCAGCAGCCATATAGCTCCGTGAGCGTATTCCACCTTTTTGGGGGAGATCAGGGCTGATTAACATTCCACTTCTTTGTGAGCCCCCCTACTCAGGCTCCAACAGCCGACGAATGCCAATCGCAATGACGGGGGTGGGGGGGGGATGTTGGTTGGATGCACCAAAGAGGGAGCATGGTGGGAGGTGAACATTCAAAAGGAGCTATATCACTGCAGCATCCTTCAGGATGAGGACTACAAGAAGTGGGAAAAGAGTTGGAATCGCAAGAGAATCAACGACCAGCATACTCAGCCAAATGGGCATTTTTGCAACCCAGAATCATTGCCTGCACACCAACACCCAGAGAAACACAGTGACAAAGGGGATCACTATTTTATCGCGGCTAACTCAATTGATATTAAATTCAACAACTTTAAACGCCCTCACAAATCACAATGTAAACAAGATAATCTCGCTGAATCCTGCGGAATTTGCAGAACAAACGGCAACCTCTGAATTAACTGCATGTGACCAAATGAAAGATTGCTCAATTAAAAATCTAAACAGATTAATTACAATCTGTGAGTATGTTCTGCATGGTTTCTGCCCGTCTCGCTCAGAAATATCCTTCAGCGAATGTGTCACCTCAGCAATTATGACCACGGCCATGTGATGCAGTGGGTTCTGTTTTTATTCACTTGTGGGATTTGGGTGTTGCTGGTGAGGACAGCATTTATTATCCATTCATAGTCGCTCATTGTGGCATGCTTCCTTATGGAACCACTGCAGTCCACATGTTCCAAGTCAGGAATGGTAAGTGACTTGGAGGGGAACTTCCTCTGTATCTCACTGTGCGCAGAATTGTTGCAGAATTGGATGACTAACATTTGCTGCCCTTCAAAATAATGCAGTGTGTGGAGCGGTGTTTTGAGACAGAGCTGAGGAACATGCTAAAAGTGTTATCTAAATGCAAGTCCATTGTTGTTTTTGTGCTATCAAACCATTCTTGAATTCTTTAGAACGTGCCACCCCAATTTGTCTCCTTATTTTCCGAATTTAATCTTTCTGAGGTAGCCCCACATTTTAAAGTGGGGATAATCAAGAGCAAAGATAGCAAATCTCCCACACTGTTTCACATAAAGGATTATTTCAGCGAGAGAATTTATTTGCCCCAACTATCAAAATCCACATTAAACCTGCAATGAAACTGATGGTATGTGTGTGCGCGCGTATATGCGCCAGTGTGAGACAGGGAGACAGCAAGTGTACATGTGTGAGAGAGAGAGTCTGTGCCTGCATGTGCATATGATAGAGTGAGAAAGTGGTGCGTGAGAGAAAGTAAGAGTAAGTATGTGAGTGAGTGAGTGTGTGAGAGAAACAGACAGACAGACAGAGTGTATGAGTGACAGAGAGAGCTGTGTGTCTGAATGTGTGAGAGAAACTACGAGTGAGTGAGTGTGTGAGAGAGACAGAGTACAACAGCAAGAGACAGGGTGTGCGAGACAGTGAGTGTGTGTGCATGAGCCAATGTGTGTGCGTGTGAAAGACAGAGAAAGAGAGAAAACTGAAGTCTCATTTTGAACAATACTGCTAGATGCTAAACTCAGATTTAAAATGATTGTGACAGCTGCAACGTTGCAGGCTGTTTTGCTACACAGCAGAGGAGATGAGCAGGGTTGCACGCAAACATTTGCATGGGTGAAAGCAGCTCCATCAGAGGTCATTGCTGGGGAGACGTGTGCAGAGCTAATGGAATCTGAACCGTGACATGATGTTTTCATTGGAGCCAGATCAGATCCCTCTAAATCTTGTCTCCTGGCTCGCCAGGTCTCTCGAGCCTACCCGCAGCCTACAATTTCTGCCAGTGTCCATCGAAAACAATCACTAGGGTGTACGGCACAGGAGCCTAGCAGTCAAACCTCTCTCCTGTTTCCCCTCCCACCTTCCTCTATGGCAGAGCCAGGGCTCAGACTGAACATTCAAGGGTTACTAACAAGCCAAATGTTCCAGTGCCTCAAGAACAACTACACAGCACAACTCTCAGAACTCAGAATTAAAAGCAGAAACTAAAATTTGAATTAATATTATGTCAACACCATCTGTACCAGTATGGGTGGGCTACCATTACACAGAAGTGAAACTTTCCAAGAAAAATAGGTTTATATCTCATTGCACGCTGACACATCTTTCCCACTGAGACAAGGCTTTGAAAATGCAGGCAAACAGACCTTCCTCATATCCATCCCTGCTGCTTTTAATTACAGAGGAGCAGAGGCATGCATGCTGTCCTACGGGTACTCATTTCAACAGTAAATTAAAACGTGCAAAACAAAAAATTAGTAAATGAAAAAGAAAATCATAAGTCACAAGACAAATATTGGAACACTAAGCCAGTTACAGTCTTCTGCACCTTTTCTGTCACTAACTGAGAAGCAATCTCACCTCTGCCTCATTCAAGTCCTGCCTCAGAGAAGTTAGCGCAAAAAAAATTAGGCTAAGTCACCTGTACAGGAGTCGGGGAATGCTGCTTTGGCAGCAGAAGTTCCTGCCTGCTCTCTCAGGTAGATGTAAAAGATCCTGTGGCTCTGTGTCCAAGCAAAGCAGGGAAGTCCCAGGTAATACTTACCCATCAATCTGCTAATTACCAATCTCACTGCGAGTGGGATCTTGCTGTGTGCAAATCATCTGTCACAGTTCTTCCATAACAGTATGATGACTGGATACAGCTTCATATGGTATAGGAGCTTGGTTAGACTGGCCCTGCAGCATCGTGTGAAGTCTGGTCTCATTATCTCAGGAAGGATATTACTGCCATACAGTGTACACAATGAAAATTCACCAAAACTTGTTCCCAGGGTGGTGGGGCTGTCTCATGAAGAGACACTGGGCCAACCGGGTCTGTATTTTCCATACTTCAAAAGAATGAGAGGTCATCTTATTGAAACCTACAAAATACCTTAAGAGGGAGAGATGGTAGGTGCAGATCTATCCCCTGGTTGGGGAGTTAAAAACCAGGGAGCACAGTTCAAAAATTAGGAGGATACCACTAAGGTCCAAGATGTGGAGAATTCTTTTTTAAATACAGGGTTGGGAATCTATGGAATTCACTGCCACAGATGCTGTGGGAGCTCAGCTTTTGTGTATGTATAGGGCAGAGGCTGGCAGATTTCTGTTTACCACTTGCATGCAGGGTTATGGGGACAGGATTGGTGAAAGACACTGAAAAGTTTGATCAGCCACGGTCACAGTGAAAGGACAGGGCAGGTCTGATGGGCTGAACGGTCTACCCCTGTTCCTCTGTAAAACTCTTAGAATACTTGATACTGTGAAAGGTGCTATATGTGAAAAGGTGGCTCAGTGGTTAGCACTGCTGCCCCACAGCTCCAGGAACCCAGGTTCGATCTCAACCACGGGCGACTGTCTGTGTGGAGTTTGCACATTCTCCCAGACTCTTCCTGCAGGTGCTCCAGTTTCCTCCCACAGTCCAAGGATGTGCAGGTTAGAGTGGAATGGTCATGCTAAATTGCTCCGTAGTGTCCAGGGATGTGCAGGCTAGGCAGATTAGCCACGGGAAATGTGGGGTTACAGGGATAGGGTAGGGTGGGCTGCTCTTTGGAGGGCCAGTGAGGACTCGTCAGGCCAAATGGCCTGTTTCCGCACTGTAGGGATTCTATAATGATAAAACGCAGACCCTTTTCTCTTTGTGGATGCATTGAATAAAGCCACGTGGCCCATCATACCTGTGCCAGGTCACTGAGACAGCGGTCTAATTAGACCCATTCTTTTTGGCCTTTCTCTACTGACCTGCAATTTTTTAAAAAATTTAAAGCATATATCCAATTACGAAGAAAGTAATCTTCTCCGAACACTTGATATTTTTGGTCAATTCCTCCTAATTCAATATACAGGGTTGCATCGGATTTTAAACAGGACTCTCCAACAGATGTAGACAGAGAAAATCAGCAATTTACACACAAGCAACAACTCTGTCATTGCAACAACAATCAATCAGTTGGCAAGGAACCAACCTCAGCAACCAGTTCCCCAACGGACAACAAACGTCACTAACTGAAAGGAAACATCTAATGCTTTGATGGAGCAAGTCAATTAAATTTACTGCCAGTCCTTCGGAAACACATTTGTCGCCATTCTGCAAGTAAAATGTCCTTAAACATGTCCATATGTCTGGGTGATTGGAGTTAACTCTTAAAAGAGAAATCGTTCCAGGATTTGAGTGGCAACTTAAACATAACCCCATTCACTGACGCTGTCAGGAGAAGTCTTAAACCATCACTTTCGGAGAAATCACCACAGGATTTGGGAGTGGCTGGCACAGCTGACACATAGTGACCGGCCCTAGTTGAAGGGAGCGATGTGCCACTTGCTTGAACTACTCATGGTTTAATACAACTGAACAGTTTTCCAGGCCACTTCAAACAACAGCCAGGTCTACATAAGCTCAGGGTAACCTTAAGCCTGTAAAGGGCAAGATTGGTACGCTTCTGCATGAAGGGAATTGGAGAACACGCTGAGTTTTTAACATCAACACTGGCACAGCAGTGATACCACTGGACTGGCAAGCGAGAGACTTGGACTAATGTACTGGGACAAGGGGTTCGAATCCCACCATGGCAGATGGCGAAATTTGAATTCGTTGAAAATCTGGAACTAAATGTCTGCCAGCCTTATCCCGCCTGGCCCCATGTGACTCCAGACCCACTACAAATGTGGCTATCTCTTAACTGCTCAAGTTAAAGGAATTAGGGATGGACAATGAGTGAGATGGCAGTGATGCCCATATCCCATGAACAAATAAAAATGCTCTAATTGATGTTATTATTTTTTAAATTCACTGCCCGGGGCAGTACAGTGGCTCAGTGGTTAGCACTGCTGCCTCTCAGCATCGGGGATCTAGGTTCGATCCCAACCTTGGGCAACTCTCTGTGTGGAGTTTGCACATTCTCCCCGGGTCTGCGTGGGTTTCCTCCGAGTGCTCCAGTTTCTTCCCACAGTCCAAAGACGTACAGTTTAGGTGGACTGGCCATGCTAAGTTGCCCTATAGTGTCCAGGGATATGCAGGCTCAGTGGGTTAGCTACGGAAAATGCAGGATTACAGGGATAGGGTAGGGGGTTGGATTTGGGTGGGATGCTCTTTAGAAGGCTAGTGTGGACTCAATAGGCTTCATGGCCTATAAAGAGTTCTATGACCAGCATTTATTACCCATCTCTATTTGCCCAGAAGGCAGTTGGGTCTGGAGTCACATGTAGGCCAGTCCAGGTAATGATGGCAGATTTCCCTCCCTAGAGTGCATTAGTGAACCAGATGGGTGTTCCACCCTACAATTGCCAATGGTTTCACCGTTGTCATTAGACTGCTAATTCCAGACTCTTACTGCTTTCAAGTTTCACCATCTGCCATGTAGGATTTGAACCCAGATCCACAGACCATTACCAGGGTTTCTGGATTAACAGTCCAGTGATAACAGGCCAGTAGGCCATCACCTCCCTTCATTCCCATCATATTCAATGTAATCCAGTTAAACTACAACTTTTGAGAAGCAAAGCAAACGTTCCTTAAAAACGGACAAACCTCTCAGAGTAGACACAACGTGGTGGTGGAGCGAGTAAGATCCCAGGTTAGGTTCCACTGTTTACTAAACCTCATCAGTCTTGGGGAAGGGAGGTGACAGATGTCAACCCTGATACCTGCTTCTTATCACTGTACAGTGCAAATTGCATTTATAAATATGATTAAACAGCTCCAGACACTTTACAGGAACATTAAAATTTGATAAGGAGGGATAGTTAAGCACAGAAGACTATCATTTGCAAGTCTTATCCACGCTGGTTTTCCACAACAGCGATTCAGTCAGCCTCAATCACCCAGTCCTTTCCAAGGCAGCACATTTTTGATTAATTTTGCAATACCCTTTTGAAGGCCAGGATTGAATCTGCCTCCTGCACACTCGGGCAGCACACTCCAGATCCTAACCACGAGCTGCGCAAAACAACAGATTCCCTCACATCCCCTCTGCTTGTTATTCAGAAAGGTGGTGGAAAGTTCAATCAAGGAGGAGAGAGAAAGGAAAGAGATAGAAAGGTTTAGGGGGGAAAAAAAATCCAGAACTTATGGCAATGGAGGGGGCCTTTTTTAATTCATTCATGGATTTGGGCAATACTGGTTTCTGTGGTGGGATTCGAACCCAAGTCCCCAGAACATTACCTGGGTCTCTGGATTGATAGCCTAGCAATAACACCACTAGGCCATCGCTAGTTAAAACGGGGCAAGGAGTGGGGATGCTGAGAGGCTTTTAGGATTGGGGAATCTCATAGTGGATTGCTGTAAGGACATGAAAGGGCAATAGAAGAAAAAGTGAGAAAACTTTGAAAAGGCAACACTTGAACTTGGCTCAGGGAAAGCTGTGCCCACTGTGGAATGACTATGTCTCTGTATTAAACATGGGACTGAAGGGACTGGCATGGACATGTGATTACTACAGACTGGGTGGCACTGAGAAAGAAAGGGGCAGGAATCGCAATGTAGCAGGGAGATCATGATACTGAGAGATTCAGAGAAATACACTCACGCCTCCTCATTCTGCGACACGGTGATTACCCCAAATGATAACAGTGATTAGAATGAGAGATCCAAAGAACTTGGATTAAAAAGCTGAGAATGAAGCCTTTCAATTCAAAGGCAGCTCATATTTCTGTGACAAGTGACAAAATGAACTAAACAGTATTCACAGCACACTTCATAACATGCAGACTTTCAACAGATGCTGTGCACACAGGATTGGTACAAACTGCCTCACAAGCATTCAGAAGAATTACACACCACACAAGCCTTGTGTTGGGTACAATTGGGAACAAGCTTGTTCATACGCTTCCTCTTTAGGAATACTTCATCCGGTGAAAGGTAGTCTATGATAGTTTTTCTTAAAATTTACTCATGGCACATGGCCCAGCTTTGATTGCCTATCCCTTGTGCCCTGGAGAAAGTGGTGAGCCAGCTGCCTTCTTCAACCACCGAGTCTAGCCTACAGCACATGGACTGCAATGCCATTTATGGGGGCATGGAAAAGAGAGTTCCAGGAATTTCATCCAGCAGCACTGACAGAAGAACTACACATTTCCAAGTCAGAATGGCGAGTGATTCAGAGAGGAACTTGCAGGTGGTGGTGTTCCTATGGACCTGCTGGCCTTGTCCCTCTAGATGGAAGTGGGTATGGGCTTGAAAGGTGCTAAGGAGCTTTGGTGAACTACTGCAGTGCACCTTGTATGCTGGTATGCACTGCTGCTTCTAAACGTCGGTGTCAGAGGGAGTGGATATTTCTCGATGTAGTGCCAAACAAGTGGGCTGCTTTGTCCTGGATGATTTTGACCTTCTTGAGTGATACTGGAGCTGCACTCATCCAGGCAATTGGGGAGTATTCTATCCTGAGTGGTTTCTCATGGTTGGTGGACAGGCTTTGGCGAAATAGGGGGTGAGTTACTTGCTGCAGCATTTCTAGCTTCTGACCTGCTCTTGTAGCCACAATTCAGTTTCTGGTCAGTGGTCATTCCCAGGATGTTGATATTGGGGGATTCAGTGATGGTAATGTTGTTGAATTTCAAGGGCTGATTGCTAGATTCTCTGTTATTGGAGATGGTCACTGTCTGGCACTGGATGGCAAAAATATCACTTGCCAGGCACAAATATCACTTGCCACTAGTCAGCCCAAACCTGGATGTTATCCAGATCTTGCTGCTTTTGGACATTGTCTGCTTCAGTGGGACTGATAAGCCATTAATTTAGATTGCAAGAGGAGAGAGCCTATTGTGGCCTCCTCCATAAAAAGATCTCCCTTCCTACATGTGTCTTTATTTCTTCGTTCTTTGCTAGAACCAATTTCATTCTTGAGGCCCTTCTGCCCCTTCAGAGTTCCTTGCTACCTTTTCTCATGCATCAGCACTTCAGTTACCAACTCAGTTATGGCAGACACTCTCTAGGCAGAAGGGAATCCTACTGGGAGCCTCCTTAGGAATGCTGAATTATTCCTAACCTAGGAACATGGATCCAAATCCTAGCTAGCCGTCAGATCAGCCTGATGATGAGAAAGCTACCTGACATGTATCAAAGCTGGTGTCATAAGAACATAAGAACTAGGAGCAGGAGTAGGCCATCTGGCCCTTCGAGCCTGCTCCGCCATTCAATAAGATCATGGCTGATCCTTTCGTGGACTCAGATCCACTTACCCGCGTTCTCTCCGTATCCCTTAATTCCTTCATTGTTCAAAAAAAAACCACCTTTTTTTTAAAAACATTTACTGAAGTAGCGTCAACTACTTCACTGGGCAAGGAATTCCATAGATTAACAACCCTGAAATACAATCCTGAGCAGCTAATTACTCTCTCTGTAAATTCCCTGCTTGAAACGCATAAAGGTAAAAACAGCTTCAGAGACACTGAATGGTTGAATCTTCAAATCAGTGGAAGAAATATAAAGAAATGCTGAATCCACAGCCTCGGGTTTTTAATCAAAGAGTCAAAAGAAACCAGAAAGAAACTGAATGAAAGTTTCTCATCAATGTTTGAGAGATCCAAACTGGTGCCAGAACTAAGCTTCATTAATTCTTTTGTCGTTCCTACATCACCCCTTCATTGTTGTGTTTTTTTCTTGTCTCTTCGTGAGCCTTTTCTTTGCCAGGACCAATACCATTTTTGGGGCTTTTCTGCTCCTTCAGGGTTCCTTGCTACCTTTTCTCGAGCATCAGCACTTCAGTTATCTTTTTTTAAAAGAGAATAGAGTTTAAGTTATGAAGTTATAAAATTGACAATTTGCGGTTCTTTTCTGTACACAGTAGAAATCATCTGCTTTTTAATTCGGCGCCTCAGCTCATTGATAGAACTCTCACTTCTGAGTCATAAAGTCACAAGTTTCAGCCCCATTCTGCGTTCACATAATTCACACCGGGATGAGGCAGTGTAGTAGTGTCGGATGTGCTTTCTGTCAGGCGAAATGCTACATTGATATTGTGCCTGCCTTCTTTGGTAGATTGAAGAGACTCCGAGATACTATATTGAAGAAGAGGAGAGCAATTTCTCTCTTTTGTCCTGGCCAACGTTCAGCCTTAATTTATACCAGTGAAAACAAAGTCTGCCCTTTCATTTGAATGCTATTCATAAGCCCTTGTTATGCAGAAATTGGGGATCATGCTCGCTCAAAAATAAAAACATTGGAAAGGTATTCCTAAGGCTGTGTGTGGCATTCTATAAGTGCACAGTTTCCGTTTTTACAAAGAATGAAGGCACTGCGTGGAGAAGGAAAGGTCGGATAATGAAAATTGGCATACAATCAAGACTCCCCAGTTTATTCCTTCTGCTGTTATGTCCAATAAAAGCCTTGGTGCTGAAATGAACACAAACGACACAACCACGGGTAATTCCTCTTGGCTTGTGAAGGTATTTTACAGCTTTTTGAATTAAAATATTAGCAATTTAGCTGTCCGATGTGAGACAGAAGGAGAAGTTGTGCTTTTCTATCAATGATCTAGGTTGGGTGGGTACATCACTGACAGAGCTCTGCAAAAGTGGAGGAGGATAATATTCAGGGGCGTTATGAGAGAAATTTAAGGCAATAATCAATGGACCATAGCAAAATGCTTGTGTATAGGTTCAAAATTCTCAGAGCGAACAACAAAGGATTCAAAGAGTAAAAGGAAACAGAGACGGCATGAATGGATCCCTGACCATGGAATGTATTCTGATAAAAACAAAATGATCATTACATTTAAGAGGTAAATGAAGAAAAATAGAAAGTGTGAAACTAAGGAAAGAAGAAATAAATCTGTTCATGTGGAGTGAGTATGAGGCTAAGTGTTGAACAGCTACTTCCTGCGGTGATAGAATCATAGAAGATAGGAGGAGTAGGCCATTCAGCCCATTGGAGCCTGCCCCACCATTCAACATGACCATGGCTGAATATCCAACTCAGTACCCTGTTCCCTCTACCACCCCATTCACTTTGATTCCTTTAGCCCGAACACCTTCTTGAAAACATTCAATGCTTTGGCCTCAACCGCTTCCTGTGGCAGAGAATTCCACAGGCTCACCACTCTTTGGGTGAAGAAATTTCTCCTTATCTCAGCCCTTAACGGCCTACCCAGTATCCTTAAACCATGACCCCTGGAGACCCCAGTCATTGGGAACACCATTCCTGTGTTCATCTTGTGTAGTCCTGTTGAATTTTACAGGTTTCCATAAGATCCCACTTTTTTCTTCTTTATTCCAGAGAATACGGTCCTAACTAATACAGTCTCTCTTCATATGTCTGTGCTGCTATCAGACTATCAGTGATATTCCATTATTTAGTAACGACGATGATTATAAGAAAGTAAATATATACCAAGGACAGATGTAATACAAAGCAGAGGGGAATTTCACCAGGGCTGAGGCCAAGTCTCATTGCTCTGTGAAAGTGACATTAATTGTCATAGCTAAGTTGAGATTGAATCTGCTATTTACCAGTGCTCTGCAGATGGCATTGTACATAATCACATTCCAGCTCCAACCCTCCCAGTGATACAGAGATTTACAAAACAGGATGAGTCCAGGTTTGATCATTAGTCTATAATTAATGGAGGTCTCACTGGAGGCCTATCTGCAGTCTTACATGAGCAAACTGAGTATTTATAAATGATGTATGCTTCAGACAAGAAACTAGTCAACATTCATGCCACAAAATTGCCAGGCCATGACCATTTCCAACAAGGCAAGATGGGACCATTTCCCTGAGACTTTCAATAGCAATATCATCTCTCAATCCCCACACCATCAACTCACCTCCTGACTCCCTGGGTGCCTGCTCACCTACGATAAAGGTAAAGTAAGGGGTGTGATGGAAAACAGTCCACTTGCCTGGATAAGTACAGCTGCAACAAAACATCTGGGACAAAGCAGCCCACTGGATGGCCCCAATACCCACCAATGGCCAACACTCAGGTGCCCCAGCACTGATACACAGCCACAGCTGTGCATACCATCTACACAATGCACTGCAATAACTCACCAAGATTCCTCCAACAGCATCTTCCAAACCTGCAATATCTACTACCTAGGAGGGCGATGGCAGCGGATACATGGGAACACCACTACTTGCAGGTTCTCCCCCAAACCACACCATCCAGTTTTCAAACCGTACCACCTTTAGTATCACACGGTTAAAATCTCAGAACTCCTTTCCTTCCTAATATCACACTGTGGGTGCACTGACACCCCAGAGACTGAAGGGGATCAAGACGCAGCTGCCCACCACCTTCACAAAGGCCACAGGCATGAACAATAAAAGCCAGACTGTGCAATGATACTATTAGCATTAACTGTTAGCAATACAAATATGGGCACTGTCATAAAGAGGGGCCATACCTTGGACAATGGGTCAGCTGTAGGCCCAGCGAGGGAGCTTCACCAGGATGTCAAATAAAACCCGAAAGAACTGTGGATGCTGAAAATCAGAAACAAAAAAATGGAAATTGCTGGAGAAGCTCAGCAGATCTGGCAGCATTTATGGAGACAAATCCGAGTTAATGTTTCGGGTCCAGTGACCCTGCACGCAATTTCTGTTTTTGTTTCACCCGGATGTTGTCTGGGCTGGTGACACTCAGCTTTGAGGAGAGACTGGAAAGGTTGTTTTCCTTATAGCAGAAAAGGCTAAATTGGAGGGGACTATTGATTAAGGTGTGCAAAGTTCTGAGGAGCATAGACAGCGGTGGGAGAAAGATAACTTCTCTTAGTACAAGGGTCAATAATTAGGGGACACAGTATTAAGGTAAGAAGCAGGAGGTTTAGCGGAAATTTGAGGAAATCTCTCTTCACCCAGAGAGGGGTAGAGGGTATCTGGAACTCACTACTTAACAGGGCAGTAGAGGTGGGTTTCATAGAGCCATTTAAGAATTATTTAGATGACCACTTCAAATGCCATAACATACAAGGCTACAGGCCAAGTGCAGGAAAGTGCGATTAGCTTAAATGAATGTTTGATAACCAGTGCAGGCATGATGGGCCAAAAGGCCTCTTTCTGTGCTGTAAAAACTGGACTCCACAGGGAAGGGATGCATTTTTACATCTGGCTTTCTCTTCAGCCATTTTGAATTGATACAAAAACTTGTGAAGCTCTGACTTCTAACTTCACAGCATGCACTCAGTAGGATGATCTCCATCTAAAGACAATTGGATAATTATCAGAAAAGGAGAAAAACCGAAGGGCTGTGGGGAAAAAGCCTTTGGTTGGACTAGTCGAGTTGCTTTTGCTGAGAGCTGGTGTACTTACAATGGGCTGAATGGCACGGAGACCATTTGTCAATTCTATGATACGAGGCAGTGGGCCCACAACATGCTGCCTACCTCTGTATATACACTGCTGACTCACCAATACACACTGGCATTTGTTTTTGAGGGTGATGGAGTTAAGCTGCTTTGGTTCACCAGCTAAAAATCTATTGTGTAGGCAAGGAGAGAGAAAGAGTGAGAGCGCAAGAGTGAGAGAGAGAGCGTGAGAGCGAGAGTGACAGAGAGTGTGTAAAAGTAGGTGCGTGTTGTGGAAAGCTGTTAGAGAGGCAAAAGCCCAGTTCAAAAGTCAGGTTCGATCACCAACTTAATTTTGAGGCATTCACTGCAGTACATAAGCTCAAAATCACTACTTGTTGCGTTTTGGGTCAGTTGTCTCTTTTTGAACGATGCGAACAAGACATTGCAATGCATTTCAATGGGCAAGCCATGTTTATGCATTAAAAACATTATGTGCAGAAAAGACTTGAAAAAGATTGCTTTGACATTTCTAAAGTCAATAAATTTAATACCTTGTAGATACAGTGACAGGCAATGAAAAGCCATATGTCTGATTAAATGATGTGGGGACTTTAACAACATCCTGGACATATGTGAAGACGACACTTTGAGCTTCATGTCTCCCTTCACCACCAGGTGACTCTCTTCACTGCAGAAGTTGCAAGACTTGCCCTCCTTTACAAATAGCACAGATCTGTTTCTTTAAGCTGTCATATGCTATACAAATCCTCCACCACTGATTCCTAATAGGGTGCATTAAAACTGACACTCTCTGTCTGACCTTGCAGTTATTGATTAACTAGCTCCCCATTCTTTCCCATCCTTCTCTCCTGTAGTCTCACACTAATGGACACAGCTCTCGAGCTCAGCAAAATACTGCCCTGTGTAAACTGTGCCTGCTGCCACTGAGTGAACTGCACACAGAACCACCGCGCCCACAACCCCCCCCAATTTATTTGGGCGAGAGAAACAGAGAGAGAGGGGAAAATGTAAGGCATTTCTCTCTCAGTGAAAAGTGTTCCGATTGCACTGCCTGTTACTGATTGGCAGATTTACGACATTGCTAAATCACTGCCAGGGTGAGTGCTGTTACAGCCACGGAATAAACAAAGCATTTTTGAAGACAGAGGAGGTAGAGGTTAGAGGTTAATTTAATCATTAAACACTTCGGGACTGAAAATTCTCTTTAATAAACCCCCTTTGGCTCAACGTTGTAGAATGGACCACAGCTGCTTGGCTGTCCTTTGTGAAAGCCAGTAACACACAAAGAGAGGTTGGCTGGGTGCAGAGGTGAAAGTTATGTCTACTGCCCAATAACACAGTATCATTTCCATTGTTTCTCTTCGAATGTGTAAGTAATCCCAAGCAGCCAGAAACCCTCTTGGGCCACACATGGCAGATGTGTGAGTGCTTGTTCTCACGTGTCTGAATACAGACACACACACACAGACACACACACACCTGAAAGAAATTGCTTCACATTCCCTGCAATGTGTTATCCATCTCCAGTCAGTCACTTGCACTGTGTATTGAAGGATGGCACCTGAAAGAGAGGCGCTACAGCAGCGCTGACTAACGGTGCATGAGCCCTTTCCCGTTTGGCACTCCACAACGAGTGCCAATCATAACCACAAGTCAGCCCGGGCATGATAACAGAGCAAGGGAAGGACTCACTCACAGAGCCACAGTACCCACTTGGTGCCAGGCTGCTCCTCAATGCCAAGTGCAACACAGACAAAGGGAAAAAAGGTGGCAGACAGGACTGCCAGCTGTGTAGGAAAATAATCCTGTCTTGCATCAGGCCACGAGTTGGAATCAGTCACCAATCTGAAGCCAATACCCTGGCAAGTACAAAAGCTGTGGGGCCCTCTGGAGAGAAGAAACAAGCTCATATCTCAGTAACCCTTTCATCACATTCTCAGGACAACTTAGGGCACTTTCAAGCCCAATGAGTGATCTCTGCATGCAATTTAGCCAGTCCTGTAATCTCAGCAAAGAAAAGCTTGGAACTGTGAAACTAAAAGGCTACAAAAGACAGTTGCCCCCCTCCCAGAATACACTCCAGTTTCTGCCACAAACTCTTTTGTCAATCAGAATTAAAGATCTCACACATTAAAGTTCAAACTGAAACCACTTTTGCAAGATTGTTTGATTTAAAAGAAATCGCCTACGTTTCTTCTTTGGGCAAATTTTCCCCTCTGACTGTTTTGGAAAACTTCTGTTCTTTGACATAATTAAACATTCTGTTGCCCGCATCAGAAAAGCAATTATAACAACAAAAACAAAACAAAAAAAAAAAAAATCGAGGATTGCGATAGGGAACTCAAAGTGCAGCAGAATCTAAGTTGGGGAAAGGACAGCCTCTTCATACTTTTGATACCAAGGCTGACTGAAAATCGCCTTCAAAAAAATCAGTCTTCAGCGTAAACAAAGCCTTGCTTATAAACCTATTCACTAGTACAAGTCTACAGCTGTGTCTCTGCATGTGAGAGAGACAGTGTGTGTCTCTCTTTGTGTGTGTCAGAGAGAGAGATAGAGAGTGTGTGTATCTGAGTGTGTATCTCTGTGCGTGTGTCAGAGAGAGAGTGTGTCTGTGAGAAAGAGTGTGTCTGTGTGTGTGTGTGAGAGACAGAGTGAGAGTGAGACAGTGAGAGAGAGAGAGTGTGTGTGTCAGAGAGAGTGAGACTGTGTCTCTGTGTGATAAAGTGAGTGTGTGTGCGTCTCTGTGTGTGCGAGAGAGGGAGAGAGAGAGAGAGGGGGAGAGAGAGAGAGAGAGAGAGAGAGAGAGAGAGCGAGAGTGTGGGAGAGAGGGAGAGAGCGAGAGCGAGAGCAAGAGCTAGAAACCTATCCAAAGCAGAATAAACCAAGCCCCTCTCTTTGTTACTGCTGCCTCATTGTGCCAGTTCTGGTGTTCCATGCCTCTGTGGCTATGGGGCTGCTTGTCCACGAAACAGAAGAGATTCAGTTAACAAACCCAATCTCCACACCAACCCCCAACCTACCGTCACTCTCCACAGAAACAAAACCATCGTCAGTCACACAACAAAGAGCAGGAGTGACAGCAACCACCTCAACAAAGCAAGAACTATTAGGAGTGGAGTCTTGGTGGGCGAACAGACTTTTACAAAATAACGCCAGAAAGTATTCAAGTCACACTGGATGATTTTCCTTAAATTGCTCAGTTTAAACGGGCTGTGGGTTACCAAAACTGCTCCCTTTAGGTTAGAGATGGCTCAGTATCTCTCAAACTCTGCTTCCAACAGCACCCCACCCCCCAACTTCATTATGCAGTCCACTCTGGAGCCTTAGCTAGCTTCTATTGTGAGTGGCTGCTCATTTTATATACAGCCCCACAATTAATCCAGGCAGCAAACTTTACACTGCCACCACCTCCTGCCCAGCAATAAGTATTCAGAGATTTTCGTCTGGTGGAAGGAATGGTTTGGAGTTTTTTTTTGTGGGTGTGTGTGGGGGGGTGTAGATTAGAGAAGGTTTAAAGAGATGAAGCAAAAGGCTGGGGGCGGGGGGGGGGGGGGCGCAGGAGATCAGGCACATCAGAATATTCAAGGTATGAAAGCAAGAATAAAATAATAAACGTAGGCAGGCAATCTATGTCCACAGCCTCGCCTGTGTCCCTCTGATTCCATTGACCATCTGATCGCCCCACTGTTTCCCCCAGTGAATCAGACAGATCACAGGGGAGGGGAAAGAGCCTGTCGGAAAGGCAGCAGCATAGCTGAGGCTGGGGCTTTTGCAAGATTCAAGCTTAATCGTGAAGTGGGAAGGTCTTTTTTTTGGGGCGGGAGAGGAGAGTATAAACTTAAAACAAAGAAGGGTATATATGATTCAAGAAAAAACACTGCTCAGTTAGTGCGACAAAAGAGCTCTAAATACAGCAGGCAGTACGAACCGCACAATGGAGATGACCTTTAGCTTCTTCTTCATGACTCAAACAAACGAGACACAAAAACCTCTGTCAAGCACAACCAATGAGAAACCTTAGCCTAATGGGGTGGGGGCCTCATGCTGGAACTATCTGGAAGGAAAGTAACTGGGGGGTGGGGGGTCAGAGGACACATTGCCTGACTTTAAAGGCACGGGTGATTCTATGGCAAAACAAATCTAACATCTAAAAAAAATGACCTCTTCACAACACAGACTTTCCATGTCATCCCCAAAGCCAAGAAACTCAAAATTAAATTTGAGCTGCATCTGACGGTTTGAATCTGATGTAAGCATGTTATACTACCAAAATGGCAAAGTATTATTAAGGAGCTAAATTTGATTTATAACTTTGAAGTCAACAGAATTGCAAATCTTGCACACAAATCTTCCTTATCGCCCAGTGTGGGACATGCAGGCTTGTAATGAATTCATGAAAACAGACAGGACACAACCTTTCCTCACCTCCACAAACATAACACTTACACCTCTCATTTGCTGGAGATTGCTCGCTGCCACGTTTAGATTGTCCTTGTGCGTGTGTTGTGTCAGAAGCGGGCAGGTCCCATACAAAGCAGCACACAGCATGGCAATTAGCATCAGAGAAGAAACAAAAAGCATTCTTCCTCGACACTGGGGTGTCTGAAACCGGAGCGTTAAAAGAGACACACAGCTATCGAAATGTGCGACTCAACAAAGGAGCATAAGCCACGCAAAAAGGACAATGCAATGCCCCTGGTTAAGGGTCCACTGCTTGGGTGGGCTTGATGGAGCACAGATAATCTGGTCCTTGGTGAAGCTCCAGAGTTCCAAAGTGCCACCTCCAGATGTGCTGTAATGGCCCCTCCGCCCATGTGTACTGCCTTTGCGGACTCTACATTACAGGACTTTTGCATCTTCCCCAAATAGCAACAATGTTCTCCAGCCAGAAACTTGAAGTCACAATCGTGATTCCAGATGCAGGGAAACACAGCACACTGCTGGGACAGTACAGGAGTATTTCTAAAGGCTAAGCAGTCGGCAAAACGGATGATGTTTATCGTACATCCTATAACAAGGTCATTCCAGCCATCATGCTTGTGCCAGCCTCCTTGAATGAGCCATTCAATTACCACTCTGCTTTCTTTACAGCCTTGCAAATGTTTAAATGTTTAACCCATCCTTCCATAAAAGTTACAACTGACTCCTCCTTCTGCCACCTTATGGTGCATTCTAGATCACTGCAACTCATTCTCTGGCTCTGTTGTTGATATCTGGGCCCTTTGATTCCTGATTCTTCCACAAGTGAAAACAGTTTCTCCTCATTTACCTCTGTCAAATGAATTTTAACACCTTCTCTGACAGATACTTAAACATTCTCCTCAAACATCATACCTTGACAGGCTCTTAACCCTTTTGTTTTATTCATACTCTTGACATTGGTATCACTGGCATTTATTGGCCATCCCTAGGTGTAACATAAAGTAAATGACAGATAATGTGAAGATGTGATACTTCAGCACTGAGATAGGAAAGGGAGTTGTACAGAATACTGGCTGTTGGCACATCTTCTCATTAGACAGGGAAATGGCCCTTCCTCATCATCAGAGGAGCCTATAGAAGGTAAAGTCACCATAGTCCCAGAGAACCACGTGGCTGCTCTCTCTCATTGGAGAGATGGTCGTTTAACTTGGCAGTCACCATGCATCAGGAGAGGGGGGAGGTTGAGATGGTGCAGCCTTCACGATAACCTCAGCCAATGTAGGGTTTGAACCTGTGCTGTCGGTGTCAATGTACATTGCTAACCAGCTGCCTGGATGCCTGGAACCTGTAACAAGGCATCCCCAACAACACTGAAAGGATAGATGTGCTGGCTAGTCTTATCCCATCCGTCATTTTGTAAAGTTTGCTCATGGAATGCAGTCAATTCTCAGTGAGCTGGGCCAGTCATCTCCAGACTTACAACACCTTGGAATGCCAGCTCTTCAAGATGACACCTTCTACATCAGCATCTGGTGCTTCTGAGTGGAGGAGATCTCAGCTCAACCTAAAGGAACAATCTTGCTTTTCTTAGTTAGGTTCAAATAAAAAAGACAACACACACACACTCACACACCAACAGTGATCTAGATGCTTCCTTCACATCCCACTTCTACCGCATTTCTCAATGCAGCGCATGCTACTTGGTAATTTCTGATCTGATGGAATGCCAATCCATGTTCACAATGGGAATTTAGCATATTCACTTTCTAACTCAAATCAGCTGGTGCTCTGGGTCAGATGCTTCATTGAGGTGAAGCTTCCTATTGGGCAACAGGGCACATTTCATCTTGTGGTTTACCAATCACTCGTGGGTGGCACACTTGCATCAAAAATCCATTAAACTGGCCAAGAATCAGCCAAGGTCAATGGTATTTCAAACGAAAGGCATGGCAAGAGTTTGAACTGTCAGCACACCCATAAAAGCCACATGAGCTCAGCAGCCTAGTTGTTGCAAACTCCACTCTCAGTGACAGTCAAAATTATTCGACTTCTCAAATATTGAGCATTGCTTAAAAAGTTCACCAAGGTTTTTCATCTCGCACACATCAGGACAATTCACAAGAAATACCGAAAGAAAGGGAAAACAAGAATGTTTGAGAAATTAGTGTTTGATGGTACAGAACTTGAATATTGCTGAAAAAAGACCCCCATTTTATCAAAGGCTTTCATCTTGTACTCATCAGGACAATTCACAAGAATGCCAAAGTAAACAGAAAACAACCTTTATAGTATTACAATAATACAAAATAAAACAAAGAACTGCATTTGTTGGAGATCTGAAACAAAAACAGAAATTGCTGAAAGAACTCAGTAGGTCTGGCAGCATCTGTGGGAAGAAAGCAGAGTAAATGTTTCAAGTCTGGTGACCCTTCATCAGAACCAAGTTCCTCCCGCAATTTCTGTTACAATTCCCTTGACTTTGGCATTCTTGAGAATTGCCCTGATGGAGTGCAAGATGAAAGGTTTTGACAAAACGTGTCTTTTTTTCAAGCAATATTCAAGTTCTGTACCATCAAACTACAATTTCTCAAACATTTTTGATAGCTTACTTAAAACATTTAAACTGAACCACATTCAATCTATTTATCATCAAAGATCAATGGAGTATCTTTGCATCCCAAATATTCTAAATACTTGGCGGGTTTTTCTTTTGAACAGCACACCTGTGTGGCAGATACTTGGGTAAATTCTGCCCAATAAATTTAACATCAAATGATGAGAAACTTGTCCAGTCATTTGAAATGATCCACAAATGAGAGAAGGCAGTGGCATAGGGGTTAATTTCAACTGCCAGGAAAAAAAACCCATCTGGTTCACTAACGTCCTTTAGGGAAGGAAATCTGCCATCCTTACCTGGTCTGATCTATATGTGACTCCTGACCTGCAGCATTATAATTGTCCTCTGGGTAATTAAGGATGGACCATAAATGCTGGCCTAACTAGTAGCATCTCCATCCCATGAATAAAGAAATAAATTCCAGAGTCAGAATATCTGCAGCCTCTGAACATAAATCATAAGTAAGGAAACAGACAAAGATAACCATGGTTCTCATCTGCAGCCCTAAGAGAAATGAAGAGTTTTAATGGAGACACCCAGTGTTTTCTTCCGACTGTGTCTTTAAAGAGATGCAGTTTGACTTAGCAAGAAGAATATACAAAAGCAGGTTATGCATATTGAACATTGTTGTCTTAATAAAACAGCATGGCTTCAGAGTCATTGAAGTCACTGGTAATGTTCAAATATTGTGTATGAAGTATGCCATGTAAGGATGCCTGACCAGCACACTTCCATGTCTGTCATTCACATTCTATGTTACCCTCCAGCTTTGTGTGCCATGCCTCATGCAAAGAACAAAGCAAGCCAGCAAATTCACACCGAGGTCACAATGCCTGCCGCCCTCCTGACTGACTTGAGCAGACCCAACAGGAAATGGAAAGTTATCACCGTGACTGACAGGTTGTAGGGCCATCGAACTACAAACTTGCCCCAGCATTAGCAGCAGAATGACACACACACACACCACCTCTCAGGGTGCTTCTGACAGAGCACAGAGCGCAATGCCCGAGAGATGCGGACAAAAAAGTAATGCATCTGTCATTTTTCCAAACAAATCACAGACACCACTGTACAGAGGAGATGCTGCCTTTTCACTTTGACGAGGCATCAGAACTTTAAAAGCCACCGACGGACGGCAACTTGGGTTCATTCATACCGACATCCTTTGCTCGTGTTAAAAAGGACAGGCCAGGTAAGTGTGACTTTAACTACCAAGCTTTAGCCACCGCTGGATTTCTAAAGGCGATGCATCGCTTTGAGGAACACCATCAGTGCTTCCACGGAGATTGCAGGTGGAAAGACACCCCCGATCGTAAACGCATTGGAAGGTTTGGAGAGAGCTAGGGCTCTTGGCTGGGCAGCGTTTCCTTTCAAGAGATGAAAATGTCTACAACTCACCTTTAGAGGGAGCACCGCCGAACAGGCAGTCCGATCGCAGGTTCGTAACTTATTGTCATTCCGATTCAGCCTGATTTAATGAGGTCTAATTTGGGATTCGGGAAGCTGGCCTCCTGCAATTTGACAAGGCAAAGAAACTCTAGCGCTTCCATCAAGAAGAACTGTTTCACTTTGCTGAATGGGTTAGCGGAGAAATTCCTGTTTCAGCCACTGAAACTGCTGATCCATCAGCAACTACAGACTCCCTCGCATCATGACTAGTACCCTGTACACAGCAGGACCACTCGCAATTTGAGCCGTCACCCCTCCCCCCCCCACTCCCCCAGCCCCAATACCTTTCCCAGGGCTGCTTTGTTAAAAGAGGGAGGATACTGGTTCGCAGCTCTGTCAAAGGCCCTATTTCAAACCCATTAAAAGCCAATCTCACACAGCCTGTTGTCTCCATGGTGTAACATGCAGCGCCTGAGTTTAACACAATGCACTGTCTAGAGATCAAATGCACAAACTGCCCTCAGAAGCAAAGCAAGCTGGAGGCGGCCAAACGTTGGAAAGCACTGGGCCACCGACAGAAAAATCTTGTGGTATAGCAGACTGATATCAAAAATGCCCACACGCACAAAAAAAAGTGATCCCACTGGCTGTTTCCGTCACACACCCCATTCCTGAGCACAACAGAAATGTTGCTCACTCACAGACAGATGTGCACTCACCCACCCCCACCCCCCAAAAAGCTCATATCCCTCTTAAACCTAAACAAAACCCAAAAGTGACCCATGTATGCTGCTACTGCTAATTCAAATCAATGCTTCCTGCTGAAGAATTATCCAGCAGCACCAATGAACCATTCTTAATAAAACACCACAGCTTTTTAAAACATCTTCTGCTTCCAATTCCAACCAGTAAACGCACGAGTCAAATTAAATAACTTCTTAAAAACCCTAGTCAAGTGCAATATTTGGTTGCCGAATGTAACACCTTTCACATTCTACATAACTGTATACAGGAATCGATATTTTATCAATAATTTTACAACTATATTTCAACCTGCTAGGAGTTCTTTTTAAAAGAATCAACTATGTTTTTGTCTGAAATAATGTTTCAAGTATTCCCTTGTACACTCTTACATGTTCCACAGACTACAACACACTAATATCTCTATAACACTAATATCGTTGTTTCTTTTCCTTCACCGTCAGGTACAGATACAGTTGATTTTAGTTCAGGGAATTTTTTTAATATCTAAAAATTTTAATAAAAAGCCCACTAAGATCGCATGCTGATCTTCAACCTCCGCCATTAAAAGCAGCAAATCAACTAATCAGATTAACCCACACTGATTATAACTAACCCTTAAGCCAACACCTGGTCTACTGGTTCCTGTTGTGTCAGCTTCCTGCTATTACTGTTCAGCTGTGAATGCAACTCCATTCAAAGTACAGCAGCTGCAAACGTGCTGGCTGGAGCAAATCGGCTGAAACAAAAGGGGGCAAAGGACCAGGAGGGAGAAAAAAACTTACATTTATATAGCACCTTACACGCAGATGGGGTGTTCCAATTTGCTTTTAGCCAATGAAGTACTTCTGAACCACTGTTGTAAAGCAAGTAAGCAGAGCAGAATGATATAGGGTAATACTGTGTTAGGATTGAATAGTTTAAGCCCGTGCTTGCTAGAGTTCACAAGAATGAGAGATCTAACTGAGGTATATAAGATGCTAAAGGATATTGACAAAGACATAGAGAAGCTCTTTCCTCTTGGTGGGGCAATTTAGTACCAGAGGAGCAAATTACTACAGATGTTGGAATCTGTACTGAAAACAGCAAATGCTGGAGATTACAGCGGGTAAGGGAGCATCCATGGAGAAGCAGTACACTAACATCTCAAGTCTGGATGACTCTTCATCATCTAGACTCAAATCATTAGTTTGCTCTCTCTCTCCATGGATGCTGTCTGACCCACTGTGATCACCAGCATTTGCTGTTTTTAGTACCAGAGGGCATAGTTTCAGGATAAGGGGTAGCAGATTTAAAACAGAGATCAGTAGAAATTACTTCTCTTGAAAGGTTGTGATTCTGTGGTGTTCACTACCCAGAGAGAGGTGGATGCTGGGACATTGAGTAAATTTAAGGAGGATATAGAACAGATTTTTAATTACCAATGGGTTGAAGGGTTCTGGAAAGCAGGGAGGAAAGTGGAGTTGAGGCCAAGATGAGATCAGTTGTGATCATATTAAATGACAGAGCAGGCTCGAGGGGCTGAATGGTCTACTCCTGCTCCTAGTCCTTACATTTGTGAATTGGTAATCCCAAGACGAGGAATTTAAATAGATTGGAATAAGTAATTCCAAAATAAAAAGCTAGCGTCAATACTGGAGGTACAGAATTATTGCAAAATGTTGTCTGGTTCACTAATATTCTTTAGAGAAGGAAAATCTACCGCTGTCATCAGGCCTGGCCTACATATAATTCCAGGTACTTGACAGTTGACTCTTAACTGCCATCCAAAATGATCTCGCAAGCAGCTCAGCTGGATTCAAGGAAGAGTCACAATGGACTCAATATATTAACTCTTTATTCTCTACACAGCCTGTCGGAGCTGCTGGATTGTTCTAGCACTTGTCTTATTCCAGACTTCCAGCAACTCTGGTGTTTTAATTTTGTTTTAGGGCTGTGACGTAAAATGGGTGTGTGGTTGATTATATATTTCGTAACATTTATTCTAACGTTTGGATTTGAGGTCGTGGCATGTGGGTTTTGGTATGTATCTCTGAAGGGATTTAATTATCAACTATCTGCTGCCATGGTGATTTCTTTTAAAAGAACAGCACAAGAAATAGTTCTTAGAGGCTAATGGGTATTTATCTATATTGGAGGACTTATAAGAAAGAATGTGCATTGAAATAGAAAATTCCTTTTGTTTTACTTAGGACAAAACACCTATAGCTTGAAGAAAGCCTTTTTGGGTTGGGCAGTGTGTAGAAATCTTACCTGAAGCTGGATGTGCAAAACAATTGCTCCCGAGAAAGGAAGATAGTTCAGAACTATTAAGAAACGGGTTACAGTAGTGTTACAAGTTTAGTTTGAATTTTCCAGACGAGAAGTGTTTGGCTAAATTCCTAAAGAGGTTATTTGAAGCTGAGAAAGTCTGCGCTCTGTTGTATGAAGGTGATCAAATTATCCAAACTTGGAATTGAAGCCACAGCTAAGTCTGTGTTTGGAGAAGGGAATTTTCTGTGGTGTTTGACTACTGTCAAGGACTGCTCTTGGGATTAATGGAATTGAACATTACCATGTGTTCAAACATTGAAAACATGTGTTATATATAAATAGACTGGTTTATTCTATTTTATCTTTATTTCTATTGCAAAAAAAAACTTTATTTCATTATTAAAAAGAAAGCAGCAGCATGGTGTGCCATGATTCAGTGACATACCACCTCATTAAAACCAAACAAATTCTGATCTATCAAGCCAGATCTCAGTCTGGGATATGACTTGTCCGGTAAAAACATCAGCTGGGATTCAAACAGTGGTTCACCACCACCTGTTCGTGGTCAATCAGGAATGGGTATTAAATGTTGGACCTTGCCAGTGATGCCCACATCTGATGAATGAATTAAAATACAAACCAGCCTGAATGGTTTTTCTACTCATGTGGTTGGAATTGGTTGTCACAATTTGGGCTTCAAATCAACTTTGTTTAGAGATCCTGTTGGCAGAACTTCAGACAAATTTCTACATTATTCATTTTAACCCAAGGTTAATGGGGTAATTCTAATGATGTGCAACAGTCAAAGACAGGGCTTCCACTCTTTGTTAGACTCTTTGTTTCATGGGCCATTGTACACCACTGGGCAAAATTCAAATGATGCTCAATGTATTTCATTATGAAAATAGATAATACATTGGGTCAAATAGAATTTGCAACACAGCAGCTGACCAATACTTTGTTCTGTGGTTACTGGAGTCATAGAGCTTTTATAGCGTGAAAAAGGCCTTTCAGCCCATCGTGTCCATATCATCATCAAGCGTCCATCTATTCTAATCTCATTTTCCAGCATGTGGTCTGCAAGGTCTTTTATGCTATGGCATTTCAACTGCTTGTCTAAGTAGTTCTTAAATGTTTCAAAGATTCCTGCCTCTTCAACTCTTTTAGGCAATAAGTTCCACATACCCACCGCCCTCTGGGTGAGAAGAAATTCCTCAAATTCCCTGCAAACTTCCTGCTCCTTACCTTAAAACTGTTTCCTCCCACTCCTGTTCCAGTTATTAGACCCGCTACTATGGGGAAAAGTTTCTCCCTGTCTACCTTACCTATGCCTGCTTAAATGTTATCCTCTACAAACTAGTGGAAGGATTTCAAACTCTGATGACACAACTTCTTCAGCCAAATTATCCTTCTGTGGAAGAAGTCAAAAGAAAAAAGACAACATCTGGGAACATCTGCCTCACATGAGCTACTAATGTAATGATCTGCTTTCTGTTACAGATCAGAGATTTGAGCAGACGTTCTGTTTTGTTGGCTGGGATTCCCAAGTGCTCAACAGTCCACATCACTTGCATTTTTCTATCAATCAAAATGTCGCACAGTCCGCAGGTACTCTCTTCCCATAAATACTTAACAAAATGAAGAGGATCCATTCGATCTTCACCAGACTCCAATTGTATCAGGATACCAGAATGCCCCCTGGAATTGCAATGCACAATGGTGGAAGTGAAACCCTAGTTAAGGCACAACTACAGTGCTGTGTCCAGCTGTGGTCACCACATTTTAGAAGGAGGTGAACAGAGGGAATGTGAAGAAGAACTTATCCGTACAGTGAGTGACAAATTAACTGCCAAGGAGGGCGGCAGGAGCAGGAACGATCAATGAGTTCACAAGGAATTGGATAGGCACATGAGGAAATGGAGCAATAAAGAGACTGGGGAATAAAGCAAAAGGACTGGGAGGAACCAGATGCTCCAAATACAGCCAGCATTAACTTGATGGGCTGAACAGCCTCCTTCTTGCAAATAAATAATTGTGGCACTACGATCATCTTTTATGGAGTTTGGGTGGCAAACCTTGCGCAAGGAAAGGTTTGTCCAGAGTTTGTTTGAAATCTGCTCATTGAATAGTGCTATGGTTTTGTTTTTTCTTGTAGCAGTGCTAGCTTTATGCTTTGTTAGCGGATCAAGGACGTAAATTTTGGTTTGAATGTAGCAACACCCAAAAGGTTGGAATTGAGGCTGACCTTATTAGCTGGTTTCAAATTAACTGAGCCTATGTAATGAGGAAACCTCGATTAGAGATTTGGTATTGCATATAGGTTTTGAAGTTCGAGAGCTGCAATCATTGATAATAGACGAAACGGCCACAGTTAGCAGGACAGAAAGACAATATCCAGGCAAATATGAGTAAATATGCTTTAGTGTGTCACAAATCAGAGGGAAAGAGCTTCCTGTTCCAGTCGGTACGGTCAATAAAATGTGTAACTACAAAACATCTAGTCATTTCCAATTTTCATTTTACATATTTTACCTGTCCTGTGGGGGTCCTAACATTAAATTATTATTGACTTATGTAGTACTTGGGCATGAATAAAATGCTTTCCATTGCACTTCGAATCTGGAATGGAGAAGGATCTCAAACAGGACCAAGACCTGTCAGGATCCTGTTCGTAAGGTGATGGACACCCACAGTCCAAAGGTGGATTGGCAATGCAAAATTGCTCACGGTCTCCAGGGATGCACAGGCTAGGTGGATTATCCATAGGAAATGTGGGGTTGCAGGGATAGGATAGCGGGGTGGGTCAGTGTGAACTTGATGGGCCGATTGGCCTGCTCCCCCCACCCCCGTAGGGATTCTGTGCTTCCAAATGGTCTCTTTCTGTGACTGTGGGCTATCATTTACCAGGCTTTCATGTAAACATCTTAGTACTCTTTCTCCAAGCAGCTGAATCTCGGCCACACTGCATGGCTCCAGGTTTAGAGCTCCACGTCTAGACATTGCTTCTTATTAAAATTATTTCTGCTGCAGCAGCCTGTAAATTGGTTGAGGCAGAGTCGTCCATTTCCTTCCTAGCAGCCAGGAGCCACAGGCAGTACCTCACAGCACCATTTTTGTTCCAAGCGTAAGAAAGAACTTTCACCCTGGGGGCGATAACAAGCTTGAAAACATGACATGTGGTTTTAGGGTCTAAATATGTTCTAAGAGTTGAAAACATTCAAAGCAAATTGTGCCATAATATGCCCTGTAGTCACTGGAGGTGGTTTTCTGCCTCCTGTCCAAAATCCCAAGCCTTCATCTTTAAGCTCCTGATGTTAGAATATGGTCCAACAGCATATGTTTCTGAATTCCTTTGTGTTTTGGGCCCAGACTTCAATAATTTAACAAAAGTGAAAAACAGCCATCACATTTTGCTATAAAGCAAGGAATGCGTTCACAGTTGAAACTCTCCATTTCTTGTTGAAAAGAAATTCTGCAGCAGCCTAGAAATTCCCAGCAGATTATCATTTTATTTATCAATTCCATGGTTATTTGGTCACTTGTGGTCCATGAAGCTAAACGATTCAAAAAGGTGCAAAAATTTTATAACTCCAAATTGGAGGTTAGGACCACAATGCCCATTAACTTCAAGCTCTAGTGTATTTCCCCATTTAAACAAATGCTTTTCCTATTACCTTTTACATTGAAAACCTCTCATAAGGCAGTGATTGACATTTTCTTAAGTAATAAGTGGGCTGCGACAGTAATCCACCATGCACAGTACAAATTCATCACATTATGTCTCGGTCTTTGCCACTGTAATTTTACTAACAGCCGCTATTTTACTTCAAACCAGATTGTCAATGTAACTGTTCAACATGCTGACAGCATTGTCAATATACTGTCAGCATGCCTGCTTGAGAGCCATCAACAAGCTTTCTAAAAATGATTTACCATTGATCTGTGCTGGCAAAATAGGAAAAGTATAATGCACCCCTATTGTGTGAGGAATTCTCGTAATAATCACACCACATCAGATTGTGTTGGTCACGAGAGTGTTGTTGGCAGAATTTCAGTCAAAGCATAATTTTGGATGAGTGAAATTTTTATATTATGTCCACTTGAACTGTGAATCTGTGGAGTGGGACTGGCTTTGTCCCTAAGATATAAAACACGACGTTAAAGTATTGGAGGGTTGGAGGTCTGTCACTGCTCATGGCAATAGTGAAAGCAATTTGAGAAAACAGATTAAGAGTGTCACATACATTGCACATTAAAGTGCAGTGGATTAAGCACAATTTGCCTGTAGCTCATTGGTTTTGATACACTGGATAGACCTGGTAACCAAACTGCACAGACAAAACAAGACGTTAAGGACGGATAGACCAAGAAATAAGACTTTAAAAATGACAAAGCAGCAAAATTGACCATCGTTGATTGACATTTTCCAGTATTATAGTGCCAGAGGACCATAGGGCTACTCTCTCATCAGAGAGACGACTAATGGGGAGTTTAAACCAAGAGGCAGCACACCTTAGGTGAGGAGAGAATTTGAGAAGGACAATCCTTCATGGTAACCAGAGCTGGAGTGGGAATCGAACACAAGCTGCTGGTGTCCCTCTGCAGTACAAACCAGCCATCCACCCAACTGACCTTCTTTGCTTCTGTATCATATACCTCTTTTGCGCATCTCCTGTGGTGACACTCATGGTGAGGCAAGATATTCTCCTAAATGTACAGTGTGTAAGTATGGCTTTTGTTTTCCCTCCGACAGCAAACCGCACACCAGCCTGACTTGGAACGATAGCACCATTTCGTCAGTGCCGCCAGGTCAATATCCTGGAATTCCCTCCCTCACTGCACTGTAGGTGTCCCTACACCGCACAGACTACAGCAGTTCAAGAAGGTGGTGATCCACCATCTTCTCAAAGGATGACCCAGCCACCGACATCCACGTTCCACGAGCAAACGTGAAAAGCTGGAATGGATACAAGATGCACACACACCGCCCGCCTCCCATTCTCCTACCTTTGCGGTCAGTGAGACACAGGGTGCGATGCTTTATGGGGGTCACCTGGAATAGCAGGAGTAAATCCTCCAGGAAATGTCCACTGTTAATATCAAACAAGTAGAACCCCTGCCCCCCAGCATGACATTGCTAATTGTCGTGGGGAGAATACAATACTTGCAGAATAGTCATAGTACTGTTAACAAACCGAGACCAGGAATGCATTAAAAGGGAAGTAAGTGTGATTGTCATGTAGGCAAAGAAGTTTCACATCATTGCTACTCACAATGTTTCTCACTGTCTGTATCTCTCTCGTGTCTTGCACGTGCCATTCTTTCGCTACTACCATTTGCTTCTTCTCTCACTCATTACCCTCTCCATTTTATTTTTGGTTTTTGTCTCATGCCTCCCCCTTGTTTAGTTTTCTTCTTTAATTTCACCTGGGAAGGGCAAGGTGGCGGCTGAGATACTGCCTGGCCGGTGACAGAAATGGCAATAGGGAGGGAGGAGGGGCAGCAAGTCCAGGGAAGGGAAATGTTCAAAACCAGTGTGTCGGACCAGAGATACTGGAGCTCGGAAAGCCGGAAGGGATAGCAGCTCTGAAAGGCAAGAAGAGAAAAATGCCAAGACTTCTTCCACATCTTGCGGTACATTTGCTATTCTTGGCATTCCCACAAAGATCTTGTGGCACGACCATGAGACTTCAGCAGGTGGTGCCAAATAATATTCAGAGGGAAGTGGCAGTCACTGTCCCAGTTTAATAAAACTGGTGCTTTGAAAATGCAGCAGGCCACTCCGATGTGGAAAGTGAGCAAGTTGCGATATCTGACAGAACATGGGCATGGCATGGTTGTCTCACTTGCTTCCCATGTGGCAAAGAGGAACTGAACGCCAAAATACAATGTATTGCAGAGAAGGTAGGGTCCAGCTGTCTCATGGTTAATGAGCAAGCAACCCAGAAGATAAGACATCCATGGCAAACTGAGTCAGTAACTTTATTTGTGGGCTGGTGCCGGAAAGAAAAATAACCAGTGGGAGAGACTGGACCAACTGATGTTCTTCGAGGAAGGAAAGAGCCACTCTTTTACCTAGCCTAGCTCACACACTGATACCAATTCCACGCAACACAGTTGATTCCTACTGCCCCTCTGCAGTGATCTTAACAAGTGACTCAGTTCCACAACCAATCAATCACTGGAGGTGACATCCCATCACAATCCTCTCAGGGAGAACAAGATTCAACTGCGACACCCAGACCCAATGAATTAAAAGGGACAAATCTATTTCTCGCGTGAGATGATATGTGCCTGCATCTCAGAAGGCAGTGTCAACTCTCCTCTGTATTCTTACTCCATCACCAGACTAGAAAATAGTCCAGTCGTGTGGCTCAGAAGCCGATACAGAAGCACGGTCTCCAGAGGGTTGTCAGTAATGAGCGCGCACAGGAAATCTCCAACAAAAATAAAAAAAACAAGCAGAACATTGCACATAATATCGGAACAAATAAGTGATGCCTGGCCAGGGGAATGGAGATTCTAACATGCTTTCAGCTCAGGTTTTGTTCTTCATACAAAATAGTACGTGTTATTTTTCCAGAAAACACCCCATTGCTGTCAGCACATGCAATTAGAATCCTGGAAGCTCTGACTGCAGTAATCTTGCAAAAGCCTCACTTCCTCTCGCCACCCAAAAATAACAGCCACTGCCAACTTCAAAGGACAAGTGCTGTGTGTAACATTCAAGGTGAATCCTTTCACAGTGAGGCTCCCAGAGGCATAAAAGAGAGAGTAACTTCTCAATAGTTGTTACAGACATTTAAAATAATGTTTTGAGGAATGTGTTCAAGGCTGTTACATTAGACACTGAACTTCCAAGTCAAAACACAATTGGGTCTGGTCTGTGTGGAAGCTAATAGCTTGAGCTATCATTTCAATTAGAAGCAGTAAGATGCATAGTATAGTGCTAAAAGAAAACCAGGAGAGGGAAGGAGGAAATTAGGCAATTAGGCAGTTTATAGCTGGAGAGAAAGAGAGACACATTGACAGAGTTTTTCATCTTGTACTAATCAGGACAAAACGCACAAGAATGCCAAATCTTAAATAGTCACAACAATTTATACTACAGGACAAAAGGATGCTGATTGGCTGGCAAGTTGACTCTGATTGGATAAGGCATCACCATGGAGAAAGCAGCAGGTAACTTTAGACCACCCAAGCTTCCTTATGAGAGCACAGTGAGAATCCCGAGTCACATGTGCCTCAGGCCAGACAGTTTCAAATTCTGTGGAAGGGTCATTTGACCTGAAATGTTAACTGTGATTTCTCTCCACAGATGCTGCCAGACCTGCTGAGCTTTTTCCAGCAATTACTGTTTTTATTTTCAAATTATACATTGCCAAGCAACTGAAGGAATGATGCAGTGAAACCAAAAGATTGAACTTTACAAACCAGCATTCTAAATGGAAACAAAGAGAAAAGATTCAAAGTGTTTGTTGTTCGCACCATAGAACACATTCAGAGCAGGAAACGATTCTCAGTCCTTATCCCAAGATGGGGAGTATATACATGTAAGATGGTATACTTGAAGTTTCAAAGGAAATCTGATCAGGAGTAACATTGATAAACTAGGATGAAATTTTAATCTGCATTTATATGCTGGAAACAGACGTTGTCTACACAAGAAACAATGAATGAACAGATATTAGAAAGGGTGATCGAAAGGCCAGAGAGGTGTGTTTTAGCAGTGAAGGGGTTGGTGAACAATGAAATGTAGATCTAAGTAGAGAATTCCAGAGTCTGACACTTAAAGCAGTCAGTTGTGGTACCAAAGAGACATAGGCCAGAGCCTAAAAGAAACAGAATCACAACAGTGTGGAAGAAGGCCATTCAGCCCATTGAGTCCACACTGACCCTCCGAACAGCATCACACCCAGTCTCACCCCCTACCCTGTCCCTGTAACCCTGAATTTCCCATGGCTAACCCATCTAGCATGCACATCCCTGGACACTATGGGTAATTTAGCATGGCCAATCCACCTAGCCTGCGTATCTTTGAACTGAGAGGGGAATCCGGAGCACTTGGAGGAAACTCAGAGACATGGGGAGAATGTGCAAACTCCACAGATAGGTGCCTGAGGGTGGAATTGAACCTGTGTCCCTGGTGCTGTGAGGCAGCAGTGCTAACCACTGAGCCACCATGCCACCCCAGAATGGGGGGTGGAGTGGTGGGTGGTGAGAGTTGCAGGATTGAACTCAATGACCTAAAGAGGAATAGGGTAGGCAGTAAAAGGGTTTTATGTAAGAGTTTGAGGACAATGTTGCATTGAAGTCAGAAAGTGGCCAGAAAGACTTACTGGTGATGGGTCAGCAGGACACAAAACTGCCTTTTCGAGGAATTATTTAAATGTATTTCAGTACAAATTATTTGCCATGAAATAACATGGCCACATCACCTCTTCTTGACTCCAGGGCGTTTGTTCTGGGTAGGTTTGATGTGAACAAAACACCACTCCAGCAGCCTGGTACTGCAAGGTGTAATCTCCAAACCGTGAGAGCTTTAGTCTCAAAAGAGAAATGCTTGATGTGGGAGTATCCCAACCACTAAGTGCGTTCATGAAAGAGAAAAAGAAAAAAGCTTGCCTTATCACGCCTTTCAGAAAGGCCTCAGAGTGCTTCATATACAAAGGATGGCTTTGAAGTATAGTGTCTTACATGGGCCAGGCAGGCAGCAGCAAATCCACAAAAAGCAATCAGATTGATAACCAGCTAATCTCTTTTTGTTTGTATGAGGGAGAGATGCTGGCCAGATCACTACTAACACAAGGATGTTACCAGAGCTAGGGACTACAATTATTCCCAGATAGAACTGAGACCTTGGTCTCTTATCATAAGAGCTGAGAAGGTTAAGGAGAGAGATCCTCAAGGTTATTAGTAATTCTGATGATGGCAACAGCGATTGAATGCTTGCCCTATGTGAGATAGTAACAATTTATGAGAATTGCAAAAACAATTAACGAGGATGGAAAACAAAAATTACTTACACAAAGCGTGGTTACAATGTGGAATTACATCACAGACTGCTCTTAAAGAGTCATACAGCACAGATACAGACCCTTCAGCGCAACCAGTCCATACCGAACATTATCACAAACTACACTAATCCCACCTGCCTGCTCCTGTCAAAATCCCTCCAAACCTTTCCTATTCATGTATCTATCCAAATGTCTTTTAATCGTGGTCATTGTACCTGCACCCACCACTTCCTCTGTGTTTTTTAAATCTCTCTTCTCTCACCTTAAAAATGTGTCCCCTAGTCTTGAAATCCCCCATCCTAGGGAAAAGACAACTAGCATCAACTCTATCTTTACCTCTCATTATTTTATAAACTTCTATCAGGTCATCTCTCAACCTTCTTGAAGCAGACTCCATCAATTATTATTAAAAAAAAGGAATCCAATAATTATTTGAAAAAGAGGAATGCGAAATAACATAGGGTTTGAGCAGGAGAATGGGTTTCGACTGGTTGAGATATTGAAGGATATGGAGGGTGAGCGGGAGAATGGGGTTAAGACTCCTGTTGAGAAGATCATCAACGTGGACCTAGTGGGCTGAATGGCCTGCTTTTTGAAGGACATTCTTCTTCAAATAGTGCCAGTGAAGCTTCAATATCTACCTGTGACCCTGGGACAGTCACCTTGGTTTTAAAAGTGTAAAATAGAATACACATAACCTACAGACCAGCATTAGATCTGATGAAGATTGACTCTTCCCTAGAACAGATAAGCCATTCTGACAGCACACCAACAAATGCAGTTCGTTCTTAATACCGAAACCTCTGTCTTTTTAAAAAAATACATTTGAACAATGATCAGCCTGAATTCCAGACTCCCCACACACACAGACACAGACACACACACACAGACGAAACAGTTATCTGAATGTCACACTCTTTTCACTGCAGACCTGATGACTTCTCCCCACTGAACCAGCACCTAAACGTTAATGGGAATTGGCTGATGGAGTAGATAAGCCCCATTTTCTCTCTATATGGATAGCCCGAGTGAGATCAAAGGGCTGCATAAGTTTCTAAAACAGATCATAATGAAGTCCCTATTATTTCAACTATATTTCACCTCAAATTTCCCAGGGATTGAAGAATCACATATTTCCATTTATTAGCGAAAAGGTACTGAAATACACATACAAATATATAAACATGTGCATACACCTCTCTCCTGAAGGAGAGAGAGAAGAAAGGAGTAGCTTAATGGATCCCACACGCTCTTACAGGAAGCCACGCTCATAGGAAACAAGGGTGACACAACAGTCATCAGATTGTGGCCCCAACTCTGACTGAGCTCCCTTCAGTCTTAGGGAGTAAAGCTATCAGAGCTTGAATTTTGGTTCCTCTTTAACACCCTTCCATTGTCACTAGAATCTGTACATCGAATGCAGTGCTCAATGGGTGATGCCATGTTGAGGGGTCCCGGGAAACCCCTGTGACTTTACAGGAAAAGGGGAGAGGATGGAGCAGAGAACGAAGTGAGAAAAGGAATAACGTGTAGAGGTGGCTGAAAGAAGATTTATCCCCAATAGAGGTAGACATTTGCAGGGGCACCATCTCCAATTACAGCACGCCACCTAGAAAAGGCTTCGCTGTTGAGCATAGGTTGAAAGAACAAAGCCTACTTTGCAGATACGCAGTGAGCTGAAGTCAGACTGGAAATTTTGAAATTTGTTTGAAATTTATTAAGCCTGTTGACTGGTGGTCTTGGTGCTCGGTTAGTGAAAAGCTCCTTTCTGTTTAAATATTTGGGGGTTGGGGGTGACTCTAGTGTCACAAATCATAAAATGGGTTTAGATGAAGGTGACCTTTCAGCCAATGAGATCGGATTCCCACATGAGACCAACACCAAAGTCTTCCCGACTGCAACACTGGGCTGTTTGTTCAGCACACTTTTTCCCCAGATTCCCCGATCCCCAACAGCGAATCAGTCTGCGGGTGGACAGATGTCTCACAATCCCTGTCCTAACGCTACTCTCCAACAACCCTGAGCCAGAGATCTCATTTCCTGCTCTCCTTCATGGGAGTAAAAGTAATGTTCCAAGTTTGCTAAGTGTCTCATGCTCCTCTGCATAAGCCCCTACCGAGGGGAGTGCTTTTGAGAATTTGTGACCCCTGCACAATTCTCTCCCTTTGCCTAACCAGTGGGAGCAAAGCACCAGCTGCACTTGACCTGTTTCCCTGACAGCCCTCCCGAAATCTTTCCATCCCTCTCTCCCCCTCTTAACTACCTCCTCTCCCACCCCTCCTAAGTTCCCTTCCCCAGACTGCCTTTGCTTATTGCAGTGTAGAAACCGTGCAACATAAAATCAAATCAATTGTCATTGTGTTAATCACTGGGCAAACTCAGGATCTTGAAAATCTCAATACTTTCTCTCAAAATCGCTGGGTGGGTGCTATTTTTTTGTCCCCTTTCAGCTACTCTGCAGAAACAGTGAGAAATCTTTCCCATCAAACTTCTCCTAGACTATTCATAACAAAAATCACTCATTGCACTTTTATTGAAACAAGAAAAAAAAAGATAGATTTAGTTCTATATGGAAAAAAAAATGAAAAATGCTCGGTTTGCTGATCTTACTGAATGGTTCTTGTTCTTTGTTGATTCTAAGCCTACTTTGTTCGTCTAACCCATTCACTGCCCTGAATTAAGCCTGGCCTCAGATGGCAGTTACCATGGTAACCATGTTCATTCAATACTTGCAAATAATGAAGACAATGTGTTTCCCATTTAGATGAGTTCCGTGCACATGAAGGAGTCCTGCACTTAACAACTACCCTTGTCCGCAGGGATAATGGGATCAGTTTGTATCGGTACCTGGTTAAAAAAAAATACAGCCTTCCCCAGCTGAAACCACAAGTGGTCTGTCCCATTGCTACCTGCTGAAGTAAAGTGCAGTCTACTATTTCACCATTTGTAGTGACAAGGATTGTGGTCTTCTGTGTCAACATATCTAACATGTCTGCTGGAGAAAAAAAATACACAGGTTACAGATTCCTACCCTGACTCCTCATTGGGAAATAAACTGCAAACAATGGGTACCAAGTCACTGTACAGTCCCTTATCAGACCCTGTACCTACAATCTTTCTCTATTTCTCTACTTAACCTATTTTTCTAATCAACCTGCTCAGAGAGAGGATTACACACCTCTGCAGCAGGTTCTGGGCCTCTCGGACCAGGGGTATGGACACTACCACTACACCACAAGAGGGCCCCCTATTCTCTTTCTGTTACTGTTTTCTCAAAGCCACAACACCTGCAGGGGGTCAATCTGCTGACACTTTCTGTACTGAGTCAGTCCCTATGCGTTCAAACAACTCTCCAGGACCTCAGTGGCTTTGGGCTTTTGTGGTGTAGTGGTAGTGTCCCTACCTCTGAGCCAAGAGATCCAGCTTCAAGTCCCACCTGCTCTAGAGTCGTGTAATAAGATCTCTGAACAGGTTGATTAGAAAATACCGATAATCTTGGCTGCCTTGGTTCTTGCAGCACAGTGGTAGGCAAGGGTTCAAGTCCCACCTGCTCCAGACATGTGTTGTAACAGGTTGATTAAAAATATCTATAATCTTGGCTGGTACTCTGGTGCTGTATTTATAATTGCAGTCATCACCTCTCAGAAATGCCCCTAAAGTGCTTTGCATAGATTGCAGTCACCATTAGTTCAGAAAGAGTGCTGTAATATTGAAGGATGAGGCATCTATTCAGTGCCCCATCTCTCGGTTTGTCCCAGATGCTTCGCAGTGCCATTGGAAATGGAACAGTTGACTGGTGACTTGTTAAAAGCTCTTCCTTCAACTTGCACCACTGAAAAGCAGGCAAACTTGTTAAGTCCTCTCGCTGTGGCTTAGGACCCCATAGTGTGCAACATGGCTGTTACATTTGGCTACATACAGTCAGGGCATAGGCTAACAGAGACTTGCACTAACGCCTTTCGAGACTACTGGATGCCTCATAGCCCTTTACAGTCAACAAAGTACTTTTGAAGTGTAGCTGTAATGTAGGAAACACAGCAGTAAATTTACGTGGAAACACTCCCAAAAAAGAAAATCCACTGTAATTGGAACACTCTCGGGCAGTGCGGAGGGACAATATTGCTCTCTGTTTCTGCCACCCAGCTGAGCAAAGTTACAAAGGAAGCTGCATGTACAATATTTTTTTTAAATGGATTAAACATTTCCACACAAATAGTGGGTCATTTTTTTTCTGGGGATCTCATGCCAATCATATAGTTTGTTCAAATGTTTACCACAGATTAGGAATGCTCAGTTGGATTACTGGCTTGTTACTCACCGTGGACCAGCTCTCTCAAAGTACAGGACAAAAAGAGAGATGTACCTTCCCATAGACAAGAACCTGCTGAGATCAGCGTTTTCCACCAAGAAAGTGCTGGACATTCAAGTAAAGTACACTTTCATTTGATCAGCTTGACCTTAATCCTGAGATATGGAGAGAAAACAAAGCATCTAGGAATATAGTGTCAGAGGAAGTTTCACAAATGGTAACCTTTAACAGAACTGGAGAAGGATAAAATTAGGCTTTACTGCTGGCTGAGAGTACAGAGCAAAACCCAAGTTGTAATTACCTCTGACCGTTTCAGTCGTATTTATTTCAGATTTGCTGCTTTCGATGGTTCTTGCACACCTCCAACCCTACTCCAATTCCACTCTCCAACCAGTAAGGCTCAGGATGACAATATCTCACTTAGAGAAGAAGTGGGAAATCCACATAAATTTGCATTTATTTTGTGGCACCTTGGGGAGACGGGGTCATTATCTCAATGTTGTTTGGATGATCTTGTTACTCTCAAGATGAAATCTACATTTTCCTGCACTGTACATGAGTGACTACAATTCACAATGCTTCATTGAATGTAAGAAATAAAAATTCAAGGTCCTTCTTTCTTCTGTAGCTCCTGATGTCCAGCTTAGACCAATGCTATAGAAATCGGATCCAAAGTCTACTATCCTTCCTAAATATTATAAACTAGATCTAGTGATGGCTTCAAGTTATTACTGAAATGGATGCCATCCAGTGTAAAACTGGCTGTGGTCTCCATTTCGTAATTCAGCACCAACATGCCATTGCAATGCACCTTCATGCCTAGTATCCCTGATAGAGACTGCACTATAGTGCAGCTGCACAGACTCAATAGGCTCTGTCCATCTCAGCACATGAACAGTTCAGGCTCAAGATTTCTTTTTTTAAAATATGTCTCCCTTCATCTTTTGTTGCTCATGATAAAACTCCACGAACACAGGTTGCTCTCTGGTGCCTTTCAGAATTTCTGAGTTCGCTTGCAGGTTTATCCAGCATAGCCAGCCCCTGCCCTAACCACACATTTGTGCTTTCAACAAGGGGTTTCTGAATACTGACAGGACAGAGAACCCTGGCTGACTGATGCTGTGATAACACAGTCTGGAGCTGGGGGAACACAGCAGGCCAGG
>NC_063365.1:16874893-16886649 GCF_021869965.1 Rhincodon typus | reverse complement strand
TAGGCCTGAAACATCAGCCTTCCTGCTCCTCTGATGCTGCTTGGCCTGCTGTGTTCATCCAGCTCTACACCTTGTTATCTCTAAACCATTGGAAGACTTCATTTTAAGTAGGCTGATGCATATGCTCCTCCTGAACACCCTTAAAAACCCACTGGTCTCTTTCTTTGGCATCGACTTACATGGAATCACGCCCTATTTTTGCAAATAACACCAGTTTCATGCAAATCTCTGACTCAGTCGTTTTTGGGTTATTGTCCCCATCGACGCTCTGTAGGCAAGGCACAACTCATAGCTTGCACAGTGAATGACTTCATCACAGGAAGGATTGGTTACACAGAGGGGCTGTTGTTCGTTTGCAGAATGGATCACCTCCATTGGAGGTGCTGTCATCTTGGTAAAGAACTGGCTTGAACCAAACAGTCAATCATCTTGCCAATTTTCAACCAAATATGATTTTACTCGAACAGATAATGACATGTTGCATCAGAACTGATCACAGTGCATCTCCAAACAAGATCTCTGTTCCTTTAACAATCTTCACAACTTGAGGTAACACTAGTCGCTGAAATAACCAAAAATAAAGCAGCTTTCAATACAGCCACGTACTGAACCAAGAGGACAGCATCTGAAACCTTCTGAAAACTACAGTCATTAGTGGCATCTTCAAAACACTTTGTGCTACCGTTTAATCCTCACAATAGATTATCCTTTCGGTGCTGCTTTTTCTATAAGCAGAATATTTATGACAGAATGTTTGTAACAGGCAAAGAGGGAGGCCTCTCATAATTAAAATAAAATCTTCATATGATAGAATCCCTTCAGTGGGGAAACAGGCCCTTCAGCCCAACAAGTCCATACCGACCCTCAGAACATCCCACCCAGACCCCATCCCCCTATAACCCACCTAATCTAAACATGCCTGGACACTATGGACAATTTAGCATGGCCAATCCACCTAGCCTGCACATCTTTGGACAGTGGGAGGAAACCGGAGCACCCGGAGGAAACCCACACAGACACAGGGAGAATGTGCAAACTCCACACAGACAGTCGCCCGAGGGTGGAATCGAACCCGGGTCCCTGGCACTGTGAGGCAGCAGTGCTAACCACTGAGCCACCGTGCTTGTAGGAGAGTGAGGGAGCTGGCCCTGTACTGTCCCACATACGGAATTCACAATTGTAGATAAGTAACCAGAGAAACTGGGAGTAAGGGCAGACAGAGACAGAGTGGGGGAGAGTGGCAGGGAAATAAGATTTGAGTGAGACAGAAAGTGAGAGAGCACAAGAGAGGATGAGAGAGAGAGAGAGAGCGCGAGAGAGAGAGAAAATAATTGAATGTGCCCACAATAGAGGGAAGACGTGTGTTAGAGAGGAAGAGTCAGAAAGCATGAATAGAACAAGACTGAGTGAACAAGCGAGCACAGGAGAACAAGAGATACTTGAGAGATAGCATCTGCACAAGAGAATGGGGAATAACGAACAAGAGACAGAGAGGGAGCAGTGTGCACGAGAGAGAAAACAGACAGAGGGAGCATGCATGAGACAGACAGAGGCAGTATGCATGAGAGAGGGGACTGCGAATGCGAGAGAGAAGAGGAGCGCACGAGAGAAAAAGTAACGGAGGGAAAGAGAGAGGACGAATGGGAGAGAGGGCAAACAAGAGGGTAAGGGAGCATGTGAGAGACAGCGCACAGGAGGGGAGATACAAGAAAAGAGGTGCAAGAGTGAAGCAGGAGTAGTATGAGGTTGGAGAGAGAAGGGAGAGTGTGGCAGGCCACAAGAACCAGAGACAATGAGAAGAGAGAGCATTAGCTATAGAGCTAGAAACATAATTAGCAAGAGGAGTACACCTCGCAAGCCTGTTCCCCCTTCAATGAGATTGTGGCTGAGCTGATCTGATTACACTACATTCCTACTTAGCCTTGATAACCGTTCACCTCTTTGTTTATCAATAATCTACCTCTGCCTTAAAAATATTCAAGGGCTCTGCTCCCAGTGAAACATGAGACAGAGAGAAGTCTTTGAGACTGGACGGGAGGGACAATGAAGAAGCTGAAGGCCTGTCGGTGACATGAGTGTCAATCCTTCAACGCAGAAACTAGGTAAAGGACGGAGCATGTGGATTGAAGTCACTCCGATTTGAACATTAACATTGCACAGAGTTTTGTTTTGCACTGCATTTTGTATTCCTGTACCCCCATATATAACGATGGGGCTGGTCAGTAAATTAGACTAAAAGAGCAGCAACACATATGTGAACGGACACAGACACAAACAGACGGACACAGACACAAACAGACGGACACAGACCCTATGAAAAAGTGACAGAGCAGCATTGCTTCAGACAACCCACCCCTGATTCTTTCTGGGAAAAGAACGAGAGGTGCTGACACGGAACATAGTCGGAATGTTCCCAGTTAAAACTTCAAGCGTCTCATACTCCTGCTAGGCAAACTCAATGCACCATTCACACTTGCCTTGGGGCCTGCAGACATTGTTTAAAAACATGACGTCACCCCATTGAGCCAGGGGCACCAAACTGAGGAATGCAGTAACTAAAGCCCATGCTGTGCCTGCCTCAGTGTTCCAATCCCAAAGTAGTCATTTAACAGCTCAATATTTACCAGGCCCTCCAAGCTTAGGTCAAGAGAAAGCAACTTTTTCTCTCCCAGAAACTCCATTAGCAGCACGAGGTCCGAAAGCACCATCTTTTTAAAAACTGGAGATTTTTTTTTAAAAACTGACCAATGCACGCACTGCAACACTGTCGAATTTGTGCAGAGACATTTCTAGACGTGGTCTGCACGTCTGGGATTGTGCGGAGATGGTGGCAAGGCAGTCATGTCACTAGATTAGCAATCCAGGTCTCCCAGCTAATTCCCTGGGGACACGCTTCAAATCCCACTCTGGTAGCTTGTGGAATTTAAACATGTAAATGACTAGATCATTCCTATTTCCTACTCTTTCATACCATTTCTATTTGCAGCAACTCCAGTTAGCTTCCCTACTTTGGTGTTTCAGGTGAACAGGCACAGGTGCTGTGCTTATTATGTTCAGTCAATACCAATTATATTGACTGTAGGCAAACAACTTTCAATTGGATTCTCTCGTCGTAGTTCCCTACTCACGAAACAGGTACAATTTCATTTTTATATTTTTTCCAATACAGCACGGGAACAGGCCCTTCGGCCCACCAAGTATTGCACTGCTATATTGTGGGCTAGCTATTCAAAATTGCCTTGTGGGAGTGGGAGAAGTGTTAGTTTCAGCAGAGGAGAGGAACACAAAGTGTTATTGAAACCGCTGGCTCAGCCAATGAACTCAAGCCAACAAGCAGTCCATTTGCTCAGTTTGTAGAGTCAATCTAAAGAGAGCCTCCTCAAACTACAGCAACATTGGCCAAAGTAAGCAGGTTCAGGGATCCTGTGGCACTCCCTAGCTCCGGGGCAGAAGGTTTGGGTTCAAGTCCCACCTACCTTGGAGGCGCACTTAATATGTACCGACAGCCAGACAGACTAAAACAAAAAAAAAACAGACAGACTTATTTGTCCAGAAAATACTGAGTGAGAGAGAGGAGGAGAATTACACAATACAATATAAGAGTGTAAAAATCACATCCAGTCACTAACAGTGAGGTACCCATTGGTAGGGAAGTTCTGAAATTGTCTCCATTCTGGTCTCGATGTACGGGGCTGAATTTTTTGGTGATGCTAAGTTTGGAGGCAGCAGGAGGGGCTGCTGCTGAGAAAATAGGAGCAGGAGCCAAACCAGGATGGTAACCCCCACCCCCCAACACCCCCAACCCCACTGCATGGCTATCCCCTGCAGAATATTCCCAGGGACCGGCTTGGAAAGTGTGCTGCCTGTTTAACACTTTACTTAATCCCACATTTCGGAAGGATTTCAGCGACTCCACTGGTATTTGCTGGCCAGTGAAGTGATCCCTCGCACCGTGCAGATGCCAACTCAACAGAGGCAGCTTGCCGCTCATCAGAATCAGAGGCTTTACCCTCTGCAGAGGGGGGGCCGTGAGCAGAGACGGCTGTACCATCTATCCATGCCACTCTGAGGTGCCCACTGCCTCCTCCTTCCCAATGATGCTCCATATGCCTCTGACGGCATGTCCATATTGATTCAGTCTCACTGCTGACAAGTGCCCGTTTCCTGCATTTGGACTTGGCATTGGTGTCCCAAATCCCATGGGATGATCCTGCTGCCAGCGTCCCTGTGTGCAACCTAAATTTTAACTCTATGACCAGTACACCCTTGCACTTCCTAACTGTCTGCAAAATGGCCACAGTAATGTTGAGCTGGCAATGAGCCGTAACATGCAGATTTGATCCCTTGACCAATCCGCACTGTTTTCTCCCTTAATATAAATTGTTGTGACAGCTTGAAATTTGGTATTCTTGCATTGGTCCTGAGGAGTGCAAAGCAAAAAGCTTAGAGAACAGAGAGTCATAGAAACATGCAGCATGGAAACAGACCATTTGGTCCAACGTGTCCCTGCCGACCAGATATCCTAAATAAATCTAGTCTCATTTGCCAGTATTTGGCCCATATCCCTCTAAACCCTTCCTATTCATGTGCCCATCCAGTTGACTTTTAAATGTTGTAATTGTACCAGCCTCCACCACTTCCTCTGGCAGCTCATTCCATACATGCACCACCCTCTGCGTGAAAAAGTTGCCCCTTAGGTCCCTTTTAAATCTTTCCCCTCTCAACTTAAACCTACGCCCTCTAAGTTTTGGACTCCCATATCCCTGGAAAAGAACCTTATCTATTCACCCTATCCATGCCCCTCATGATTTTATAAACTTCTTTAAGGTCACCCCTTAGTCTCGATGCTTCAGGGAGAATAGTCCCAGCCTATTCAGCCCCTCCCTATGGCTCAAACCCTCCAACCCCTGGCAACATCCTGACTTGCTTTTCAATATTCAGGAACGTTTCAGCAAGTATTGTCCTGGATTTGGACAAATCAAAAGCTGGTTCTGCTTGCCAACAGATAACATTGCATTAAAATGAATGTGGAAGCCATATAAGGTTCTCCCAGGCACCGATAATAATGTATTCACACAGTCAAAAATATCAAGATCAAAACTCATGCCACACTCAAGAAAAGGATCTCAATTCATAACTTAATGTGAACACGAATGGTGAATGTGATTCTTGTTCAGCTAATTATGTTATACTGCAATGACCTTCCCTAATCTCAAAAGTCTCTTCACTGGGTAATAAAAAGTGTTCACTTTAATTTATCCAGGGCAGGTTCTGGTTAGTTGAGCAGGAATCCCAGTTTGAATACAGATGTGTGAGGGAAATTTCGACAAAGAAGGGACAAAGCCCAGAGCGCCAGATGTACAATCAAGACAGGAGGAAAAACAAAGGAAGAGAGGGACAAAAAAAATGGGAAAGACACAGGCAAAAGGACAATGCCAGGAAAATGTTGTCAAACTCAAAGGAATTGGCAGAGTGAGTGCGTAAATTCTCCTGCTCCGTGTTTCCACTGAAAACACTGTAAAGGAAATGAGTCAGTTTGCTCTGTTCCCCAAGGACATCGGGAGGTGCATTACAATATTACACTTAGAAGGGGACTGTAGAACTAGCGAGCAGCGCTTTCAGCTTGATACAGATTCCCTCATGTAGATCTAACACATGGCGATGACCTGTTTGGGTCCTTCTGGGACATTGGAAATAAAGTTTTGCCTCGTAACCTGCAACAAAGGGCTTTACTCTTAAGATCAAGGTTTTATAACTCTATATAAAGTAATTGAAAAGGAAAGAGTTGGCAAGGGAATGGGAAAAAGAGCCCAGAAAGTGAGACCAATTGGAGAGCTCTTTCAAAGAGCTGGCACGGGGATAATGGGCGAAATGGTTTTCCTTTGAAATTCTCAAGCAGCCCTTTAAGGTTTTTGGTTTGGAGAGCACCTCTTCATTTTCTTCCTTTTCATCCTTCTCCTATCCACACGATCCCTATCACAGGCCGATGGGATAGCCAGCTATCATAGGACCCACCGTGTGCCCCTGTGACTGCCAATATGTCAAGACAGAAAGCCGATTCTCAAAATGCATGGGATAACTACATTAGGAAAGGGGTCACTGCTTACTTTTCTCCTACAAACAGAAAGCTGAGGAGTGATCAAATAGTGGCCTTTAAAGGTGTGAACAGATTTGACAAAAGTGCATACAGAGGAAATATTTCCTCAAGCATAATCGAAAGCCGTCAGTTGGACCATAGGAGGTAGGCCATGCACCCCATTGACTCTGCTCTGCCATCCAATGAGATCATGGCTGATCTGATAAGCCTCAACTCCACTTTCCTGCCTTTTCCCCATAACACTTGATTCCCTTCCTGATTAAAAATCTGTCTCAGTCTCGATGTACTTAATGACCCACTCAGTAGTCACTAGGAAATCCAACAGGCAATGCAGAAGGAACGACTTTACCCCAAGAGTGGTGCGAATGTGGAACTCAACTACCACAGGGAATGGTCGAAGCAAATAACATCAGTTCATTACACAGAAAAGCAGACCAGCATGTGAGGGAGAAGGGAATACAGGGTCACAATGATACAGTTAGATGAGGAAAGAAGGGAAAGAGGCACAAATGGAATAAAATCCTGGAACTTCCTGAATAGCACTTTGGACCTGCACCACATGTATGGCAAGAAGATAGCTCATTATTAGCTTATCGAGGGTAGTTTGGGCTGGGCTACAGCTGATGATTAGCACTCAACACCCACATAATCTGGGGACTTTTTTTTAAGAAACCTGCATTGCTCAGTTGGGTGGCATTGCCCGTGTAGGAATCATACTTCCTACATGAACATTTTTTTTTGTAAACTGAATTACACTACGTAAAAACAAATATCTTTTTTTCCTCTTGGTTTCTGTCCCACCTCAAGCTGCATTGTTTCAGGTCATAACCCCAGGTTCTTCTGGACATATCAGCATAGTAACAAGCTAGCTGTCCCTCGAGTGGCATCGTGTTTACAATGCCACTCCCACTTTGGTCCTCATCTTTCCTGTTACATGACAAGCACTGCCAGCCAAAGTAACCCTGTCTCAGTCAGAAGGATGCAATCTTGTAGTCAAAGTGACCAACGCCCACAGCACCTTCTGAAAGGGACGGGTCGCTGGGCAGATCACACAGGCAATGGTACTTGCTGCAGAAGTGGGTATTGGCGTTAATGTCAACCCCTTCTCCCACCGTCAGAGGGGGGTCCTCAGTAATCCACCAAAGAGAAGGGGAATAAGTACTTCTCCTTCAGGAATACTGCTGCATTGACAACACATTGGTGTGATCTGAGAACACCCTTAACTTGAAAGCTCACCCCTGCATCATCCCTCGCACTGAGTTCATTCCAATGGCCAAGAGTCTTTGAGATCTACAACATTGTCTGCACTGGTCGAAAACCACCGCCTAACTATTCTAAGATAACACAGTGTGGAGCTGGAGGAACACAGCAGGCCAGGCAGCATCAGAGGAGCAGGAAAGCTGACATTTCGGGTCGGGACCCACCTAACTATTCTAAACCCATTTTCCGGTGCTGACTCATAGCCCTGAAGGACCTGGCATCACAAGTGCACGTCTAAATACTTTGTAAATATTATGAGAGTTTCTGCATCTACCACCCTTGACCAGGCAGTGACCCTCGTCTGAACCGATAACCAATTGGAAAGGCAGAATTTAATTGGTCAGACTGCAGCCAGGAAACAGTGCTGAAGTTTGTTACCAGGAGGTTGGTGCACCTGAAGGTGCTGGAGAAAGCCATCGTTTCACTCGGGATCCCAGCACCCACTGAAACTTCAGCTTGGAATGCCAGCTTGACCAGGTCTGTCTGCTGGCACTGTTGTTATGTGCTTCAGTTCTGGAGAACAAAAGCAGAGAGATCAGTATTGGAGAGTTTCAATGGTAGGGCTAGCAACGAATGAATTAATCCTTTGAAATGATTCTAGACATAGAATCCCCACAGTGCAAAAGAGGCCATTCAGTCCTTCATGTCTCCACCGACCCTCCAAAGAGTATCTCACCCAGACCCAGCCTCCTACCCTGTCCCCAAAATCATGCATTTCCATGGCTAATCCACCCGGACACGATGGACAATTTAGCATGGCCAGTCCACCCAACCTGTACATCTTTGAGAAGAAACCAGGGTATCCGGAGGAAACTCACACAGCCACAGGGAGAATGTGCAAACTCCATGTGGAAGTCACCCGAGGGTGAAATGAATCCAACCACTGAGCCATAGTGCCACCCTTTTGTATACACATCAGGTAACTGAGATAAGTAATGAAGTCAAGTTGCCCAGTCTGATGTAATTCCTCAACTATAGAAGATAAAGGGGTGATCTGAATGAAATGATTCAGATGATTAGAGGACTTGATAGATCCTCCTCTCCACTCTATATCCCATGGTGGGGGTGAGAGGTCAAAACAAGGGGGCAAACTTGGAAAATTAGAGTTAGGTACTTTACAGAGTTTTGCACAGAGGGAAGTGACATCTGGAATTCGTTCCCTCAAACACTGTTTCAGGTATCCCCTGAAAATGAGATGCATAGAGTTTTGTTAGTCAAAAGGTATGAGAAGTTTGGAGTGAAGGCAGACAAATGGAGTGAAGTTACGAATCACACGTGATTGCCAAATGACAAGACACACTTGTGCAGCTGACAGGCTCCCCTAACTTCCTGTAAGTCATACTTATATTCCAGTGCGGTCAGCTAAATGGATGTGGGTCCTCCTTATACACAAAGGAGGCTAATAGACAGGGTTTTACAGCAGGTGATGCAAGAGCAGAGCTGGGCTGTTGGCAGGAACCTACAATAAAACAATGTACACGTGTGGTTTTCTCATTACTGAACCCCTCTCTCTGCCTGTCACAAAGAGCCATCAATGGTTGACTGCAGTGATCCTGTTATAGAGGGCCTGCTCCTTTAAATCAGATCTATTTCCAGCAGCTGAAATAGACAAGCACCTCACTTGGATTGGGGACGCTGCATCTTTAACAATTTTAAGGCATCTGTTATCTCGGTGGCAGGGAGAGAGGGGACAGAGAAATCACTTTCACAGATTTACCTGGGGTAGGGGGACATCAGACCAGCGAGAAATCTACAGCCCCGACCCTGTGCAGTGAGACAGAAGTTCCAATTCTTTGTCTATTAGTTATTTTGTTAAACCGCCAGTTGCGTTGCCAATCAAACGAAGATTGGGAGACTTGTCGGAATCTGACGGGCAGGAGCTCGGAAAAGGGAAAAACGTTTGCAATTCCAAGGTATGCCAGAGGGTGACAGTTTTTCTGTCCTCTCCTCACACAGAGCAGTGACAATCACAGCTAGGCCCAGTCACACAACAAACAAAGCAGCTCAGAGGGTGGTTTCTAAAGGATGTGAATTCCTGCCACAGCATTGAACTCATAGCCTCGGAGAGAGGATAAGACTGCCTGCAGAACAACAGAAAGCTATCAGCCTTCTCTGTCTCCTTCAGGTGACCTTGTTTCGATTGAATGGGCTTGCAGCTTGAAGCACTGGTGTGGCAGTAACATCACTGGATAGTAATCCAGAACATAAGTCTAATGTTCTAGTGACAAGGGTTCAAATCCTACCACAGTAGGTGGTTACATTTAAATGCATGCCTTTGAAAACCAAAAAAGACTCTGGCTTTAATAGTGACCATATAGTCACCTTTGATTGTTGTAAAAAAAAACCCCATCTGGCTCACTTAGGGATGGAAATCTGCCATCCTTACCTGGTCTGGCCAACACTTGACTCCAGACTCTCAGCAATGTGGCTGCCCTTTAATACCCTCTGGGCAATTAGGGTTGGCCCGGTCTGGGACCCCACATTCCACCAAGGGATATTGAAACAAAAAGTGGGAGCAGCTTTTAACGGGTGACGTCAGAGCAATACGAAAACTTGCCAAAGAGACACATGAACATATAAACAAAGTACGAGAGTAGGTCATGCAGCCCTTTCACAGCTGCTCCACCATGCAATAAGATCACAGCTGATCTGATTTTAACCGTCAATAATCTTTCATCCAATTGGCAATCAAGAATCAATCTATCTACATCTCTGCCTTCAAATATTTAAAGATTCTGCAGCCAGTGCCTTTTGAGGAAGGAAAATTAATAACTTTATTCCAAGTGTAAAGCCAGGTACCTCATCAGATTGATTCTTCCCCAGCCCCAGACAGAGTCAAATGGAGATCAGAGAGCTTTGCATCACCGATGTGAACCAGAACTCCCTCAGCCCTGACCCTCCGACGGCACGGCGCTCCCTCGGCCCTGACCCTCCGACAGCGCGGCACTCCCTCGGCGCTGCAATAGATTGCCAGCTGAGATTTTTTGTTTAAGTCGTGGGAGTGGCACCTGACCCTACAACCTTTGGGCGTGGGGGACAGGGCACCCTCACACTGAGCCCCAGCTGATACCCTTGGCTCATACGCAAAGTGCGTCAATCCACACAACACACCAGGCATATCGACCTTGTAAGCCTGCACCATAACGTGAGCCAGAGGTGTAAAGAAAAGGCGGGGGGCGGGGAAGACAAAATTAAGTGGATAAGGGACCATTGGCCCTTCCAATACAGAACTTGAGGAATAAGTAATGTTCCAAAAAAAAAGCCACTTGAAACAGTTCTGTCAATTTCCGTTACATACCAGTCTTCAGAGAACAGATTCAAGACCACAACAGTATGTTACAAGTTGAAGATTAAGTCTGACAATGGCAAACCCCATGACTATAGACCGATCAGCAGAGACTGCATAGAATGTGGCTTTGGGTGCACATTCCTGGTCAAAATTGGAAATCTCTCTCTCTGCTCCACACATGCTGCTGTTTACTCCGATAAAACAACAGGAAGCGAAGGTGACACAAACACAGATCACCATAAATACATAAACAAGGTTACTCAGGCAAACACATCATCTTCCTTCCCTAGCTTTTCACAGAACAACCATTCTCCCAGCCTTGTGTTTTAAGTTACAGTATATTAAAAAATTATACTTCCTCCTTCAATGACACTTGAGAGCTTTGGCTGGCTTAAACTTACAATAAGTCTTTTTCACCAAGACAACTGGATGTTCTTAATGATGCATCGACTTCCATCCGATTTCCACAGCTTTATGTTCAAGAGTGACTCTCACTGGCTGTGAGAGAGACCATTATTTCTCAGTTAACTCCACCGTTTTCCAAGTATCAGGTGTAGGGGAGGTGGGGAGAGTTGGGGAGAGTTGGGGAAAGCTGGTCCTAAGTCTGTGTGACGCCTCCTTTAGCGTGCAGAGCTCCCCAAACCTCGTTCAGCACCTCGTGTTGTGGAGGAACAGGCTTCATCCATTGTCACGCCAAGATGCCAGAAAGAACGATGTAGTAACACAGAGGGAAATCAGGCCAAGGCTGAAAGCGACAGGTATGATGCTGAGGCTTTTCACCCTGATCTCTTCGGGAAAAACACTATAATGCAAAACTACAAGCAACAAGGCCTCAAGCTTGGTTGGAATTACCCAGGAGTTTCTAGCTCCCTGTTGCTTCTGCTAAGGCAAAGTCTGGGCCGGAGTTGATTTACCAAACCAAATTGACACCATTTTCCTGTCGTATAACTCACTGCAATTGTTTGAAATTTGGCATTTTTGCACGTGTGCTGATGAGTGCAAAGCAAAAAGCTTTGGAAACGTACCTCTCTTCTCAGCAAGAGTGAAATTGCGGCAGGATTTGGTTTACTATTGTCACGTGTACCTAGGTACAGTGAAAAGTTTTGTTTG
>NC_063365.1:16861918-16874393 GCF_021869965.1 Rhincodon typus | reverse complement strand
CACACTTCACAATCTTTCACGTTGACCTGTTTTTTTTGCATTTTTCCCACCAAAGTGGATAACTTCACATTTCTCCATATTATATGCCATCTCCTGTAGAGCGGGGCCGGTTAGTTCATTTGGCTGGAAGGCTGATTTACGATGGAGTGATAGCAACAGTGTGGGTTCAATTCCTGCACAGACTGAGGTTCCCATTGAAGGAGAGATGGTAGGAACTGCCAATGCTGGAGAATCTGAGACAACAAGGTGTAGAGCTGGATGGACACATCAGGCCAAGCAGCATCAGAGGAGCAGGAAAGCTGACGTCTCGGGTCTAGACCCTTCTTCAGAAGAAGGGTCTAGGCCCGAAATGTCAGCCTTCCTGCCCCTCTGATGCTGCTTGGCCTACTGTGTTCATCCAGCTCTACACCTTGTTGTCTCGTCTTCCCATTGAAGGACTCTCCTTTTCAACTTCTCCCCGTAACTGAGACGTGGTGATCCTCCATTTTAAACTACCACCCGCCACATCTCTCTAATGGAGTATACCTCTGGTTCGGTAACTCTAGGGCTATTTTACCATCCACCATGTTCGTGGCCATACACCGAACTGGTCTAAATCCTGTGAAGTTTCTTTGCATTCTCCTCACAGCACACATTCCTATCTTGTTTTGCCATTACCAAACTTGAGAAATATTGCATTTTGTGCCACATACAAATCCTGGTATAAATTGTGACTAGCAGGAGTCCGAGCGCTGATCCTTGTGGTACTGTCCTAGTCACAGTCTGTCAGCAGAGAATGACTGTTTGTTTGTTTTTTTTTATTTTTCTTACTCTGTTTACCATTTCTCAGTCCATGCAAGTATTTTACCCTGATTCCTCTGCTTCAGTTTGATATGGGGTCTTTGCCAAAAGCCTTCTGAAAGTTCACATCCATTTGTTTTCTGCTTCCCCCCCCCCCCCCCGCTTATCTATTTTGCGAGTAACATCTGCTCACCCCCCCTTATCTATTTTGCGAGTAACATCCGCTCACCCACCCCGCCTCCTCCTTTATCTATTTTGTGAGTAACATCCTCAGAAAACTTCAACAGTTTGTCAAACACAATGAAAAACTGAAAGAACTGTGGATGCTGGAAATCTGACACAAAAACAAGTCGCTGGAAAAAGCTCAGCAGGTCTGGCAGCATCTGTGGAGATAAGTCAGAGTTCATGTTTCAGGTCCAGTGGCCCTTCAGAACGTCTGTCAGGTTGTTGAATCTGGTTTCTCTCCATGGATGCTGCCAGATCTGCTGAAATTTTCCAGCAATTTCTGTTTTTGTTAAACATGATGTTCCTTTTGTAAATCTTGCTTTTCTCATTGGAGTAAAGAAGGATGAGAGGTGACTTGATAGACGTGTACAAGATGATGAGAGGCATAGATAGTGGATGGCCAGAAACTTTTTCCCAAGGCGGAAATGACTATTATGAGGGGGCATAATTTAAGGTGATCGGAGGAAGGTATAGGGGAGATATCGGAGGTAGGCTGTTTACTCAGAGTGGTGGTAGAGTCAGATACATTAGGGACATTTAAGCAACTCTTGGATAGGCACATGGATGATAGTAAAATGTAGGGTATGTAGGGCAGTTTGATCTTAGAGTAGGATAACAGGTCAGCACAACATGGTGGGCCGAAGGGCCTGTACTGTGCTGTTCTATGTTCTAAATCCATGTTGACTGTTAATTTCTCAGGGTCCAGTTATCACATGCTCCTATGGCAATCTGTTTAATAGGTTGGGAGTTGCCAGTTTCATCTCTCCCTCCTTTCTTGAAATATGTGGGGTTGCATTTCTATCTGCAGGAACCACTTCAAAATCTGTAGAATTTTTGGAAGGTGACAAATAATGCATCCGTGATCTCTGCAGCCGCCACTTTGAAAACTCTCAGATGTATACACTTGAAACAATGAATGGGGAACAAAATAACGTGTTTGGATTTTTTTTAAGAAATGACACCAGTTGCTCACCAATCAGTTTGCCAGTGGCAGGTTTGCAGTTCCCTCTTGAGCAGCACTGTGGGTGTACCTGTGTGAAATGGAACGCAGTGATTCAGGGACATGACTCGCCCCCTTCAAGTTCTCAAAGGCAAGAAATACTGGTCTTGCCAACGACTCTCAACATTCCATGAAATAATGTTTGTGACACCTTGGACATTCAGCCCTGGTACATTCCTAACTATCTTGTGTCCTCTGCTATTCATTGCAATCTATTTCTGCTTTATTTACTTCCCTCTGAGTCCATGCTTGGGCTTAACTACAGAAGGCATCAATAGTAAATGGATTCATAATCAAACAAAACAATTGAATACCAGTGCCATTTGCATAGGTCTTTTGGCGCGGTGTGTTGGGGAGAGGACCAATATTAAATGTTAGTTTACAAATGCTGAAGCTCTAGCTGTTGGGGAGCGTATGTATTGAAGATCCATCAGGGCATTTGATTGCTATTCAAAAAGATTTCTCTGGCTGGTGTATGTGGAGATTGCTCTGGGTTATAATGTCTAGTGTTGTTGTGTATGTGAACACTTGCTGCTTTGCTTCACCGCAGAATCACACAGTTTCTTCAGCGTTGGCAGAGGCCATTTGGCCCATCGTGTCTGCGAAGGCTCGCCAGACAAGCTTATTCATTCTCCTCCCAGTGATCCTGCTTTTCAAGTGACCAGTTAATTCCCTTTCGAGTGTCTCAAGTGAACCGGCCTCCACCACTTTTTCAGGCAGTGAATTCCAGACCCCAACTGCCTGCTGCATGAAAGTGTTCTCTCCTCCTTTTATCAGTTTTGCTTTTGTCACTAATTGCTTTAAATTTGTACCCTGAGTGGAGCCTGCTATTCTGCAGAGGGTCTGGGTGTCTGAGTATTTTGCAAGTAGGAAGATGAGTCAGTTCTTTTTTTTAAATCAACTTTGTGTTAGACAGATCTTGGGTGGTCACCCTTCAGCCTCATCTGTATCTAGTGACCGATTGGGACTGTAGGATTGTTTCAAGTCCCTGCACTAAGGCAGTTAGTTGGAATTATTACACAGCACTGTCATTTGTTTTCAGAGACAGAGGGAGGAGAAAGGACAGGCAGTTCCTGAACACACTTGAGAGAGCTGGCAACATTTAAGTACTCAAAAATCCAACAGGATCGTTGCACGATGACAAAACTGATGTTCAAAAGCGATCATAAATTGCACTGTAGCCATGTTTGAACAAGATTGTGTGAGCCAGGACAAGTGGGCCCCCATTTACAGCAATTCTGCTTGACTGTGTGGGAGGGTTACAGTGAGCGGTGGGGAAATAGCCAGCTAGGTATTGTTGCTCTGCCAGAACTCCCCTGTTATTGGTTAACTAGGAACGGAGTGTATTCTTTCTGTTGAACGAGATGGTATCTAAACAGATCTTGATGGTGTGCAGATGTTACTGAACTGACAAACAGTTGCCATGGTGTAAAACATACACGTTTGCATGACACATACATCTCGCTCGCACGCTCTCTCCCTCCCTAATCATTTTCCTTCCTCTTTTTTTAACCTTTATTTATCCATGTTCAGCAAATGCGATATTGTTCATCCAATTATCTCTCTCCATTGGCCTAGCATGGAGATTCCATCCCACCACCCCATTTAAACCTAACCTGCCCATCACCCCCACTATCCTTGCAAACCGTGTCCCATCTACAATATTCCTTTCTTCTTCCAAGTTTAGTTTGCCTTCTAAATCCTCTGAAACAGCAACACCAAGTTTGAGTCTCTCCAACCAATTTCCACTCCTAACCCCACCGTACCTCTTCCTCAATCCAAACCATTACACAGGAAATGGTACCATGCAACTTGATTCTTTCCAATGAGCAATGCTGGATCGTAGTTTGTTAAAATGACCTTTGTCAACACAAGCTGTATTGAAAATAGACTTTGTCATTAGTCTGGGTGAATATGGCCCCCAAACAGATTGTCATGTTAATATTACTGGATGAGTAACCCAGGCAAAAAAATTCAAAATGAACCATGCTAGCTGGTGAAGTTTGAATTCAGTTAAAGAAAGGTTGGAATAAAAAGCTGGTCTAACGGTGACGACTGTCACTTGAGGGGAAGAAAAAAGATTTGATTTGATTTATTGCTGTCACATGTACGTAGATACAGTGAAAAGTTTTGTTCTGCGAGCAGTACAGGCAGATCATAACATACAAGGACATACAGGTCATAGGGTGATTGAATGCCTCACTCTGTTCAATGTTACAGATGTACAGGAGATGCACATGAGTAAGATCAACATAAGATTTGAAATTAGAGAGGTCCATTCAGAAGTCTAATGACAGCGGGGAAGAAGCTGTTCTTGAACCTGTTAGTACATGTGTGTGTAAAATTTTGTATCTTCTTCCCTATGGAAGAGTTTGGAGAGATTTATTAGGGACGGAAATCTGCCATCCTGACCTGGTCTGGCCTCTGTTTGACTCCAGACTCTCAGCAATGTGATTCGCTCTGAATGCCCTCTGGGCAATTAGGAATGGATTGTAAATGCTAGTGCAATCAACAGCCACATCCAATGACCACGCTTTTTTAAAAAAAACTCTGTCATTGACCAATGTGTGAGGACCACATGTGAATTAGGCACAGTGGTGTCTAAAGTCTGCAGTTTCACCCCTCGCCCAACTGTGTTAGATTTTATTAATAAAGTGAGTCAATTTTGTTGCAGAGCTTTTCTGTTGGTATGAACAGTTTTCAGTGTGTGGAATTCATTGATTTTTGTTTTCCAGTGGTGGAATCAGTGATGAATAGTATTCAGCCGTCTCGGGAGAGATATGTTTACAGCTGTTAGAGAACCCTTTACCAGAATCTCGGCCTCAGTATGACAGCACTCTCTGGAGCTTTAGCTGCCTGGTGTCTTTCAGTTCGGTGGGTGGGTGGGGGTTGTGGGGGGCTGGTGGTGGGTGACAGCGGAGGTGAGGAGCTCACTTCCAAATTTTCACTTGTCAGCTCTCTTGGGAGCTTTCTTTTGTCCTTGTCATTTTCTTGTTTTTGCCTCTCTTACTCTATCTTTCCCTTCTCGCTGTTGCGCTCTCTCTCCTCCCCCTGCTCCCTCCCTCACAGCGGTGCCACAGTGGCTCAGTGGTTAGCACTGTTGCCTCTCAGCACCAGGGACCCAGGTTTGATTCCACCCTCGGGCTACGGTCTGTGTGGAGTTTGCACGCTCTCCCCGTGTCTGTGTGGGGTTCCGCCACAGCCTAGTCTAGGTGGATTGGCCGTGCTAAACTGCCCCGTAGTGTTCAGGGATGTGTAGAGTAGGTGGGTTATAGGGGGATGGTTCTGGGTGGGATGCTCTGAGGATTGGTGTGGGCTTGTTGGACCGAAGGGCCTGTTTCCACACCGTAGGGATTCTATGATGACCTTCCTTCCTTCCTTCCTTCCTTCCTTCCTTCCTTTGTCTTCACCGTGCTCTCTCCTGTAGTCCGTTGTGGTGCAGTGAGCAGCTCTCCACAACATCGCCCCCCAACCGAGCTGGGTTCAAGTCCCATTGGGAGGTTTCAGCCCAAAAGACGCCAGCCCGGCCCTGAAGGAGTGCCACACTGTCAGCAGTGCTATCTTTTGGATGCTGCATACAACGTAAGCCCCATCTGCCTGCTCAGACAGATATGAAAGATCTTTCAGCACCTACTCTTGTAGAGGGGCCGAGCAGATGCCTTTCTGCCAGTGAGAGGGGCTGAGGGAGAAAGTTATCCACTAGCGCTGTCCTGATATTTATCCCGTACAGTCACAAAAGCAGATTATCTGGTTATTTTGACATTGCTGTTTCCCAGATTACAGCATTCTTCAAACTTTAGCAGCATCGCTGTGAAATACTTTAAGACATCCCGTGGTCATGTAAAGCACTGTCTAAACGTAAAAATCTCTCTGTCTCTCTCTGTCTCTCTCTCTCTCTCTCTCTCTCTCTCTCTGTCTCTCTGTCTCTCTCTCTCTGTCTCTCTCTCTCTCTCTGTCTCTCTCTCTCTCTCTGTCTGTCTCTGTCTCCTGACTCTCTCCTTTTTGCCTTCCTCTTCTCTCAGTGGTGTTTGTTTTCTGCCTCGCTGTGATTCCTCCCTTTGTCTTTTGAAGATGGTGATTTGTGCTGGTCCCCCTGTAAGGATCCTGCATGACAGACCCTGTTCTCTCCTCACTCGGTATTCATGCGCAGGATTAACAGGACTGCAATTGGAAGATGCTGATGGTTCTGCTGTTTGTTAATCAAAGTGGTCACACACAACTTAGAGCCTTTTTTGATTTTTCTTCCCTGCCCTTGGCATCCCTCAGCCCTCCTTAAATCAGATTGCCTAGTGTTTTAATGTCTCCTGGCTAACTGCAATTGATTTTTTTCATGAGTCTTGTTGAGTACCATTCGAAATTATTTTAGGTGCAGGAACCATAGCATTGTGGTTACGTTCCTGGGCGCATAATCCCTGGGGCCTACATTATTGCTCTGGGGCCTGAGTTATATCCTACCCTGGTAGCTGGTGCTAATTTGTATTAATGGTAATTAACTAAATCAGCAAGAAGCTAAAAACCTAGTCTTTGTAACAATCTGTCTGTTTCGTGGTCACCAATACTAAGACCCATCTACTTCACTAATGTCCTTCAGCCATAATTACACGTGACTCCAGGCTTGCAGATACTGGACTGCTGTTTGAAATGACCTAACAAGCCATCCCGTTGCATCAAACCATCATGAAGAAATTGAATAAGAATAAAAGCAGACATGTGGCCCAGCATTGATAACAACTGGGTGTGACAAAGGCAAACCAAGTGCAGTTGACCACAATGGGTGTACTTTGCTCAACAGAGACTGCTGTGGTTTGAGAAGGCCAAGTGCATATCTAAATACTGCTCATAATATTTCAGAAGTACTTAGATGTGCACATGAGATGCCAAGGTCAGGAGCCAGGTGCTTGAAATGTAACTAAAATATAATTGGTGCTTATTTTTGACCATCATAGACTTGATGGGCTGAAGGGCCTTTTCTGTGCTCTAGCCCTCTGACTCTATGGCTCAAGCAATCAGGGATGGCCATGACAGTAATTCCCACATCTTCTGAACCAATATATGTAACAAATTAAAATGGATTATTCACTTTACTGTTGGCTTTTGTCTTTGTGACCTCGTTTAGGTTATATTTACCATTCATCTTCAGAATTAAAGTATAGCCCCACGCTTTCAATTTCATCTATTCCCCAAATGGATGAGTTGGGCTGAAGGGCCTGTTTCTGTGCTGTATGGTTCAACGACAGGGAATGCATTCTGAATTAATGGGGAAAAAAGACTATTTCGCTTCCAATATGCAACAGTTCTCCTGTTAAAGTGATAATGAGCAGAGATATAAATCCTTAATATAGTTCCTTCAATTTTCCTACCAGATGGCTCTTACCATAAGGCCCCTTCCCTGCAGCCATTGCAAAAGAACCTAGCCATGCACTTAATTAGCTGACCAAATCCTTCCTATTATTCAGTGTGAAGCCTTACATTAAAAGAAAGGGTAATAAAACTGAGGCTGTAGATTCTGGAGGTGGAGATTTTGATTTCAGGCTCTTCACACACAGGTCAGGCATCAGAACAAACTTCAAATGGACTGTTTTAAACTGTTGATTTATTTTAAAATACTAAGGTGCCTTTTTATGCTTTGGGTGTTCTTCATGAGTGATCTCTTGTTTGCAACCTGACACTGTGGAATGCTCGGGGGCAACCTATTGAGCAACATTCCTCAACCCATTCTTTTGTCAGCTTGTTCCTTTTGTTTGTCGCTCCCTCCATTATGCCACTCCTCTCGTTTCCTTTCCCCTCCTCCCTTTCCTGAAGGTACTGGGCCCTCTTGCCTGAGTGGCCGTTCTTTATGGGGATTTCAGTCCTTCTAGTGAGCGTTGGCACAGCATTCTGACTGAGAATTGCCAGTCGTCCACCATAGGCTTGCAGTCTCCAAGAATTAAAGCTTGACCATCTGGTCAGTGGTGCAACGGAAAGTTGCACAAGTGTTAAATGTTACTACTAGATAGGTCTCTGACGTAACGTTATTCAAGGTGGGACTGGTTCATACATGTACGCGACGCACGTGTGTTTTGTGTGCATGTCGGTCACACTTTTGTGTGTGGTGAGCAGGTCTGGGGAAGAAAGGCTATTCAGCAAGGTGGGGTGGTTGGCAGTAGAGGTTCCTGTGAGAGAGCCTCCAGGAATATGACAGCCCTATTTCACTGGGCCAGTGGGGTTTGCATGACCAGTTTGGTTTAATGATGAGTAGAGCGTTTTATTTGAAATTTGGGAGGGGGGGAAATTTGCAGCACATTTTCCACATGCAGTGTTTGTCGGTGTGATCCCATGTCCTACCTGCAGTGAATTCTTTGGTTTGGCACCTTCTGTGTGCAAGGGAATGGAGTTCATTACCTATTGCCTGCTCAGTCCCCAGATTTAAATTTATAACATTGGTTTCCCTTAAGTGGACGCATTTGGATGGCTCAGTCTGTGTTTGTTTTTCCACAATGTAAATGAACTTATGAGTCGATGATTAAAGAATGGAACACCGTGTCAGATTATTTCTTGTCAGGGATTTTATGGCTGAGAGACAGGTTGCAGCAGAGTAGTGACTTCAGCCAGCTGACCACTCGGATAGTGTCAACTTTGTGCACCCCTTTCTCACTCGCCATGGACCAACGTGAAGAGAATTGTAGAGTTTTTTTACTGCACCCGCAGCTGGGATATTTTTTCCCCTGGCTTTGTGGTCAGCTATGTCCCATCAGCCTGTTTGCATTTCAACACTGCTTAGCTTGGGCGGTTTTTAAGTTTACTTGCACATGCACACGTGCGCGCGCACACACACACACACACACACACACACAGCCATTTTCCGCTGTCTGGCCTCCTGTGCCATCGACAGCTTGGAAAGTTTGCTCCTGTTGGAAGATTTTCTGCACAGCATTCTTGATTGCAGGGGCCACTGGAGGAAAGTGGTCGGGAACAAAGAGACGGGATTTTATAAAGGGGGTTTAAAACCACACCATTAACTTTCAATGATCCCTGATCCGTGCAGATTAAGTCTGGCAATGATCCAATTTTTCTCTCCTCCACATTGTGCGTTTGTAGAAAAAGATCAATTTGAATGCCAGTCTTTTCTTTGCATTGCTGTAGGTTTTATTTTTTTAATGCTGAGCCAGCATTTAGTGCCCATCGCAAATTGCCCATTGAGAAGACGGTAGTCTACTTGAACCACTGCAATACATGTGGTGCAGATCGCTCCCATATTGGGGAATGAGCTCCAGGATTAGGGGGTGTTTTTGGAGTGATCCACTTCAGCAGAATTGGGTTTAAGTTGAAGGTGTGATTGAGAATTCTGCCACATCATCCCACAGAACGAAAAGTGAAGTGTCTTTGGAAGAGGGTTAAGAAAAGGAATTCCTGGAATTTTCTGAAAACAATTCCATTGCAGTGAGTTAAATACTAAATAAAAACAAAGAACTGAGGATGCTGTATAAATCAGAAACAAAAACAGAAGTTGCTGGAAAAGCTCTGACAGCATCTGAAGAGAAATCAGAGTTAATGTTTCGGGTCGGGTGACCCTTCTGAGGAAGGGTCATTTTATCCAAAAAATGAATTCTGAATTCTCTTCACAGATGCTGCCAGAGCTTTTCCAGCAACTTCTGTTTTTGTTTCCCATTGCGTTGAGTGTCTGTTCATTGCAGTCCAACTGGATCTTTATTGGATCAGGACAGAAGCACTCTTCTCTCTGAATCTGTTAATCTCCGGATCAAGTTGTACTCCCAGCACAATACTGAGGGAGTGCTTCAATGTCAAGGACACAGTCGTTTTAAACAGGAGCTCCATTTTCTCTCTGAACTTGCTGTAAAATACCCTGTGCCATTCTTAGAAGAACTGGGAGGTTCTCTCAGTGCCCTGGCTCTTGTTGAACCCTCAGACAGCACTTTTAAACAGATAACCTGGTCATTTGCTTGATTGTTCTTTGTGGCTGTGTGTACATTGGCAACCATATTTTCTGCATCTCAGCAGTGCCTTCAAAATGTATTTCAATAGCTTTGTTGCACTTTAGAACTTCCTGAGCTCTTGGAAGGAGCTTTTTAAGAGTTTGTTCTTTCTTTCTAGCTTGAGTTAGTTATTAGCGAGGAAGGAGAAAATTCCTCCTACACCACACACACACACAAACAAACAAACACGACCCCCATCTTTATTCTCCATCTTCCTATCAGTGTTCCCTTGAATAATTAAAATAGATCAGTGCACAATGTTGTAGCATTGTAGTACAGTATCTCTCCTTTTGTTCACACAAGCCCATTGCCAGAAGTGGTCCCCAGTGGTAATTGGGCAGGAGGTGGGGCTTTCATTTGAGTCCTCCCAAGGAAGTGGTTGCCATCAATTGTACTAAGTAACTCTCCTCCTGACTCCCCAGAATCTCCCACTATCCACAAAATACAAGTCAGGAATGTGATGGAATACTTCCCCGGATGAGTGCAGCTCCAACAGCACTCAAAGAAGCTTGACACCATCCAGAACCAAGTAGCCCACTTGATTGTTACCACATCCAAACGCATCCATTCTCTCTACCACCAGCACTCCGTCTCAACAGTGTGTACCATCTACAAGGTGCACTGTAGCAACTTACCAGTGCTCCTTAAACATTCTTTAAAAAGTGTGGCCTCTACCACCTGGAAGGGCAAGGAAAGCAGATGCATAGGAAGTCTTTCCCCCGCAACTGGCACACCATCCTGGCTTGGAACTGTCTCACTTCCTGCACGGTCACTAGGTCAAAACCCCTGGAACGCCCTCCCTAACACCATTTGTGGATGTCGTTACAGCACATGGACTGCAGCGGTTCAAGGAGGCAGCTCGTCACCACCTTCTCCAGGGCAACTAGGGACAGGTAATAAATGCTGGCCCAGCCAGCGATGCTTGTGTCCCACAAACGAATGGGGAGAGAAGTACTGACTCAGGCTGGCTCAATTTGTTTTGGTGTTTCTGATTGGAATTGGCTCAGTGCTACAACATTGTGCACTGATCTATTTTAATTATTCAAGGGAACACTGATAGGAAGATTGAGAATAAAGATGGGGGTCATGTTTGTGTGTGTGTGTGTGTGTGTGTGTGTGTGTGTGTGTGTGTGGTGTAGCTGGGAATCCACCAAGTTATTTGCTGATGTTGGCAGACTTTGATGTTTATGATGATTTTATGACATGGGTTCTACTGGAAGCTCTGGCTCAAGTGGTAATCACCTCAGACTTGGTTCTCAGCTGTGGCCGAGGGGGTGCTGTGACGATGGTGGGGGCATTTAGAGATGGGGAAGGTGATGCCGTGTCACTGGCTCAGGAAGTGTTGAGACTCCAGTTAATCCTTTTGTCTCCACTCCCATCCCGTCCCATACGTGGAACTTAACTGGAAGGGGTCACAGTCTGAGGATAAGGGGTAAGCCTTTCAGGACTGAGATGAGGAAGAATTTCTTGATTCAGAGTTGTGAACCTGTGGAATTCCCTACCACAGAAAGCTGCTGGGGCCAATATGTTATATTCAACAGGGAGTTGGACGTGACCCCTTGCTAAAGGGATGAAGGGATATGGGGAGAAAGCGGGAGTCGGACACTGAAATTGCATGCTCAGCCATGATCATAATGAATGGTGGTGCCGGCTCGAAGGGCTGAATGGCCTACTCCTGCACTTATTTTCCATGTAACTCCATTGTAACCAGTGGCTGATGTATCTTACAGAATAATGCCAACAGCATGGGTTGGATTCCCAATCTGACTGCGATATACCAGGAAGCTACTTCCCATAGTGGGACCTAAAACAGAGACTGTTTATATGTCCTCACTGATTAAATCTTCGTCTTGAGCTTTTCCTGCTGCTCCAGTCTGACTGATGTAACTTAATTTGCTCCAATGTGTATAATACAATGACTGATATAATCACAGTGGAGGGTCGGGGAGGGTTTAGATTCAGGCTGTGAAACTCCATCTGGATGCTTTGCTATCTTGGCAGTTGGTGAACGTCCCAACTTTTATTTTTTGCTATTGATTCCTACCCTGTCTTTAGTTCATTATTAGTGCCAACAGGAACCTGGAAAATTACGCAACAAAGTGCCAGCAAGTTGGCAAAAAAAATTTAAATTTTCTTGGGAGTGACTCCTTTTTTTAAAGTTGCAGTTTCAGCAACAAAAGGTGCTTTAATAGAGTCGGAATTGAGACTTTCTTGGTGGTTTTTCAGATGTTGAAAACAAATATACAGTCCCCATGTTCAGCATTGCATTATTTCACAGCAATCAGGAGGGAATATTGCAGGACATGACCATTGTAATGTTATAGTGACTCCTATTGACAAAAGTCTTGGTACTGTCATAATGCAGAGGGCTTACTGTCCATTGGACTTATGCAGAAACTAGATGAATGGTAGCCCCCAGCCCCACCCAACCCTCATTCCGTATTGTTTCAGAGATAGTAGGAACTGCAGATGCTGGAGAATCTGAGATAACAAGGTG
>NC_063365.1:16856258-16861518 GCF_021869965.1 Rhincodon typus | reverse complement strand
ATTTCTGAAGAAGGGTCTAGGCCCGAAACGTCAGCCTTCCTGCTCCTCTGATGCTGCTTGGCCTGCTGTGTTCATCTAGCTCTACACTTTGTTATCTCCTCATTCCATATTGTTCGTTTTTCAGATGTTACTGTCCCTTTTCCATCAAGATTTACTGACATGCCCCAAATGATTAAATTGGTCTTGGAGCCTGGTTCTCACTTCCAGAGACCCAGTTCAGGATATTTGTTGAGCGAAGCCTGGAAAGTGTGATGGAGGCAGGTTCAAGAGACCATTTGGATGATTATTTGAGTGAAAGTAGTGTGCAAGGACTTGGGGAAAGAGCTGGAGACTGGCACTGGATAATAAGCGGTATGGGCTGAATAGACTCCTCATGCACAGTAAGAATTGTGTGTGATTCTGGGGTGGGGGGGGGTGGTCAGAGGGTATTGGGGTGGGTGGGTGTGCCATGACTAGTTGGGTGAGGTGTTTGGCAGCAGTGCCCATTTGATTCCACATTGTATCTCCTCTGGTTCTGAATCTCTGTGCCAAGTGATCTTCACAACAGTTTGATTCTTCAGCCCATTGAGAGGTAAAGTGACGACAAGGTCCAGAGAGTCCCCAAAGTTAAGGAGTACACAGTAAGTGACAGAAAATGGTCTTCAGCGGGGTGAGGGCTAACCATAATTTAGAATTGTAGAATCCCTACAGTGTGGAAGCAGGCCATTTGGCCCATCGAGGCATCACTGACCCTCCAAAGAGCATCCCACCCAGACCCACGTCATCCCTATAACTTTGCATTTCTCATGGCTAACCCACCCAGCCTGCACATCCCTGTACACAATGGGGTGATTTAGCACGGCCAATCCACCCTAACCTGCACATCTTTGGACTGTGGGAGGAAACCGGAGCGTCCGGATGAAACCCACGCAGACACGGGGAGAATGTGCAAACTCTACACAGGCAGTTGCCTGAGGGTGGAATCGAACCCAGGTCCCCGGTTCTGCGAAGCAGCAGTGCTAACCACTGAGCCAATTTGTCCATGATGATCTTGTTCCTTCTCTCTTTCGCCCTCCTACTCTAACTCCGTTTTTAGCAAAGCCAGGCCGTCTTTCAGATCAGACACTGAAGCAAGAGCTTTGTCCACCACCTAAGGTAGATGTTAAAAGTTCCCAAGGCGCCAGTCAAACACAGCGCGTTCTCAAAGTTCTGGCTAGTGTTTCTCTGACAATGAACTAAATGAAATGCTCACGGCTGTTTGTGGAATCTTGCTATGTGCCAATGGTTCTCGTGCTTACCCACGTACGTACAAAGTGTGTCAGTGTGTGAGAAAGGCTTTGAGACATTGGAGACAGATGTTAAGGAGTGATATAAAGTACAGGTGAGCTTTTATTATAACTGTCATTGTTAATGACCCCAGTGAGCCATCAAAAGAGCCTTTGCTTATTCACTTTGACCTACTTACTGCTGCTGGCCAGTATATTTTTGTTGTTTCTGTGGATGATCTAAAAACTGAAATTTATTTTTGACTAGGCTGCACTTTGAGACAGCAAGAACTGTAGATGTCGGAGTCAGAGTTGATACAGTGTGGAGCTGGAGGAATACAGCAGGTCAGGCAGCATCAGAGGAACAGGAGAGTCGGGCCGGGACCCTTCAGAGAATTTTCTACTCCCCTGATGCTGCCTGACCTGCTGTGTTCCTCCAGCAGCCTGCACTTTGTCCATTCTCCCCTGTGTGATGACACTTTAGGTAGCAATGTGTGGATTAGGGATCAGAATAAAGGGAAAAAAGTCTAGGTATCATTCTCCTTGTGGTTTGGTAAATATGAAAAACCTGTACCTACTGTGAACAGGAGTTTGGACAAACCAGGCTTCCTGGAGGACTCCCAGCATTCAGTCCTCAAAGGCGTCCTTTCTAATTCTACAGTGTTACATTTCGAAATGGTCTATGTCCAGGTCTCCCAGGCTGACATCAATACTCAGAAAGCTCCCTGTTGAGGTCTGAATGTGTGTTGCCACTGCAATAACAAAGGGTTAAAGCAGAAACAACATTGCTGTAGATGAAATGGACTCATTGTCTTGGATTCTCACAAACCAAAGAGTGTCTTTGGTTCTTTTCACTGGTTTAGGAGAAGTAGGAGAGTTGTGGGTATAAAGGGACTTCCTGGTGGAACAGGAGACTGAGTGGTTCCTGGTTATCAGTGAGCATCCAGAGGAGAGGTGATTTTGTGTGTGTGTGTGTGTGTGCGCGCGCGCTGAACAATTGGTGAAATGTTGGTGTTCAAAGCATACATTTCAGTTTGGTACTTAGAAAGAAGTGTCCCTTACCTGAGGTCGTAGAGAGATGTGTGTTTATACAGTGATGCAGCAACTTATTTTCACATGTAGCAACTTGAATTGATGCTGCAAGTAGCCATTTTGTGTGCTGGATTCTACAGAATGACCAGTTTTTATTTTCTATTCATTTGTGGGATGTGGATGTTGCTGGATGGGCCAGCATTTCTTGCCCATCCCTAATGGCCCTTGAGAGGGTGGTGGTGAGCTACCTTCTTGAACTGCTGCATTCTTCCTTAATTTACGGTTCCCCCTGTTGATTTGAAGGGGGCAGTGCTGGCTGCATACCAGGAGAACTGCTCAAATTGAAATACTGTGGTGTAATGGGATTTCTTGGTGAAGAGATCAATTGAAGCCTTGAGGTGATGCCTCATCTGAACGTCAGCATGCCCTCCGCCTAAATGACTTGCTGAAGTACGTCAAGAATTGGAGTCGAACTGTGTCATCACATTTGATTATTTTTCACAGGGTTGGTAAACTGTGGTTCTATGACCTCTTTAAATCTCTTCTATCTGTGACTAAAGATGCTGAAGATTTGATGACCAGAGAGATCAGATTATGTTCGTACTGAGTCTTTAGTCAGTGCAGTCACCCTTCTTGTTTAGTTGTTCAGAGTTTAATTGAAACTAAAACTCCAGTTATTACCTTAATAGTGCCAACCTTTACAGCACTGGGAACTATCCTGAAGTGCAATGCTAAATAACGTGCATGCAATCTCTAAGGGTTACAATCATCTCTATTTCCATGTCCTCCATCAGTGGAGTTGCCACTTGTTCTGTAATATGTACTTATTTCAAGAGATTATTTAAATAAGGTAGATTCCCTCATTAGTTGTACAGGTGTTTGTTTTATTCATTCATGGGATGTTGGTTTCATTTATTGCCCATTACTAGTTGCCCTGGAGAAGGTGAAGTTGAGCTGTCTTGAACTCACCAGTCCATTTGGTGTAGATACACCCACAGTACTGGTTTACTGTGGCTTTGAAACGGTTAAGCTTGAGGCTGGCATTAAGCTCCACCCAATATAACAGGATGGGAGACCATAAGGACTGCAGATGCTGGAAGCCAGAATCTGTAGGTGTGAGGCTGCAAAAGCACAGCAGGCCAGACAGCATCTGTGGAGCAGGTAAGCGATCCCAGAAATAAATAGAGGGAGGGGTTTGGGGCTGGGGGGAGGTGGATGCAGGTAGGGGGTTATTGTGATTGGCCCATGGGAAGGATAGAACAGATAGGTGACTAGGAAGATGGACAGGTTAGGTCAGGTCAGGAAGGGGAGGGTTGGACATGGGATAAGGCTGGGGTGGAGGGATTTTGAAGCTGGTGAAGTCAATGTTAAGGCCATTGGGTGAAAGCTCCCAAGGTGAAATATCAGGTGTTTTCCTCCAGTTTATGTTTGGCCTCACTCTGACATTGGAGGAGGCCAAGGATGAACGTGTCATCAGGAGAGTTGGAGGGGAAGTTAAAATGGAACGCAACCAGAATGTCATGTTAGTTATTCGGTGAAGAGCACAGATGCTCTGTGAACTGGTCCCCGATTCTGTGTTTGGTCTCCCTGATATAGAGGAGACCACATTGGGAGCAACAGTAGATCAGGTTGGATCTGACAGATCTGGAAGGATTGCTTGGGGCCTTGGATGGAGGTGAGAGGGGAGGTGTTGGGACAGGTGTTGCACCTCTTGCATTTGCAGGGAAAGGTATTGGGTGGGGTGTGTGGAGCTAACGAGAGAATCGCGGAGTGAACGGTCCCTGCAGAAAGCAGACTGGAAGGGAGGGAAATATCTTTTTGGTGGTGGGGTCTGATTGTAGGTGGTGGAAATGTCCAAGGATAATGCATTGTATTCGGAGGTTGGTGAGGTGGTACATGAGGACAGATGGGACACTATCCTTATTGTTGTTGGGGTTAGGGGTTTGCAGGCAGAAGTGCGGGAAATGGAAGAGATGCTGTTGAGGGGAACCTTAATTATAGAGGAGGAGAAATTACAGTCCCTACAGTAGGAGGATATTTGGGATGTCCTGGAGTGAAACTGCTCATCCTGAGAGCAGATGCGGTGGAGGTGGAGGAATTGGGAGTTTGGGAATAGCATTTTTGCAGGAGGGTGGTTGAGAGGAGGTGTAGTCAAGGTAGTTGTGGGAGTCACCTGGGTTTGAAATAGATGTCGGTGGTGAGTCAGTTTCTGGAGATGGAGACGGAGGGTTGCAGGAAGGGGAGGGAGGTGTCAGAAATGGTCCAGGTGAACTTGAGGGCGGGGTGGAAAGTGTTGGCGAAGTTGATGAACTGCTCGAGCTCCTTGTGGGAGCATGAGGCCGCACCAATGCAGTCATCAATATAGCAGAGGAAGAAGTGGGGGATAGTCCTGGTGTCATTGCAGAAGAGGGACTGTTCCACAAACCCTGCAGAGGCAGGCATAGCTCGGGCCCATGCGGGTGCCCTTGGCCACCCCTTTGGTTTGTAGGAAGTGGGAGGAATCGAAGGAGAAATTGTTGAGCATGAGGATCAGTTCAGCCAAGCGAATGAGCGGGTCAGTGGAGGAGGACTGGGTCGGATGCCTTTTAAGCTAATGGAACGGGAGACCAGCTCTGGATCTTGAAGGAGACGGATCTACCATCAATAGCTCCTCCAATGTTTTACTAACAATGTCTTATCATACTAATGTATTTTGTGCCTGATTGTCATCAACCAATAAGCTACATCTTGTTTAAGACAAGAGCTCTTCTCCTGAGGCTCCCTGGTGTATTTCTTCTCTATTGCACCAGACCAAGTGGGCCCTTTCAATCCCAACCTAAATCAGGGATGGCAGCAGTAGGTCTATGTTATGGTGACCAAGATTCAGCTAGTTCAAATAACATAATGGCCAGTGATGGGGATCCATCGTACGACACCTTCGCAAAGGCCCCCCTGGGCCGGGGCCATCGCGAAGAAATACCCCAGGGAGCCTCAGGAGAAGAGCT
>NC_063365.1:16851459-16856158 GCF_021869965.1 Rhincodon typus | reverse complement strand
CCTATTTAGTCTTCAGCTAATGTTACCCACAGTTGGTTTAAACCCTGAAACCATCCCACTGTACTTGGTGCTAATTTTTATACGTGGGCTGATGTGCATCAGGGAAGGCTCAATTCTTAATTCAGAATATTGTCTCAGGCAGTGTTTCCACTGCAGTCAACAGTACACCGCCTAAAAGTGCAGCTTTGCACGTCATTGACTCTACCTGGCAGTCCCGCTTTGAAATCTTTTCAAAGGACACTTCTCCTTTTTAAGTGGTCTGTCCAGGGTACACGGTGAACATAACACTACGTGATCCTCTGGCACGTGATCTGTTTTTCTATGTTGACTGTGTTGTGTTGTATTACTAGTGACCAATCCTCAACATTGGCAAACTGCTTCTAAAAACAAGTCTGTCCTATAATGACTCTAGCAAACTTACTTTGACACTGTTGCAACACACAACGCTGACAGAAAAGTTGCTTTCAATAGTGCTTTCTTATTTTTTCTCTCTCTTTCACTCTCTCATGGGGTCAGTACGAATCTGCTAACCTGTTACAGGAGCCCCAGAGGTACTTAGTAAGTATTAACCTGTGATTCACTTGACAGTTCTACAGTTGTAACTTTTGCTGCATCTCTGAAGAGCAGCTTCTGCACTTCACTGCCAGTAGATGTTTACAGAAGTTCTGTGTTTCAAATTGCTCCTGCAATTGCACAGACTGCAGTGTAGCCAATTGTAAAATGGATTCACTTCGACAAGAAATGCTTGCAACGTTGAGGGGAGCCTTGGGATTTTGACGGGAGACCCAATAAACCCAAGAACCACAAGCTGTTTTCGGTGTGGTGATGGGGCTCAACTGCCTCAACAACGCTGACTTGGCTGCGTTGGTAAAATGCCCCACCACTGTGCTGGAGAGGGTCTTGATTTTAACCCCCATTCCAGGAGTTGGCATGAATTGGGCTGGGCCTCTGTTGCATTCCTGGGTGTGCTGCTGGAGGCATTATCGTGCGGGTGGCATGACAAAAGCAAGGCTGTTTTGAGGTGAAGAATTCTACGTAACCATTCGAAGAACAGGATGAGCAGGGTGGTTGAGCCAAGTGCTGGCATTGGGTGCCATCTGGGTGCAAATTGGTCCTTGAATTTGCCTACAGGATATCAAATGTAAAGCATGTTAGCAAGAGGTGTTAAAGAAATGTTTCTCCCAGCTTTGGAAACCAACTTGCCTCTTAAATTTTCCTAGAAGATCCTATGCCCCACCCCATGACTGGAGAATGCCCATGTAAACAAGTCTCACTGTAATTTCACCATTTTCCAGTGGTGGCATAATAGAGTCAGATTTTCAACAACAAGATGCATCTATATGTCAAGACCCTAAAGTAGTAAAACATCCAAAACCCCCCTCAGGAGTGTCATATTAAAAAAAAAAAAAAAAAAATTTGATGCAAGAGGAAAAGTGAGTGCAAGAAGTAGGTTTCAAGGAATGTCTGAGGAGGAGAGAGAGAGCGAGGTGGAGGAAGAGAGTTGCAGAGTTTGGGACTATGGTAATTGAAGGTACTGCCCTCTACGGGTGGGATGTTGAAAATGGAGAGTTGTGACGCCCAACAGGCCTTGAACTGGAGGAGTGCAAAGATCTTGGTAGCTTGAAGAGCTGGGGAAGTTGTAGTGATAGGGAAGGGTGAAGTCATGGAGAGATTTGCGAATAAAGATGTGAATATGAAAATTAAAGAGTTGCCAGAATGGGAGCCATTGTAGGTCTGGGAGCACAGAGATAATTTGGGAGGGCAGCTAAGTCAGTCTGAATTAGGACATGGGCATATTGATAAGATAAATATTGAAGGGTGGAAGATCCTAAGCCCATGATTTCCCAAAACTACTCACCACATTCTGGAGAGTGTAATTTTCCTCTGGTTACATGTTAGCGAGCAAAGAAAAAGATATTGCTAAATTGTTGATAGTGAAGAAGAATATCTGAGTACAATGGGACAATGATCAGATGGGCAGTGGGCTGAAGAGTGGCAGATGGAGTTTAATTTTGATAAAGGTGAGGTTTTGTATTTTGGTAAGGCAAACCAGGGCAGGACTTGTACACTTAATGGTAGGGCTCTGGGTGGCATGGTGGCTTAGTGGTTAGCACTGCTCCCTCAGTGTCAGGGACCTGGGTTCGATTCCATCCTTGAGCAACTACGTGTGTGGAGTTTGTACATTCTCCTCGTGTCTGTGCGGGTTTCCTTCCACAGTCCAAAGATGTGCAAGTTAGATGAATTGGCTAAATTGCTAAATTGCCTCCATAGTGTCCAGGGATGTGTAGGTTAGATGCATTAGCAGGGTTACAGGAATGGGTCTGGGAGGGATGCTTTTCGGAGGGGTCAGTGTGGACTTGTTGGACCAGATGGCCAGTTTCCACACTAGGGATTTTATGATTCAAAGAGACCTAGGGGTGCAAGTTCACAGTTCCTTTTAAAAGTGGAGTTGCAGGTAGATGACAAAGTGGTGAAGAAGATATTTGGCATGCTTGCCCTCATTGGTCAGAACATTGAATATGGGAGTTGGGATGTCATGTTGCTGTACAGAACATTGGTGAGACTACTTATAGAATACAGCGTACAATTCAGGTCACCTTTCTATATGAAACATGTAATTAAACTTGTGTGTTCAGAAAAGATTTGCAAAGATATTGCTGGGACTGGAGGATTTGAGTTATAGGGAGAGGCTGAATAGGCTGGGGCTTTTATCCCTGGAGTGTCGGAGACTGAAAGGTAACCTTACAGAGGTTTATAATTTCATGAGGGGCATGGACAGGGTGAATAGCCAAAGTCTTTCTCTTAGGGTGGGTGAGTCTGAAACAAGAGAGCATAAGTCTAAGGTGAGAGAGAGGCAACTACTTCTTGTAGAAGATGCGTATATAGAACGTGTTGCCAGAGGAGGTGGTGGAGGCTGGTACAAAGACAACATTTAAAAGCCATCTGGATGGGTACATGAATAGGACGGGTTTAAAGGGATATGGGTCAAATGCTGGCAAATGGGACTAGGTCAGATTGGGGTGTGAGCATGGATGAGTTGGATTGAAGGGTCTGTTTCCATGCTGTATGACTGTGTGTTACTGAAAGCCATAACTTGAGAGCAAAATGCAGTCTGACACATGAGTGAGGGAGTGCCGCACTGTCTGAGGTGCCAGTTTACAGTTACAGTATTGCGATCAGGGCCCCTGTGCCACCCCAGGCAGATGTATAAGATCCACAGCTTAACGTCAACAAGCTAGGGCCGGGGATATTTCTACCGCATTTTTAAATTAATATTTCTTGCTCAATAAACCTAAAATCAAATTATCTGGTCATAATCTATCATGAAAAGTTATACATTTTTATTTAATAGAAACAAAAAACTAGTATTCTGCAATGTATTCCCAATCTTTGGCTATTAACCATCCTAGGAAATGCAATGTTGGACTGTCAGAAATGCGCTAGCCAACCTGGGCACAGCAAGATCTCACAATGAGATAATAACCAGATCATCTGTCCTTTTCCAATGGTGTTGGGTAAGGGATGGCTGTGGAATATTTTCTACTCCATGTATTCTGCAATGTTGTGAATTACAACATTTAAAAGGCATCTGGATGGGTACGTGCATAAGAAGGGTTTACGGGGATAGGGGCCAAATGCTGGCAAATGGGACTAGATTAATTTAGGATACCTGGGGGTCAGCATGGATGAGTTGGACCGAAGATCTGATTCCATGTTGCTCAGCTCTGTGACTTCTGGAGCAGGTGGGATTTGAACCTGGGCCTCCTGGTTTAGAGGTAGAGCCACTACCCCTGCACCACAAGAGCCAAAGTGAGGTTAAGTGGCACCAGTCTCCTTTACTATGTGTGTCTCCTTTTCTTTAAATCAACGTTAGTTAAAATGAAGTGTATTGTTCCCATTTAAATAGCTGTAATTATTTCAGCCTAATCATTAGTGACGGCCCTGGGTGCGCTCCACGTTTTAATAGGTTTGGATATGACCCTCTTGTTGAGCGAGCAGCTGTAGAGCTCTGTGTCCCTGTAGCATGTACCTCCAGGTGACCTGAAGCTGTGTCAGTGACTGGTGGATGATCCATTCCCCACCATGTCTCTTTCTTTGTTGCTTTGCCGTCTTGTAGCAGCTCCTAAGCCAGCTCGGCCTGAATCGGATTGTCGGCTGGAGAAATTAGCTCTGCTTTGTCGACAATCTCTGCCTGTCTTCCTCTGCCTCCAAACACACCACCCCTGCCCTCACCCCCCTCCCACCCCTGTCTCCTCCGTTCCTTACATCCCAGGGGTTACTGAGCGCACTCCAGTACCCTAACAGTGATCCCAGGCAATAAGCAAACTGCTTGACTCAATGTTGTCTCTCTCCCGGACATGGATGTGAGAGTCTGTGATATATATAACAATAACTTTAACTTTTAACAGATAACAGCATCCCTAGGCATTTCATATATCTGTATAATTTATTTCTAGGTGTCCTTATATAAATGACAGACACCCAGCATGTTGAGAATGATCTTTACCCATTTATTTTCTTTTCTTCTTGGATTGCTTCTTTTTTTTTCACCCTTTTCAGGTTTCCCTCACTTTTTTTTTTCTATCCCACATAAACCCTTCTCCCACTCCCTGCTCTTTCACTCCCTCCCATATATACGCCATACCTCCATTCTCGCGCGCACACACACACACACATACACACACACACACACACACAC
>NC_063365.1:16815393-16851359 GCF_021869965.1 Rhincodon typus | reverse complement strand
CACACACACACACACACACACACACACACCTCCCCCACCCCCCACCCAAGCACACACTTCCCCCTCTCTCTCCCTGTCTGTCTCTGTGTCACACATATACTTTGCTCCTCTCTCACTCATTTCCCTTCTCACTTTGTTTCTCTCTCTCCCAGTCCTCAACTCTCTCTCTCTCTCTCTCTCTCTCTCTCTCTCTCTCTCTCTCTCTCTCACACTCACACACACACACATGCACCCTCTGTCTCTCTCTCTGGCACTTTTCAGGTATGGGTTTTTAGCACGCCTAGTATCTAGTCTTACAAGTTGACCACAATTGTAACAAGTGTGTGTGACTGGTTTGGGGTAAGGGTATATGATCAAACTCTGGTGGAGATGGTGTGTGGGTGACAGGTCCAGGCTGTGCACGCTCTCTGCTGGGAGTTCAGGGCCCCAGCTATAAATGGCCCGAGGAATCACATTGGGTACAGATGTCTGCGAGGGGAGCGTGATTGGAGAGGAGAAAAATAGTCTGTTCATGTTCTAAAAACAGAATAAGCACTTGCTACCTGGAGTATTGCAGAGCAGAGAGCCTGGGATTTACTGGCACTGAACTGACACCTGCTCAATTGCTATTGTTACACGTAAAATACCTAATCAAATACACCGAGAAGGAGAATAGTGTTTTATGTAAATAATACCCACCTGATCCTTGGGGATGTGGTATACTTTTAAGCGGCAGTTAGCTTCAAAATATCCCAGTCAGTTGCTGCATTACCCTGGCAGATTTGCATTGATCGAGGAATTTAATTGATGGATTGTGGAGGATGTTGGAGAAGAGGCAAGATTCACAGTTGCCTCTGGTAGCTGCTACCTGCTGTGATTCTCTGGCCAGGTTCTCCTGACAAAGGAACTAGATACCAGCCTTCACAATTAGAGCCAGCTCCACAGCCTGCCCTGTTGTATGCACGCTGGCAGCAATCAGACCCTCGGTAATTCCATCCACCACCCCCCCCCCCAACCTTGTCCCAGTGACAGAGATTGTGAGGGGAGGTTGGGGGGGCGGCGGGTGGTGTAGTGAAATGGTGGCAGCTGATAAATGTGCTGTTCTGCAGGAACCTTGCTGAGCAGCCTCAGTGTAATTTGTGACAGCTGCCCAGAATGATTTGCAGCCAAGTCTAAGCCTTTTTTTTTAAACATCAAGAAAAAACATGAAGTACTTCTTTGGCTGTACAACATGTTATTTAAAGAGGTGGTGTGTGTTCTACCTTCGCCTTGTTTTTCAATTATTCTGCAGACTTGTGTCCAATAATCCTGGTTGACACACACCAGCTGTCATGGAAAGGTGCATTTTTTTTTTGTTCCCTTTTCTGCGGTTAATCATGTTCGCTGACCCAGCAATCTGTGTGCAGAGCTGGGAAGTTCTCAGCTTGGCATGAGAGGACGGTGCTAGCTAGTGGACAGTGTTCTGTTGAGCCCCAGTCTTTCTCACTCACTGGCCTGGGGCACAGTGCACCCACCTCAGCTACTGAAGCGATTTTTCTGCAGGTTTAAGGGGCACAATTGCACAGGGGAGGTGTAAAAATTTTCGACACAGACTGTTCATTTATATAACACAAAAGCTTTCCCCTTTTTCCTCCCCAGCCTATCCCCTGCAAGGGCAGTACTGACTGGTTGATCCATCATGTGAGCAGGAATACTCCAGATTACTTCCAAACCATACGCGTAGAATTCTTAGAATATTACAGCACAAAAACAGGCCATTCAGCCTTCTCCTGCTTTCCTTCATTAAACTCCATCAGAATTATCTACAATTCCTTCCTCCTGCATGTTCTGACCAGCTTCTCCATTAATCTACCTGCTGTTCACCTCCCAGCACAAACACCTTCCACATTCTGACCAACCTCTGCAAAGAGACGTTTCTCCTGAAACTGCCTGCATGTATTAGTTACACTGGATCCTGGTTTTGGAGTTATCAATCTTCTGCTGAATTTATCATATTGAATAATTTTCCAAGTTGCCTCTTTTGTTGTTGTAGAGCAGGGCCCCATCTGCTCAGCAGTTCTTGACAGTTGTGCCTTTCAATTTCTCATCCATCTCCACTTTGCATTTCCTACAGTGTATTTGTGGCTTACTTGGTAGTGTGGAGACCTGTGTACAGTGCTTCCAAATGTCATCAGGCGACGGTTCCTCATTTGATTGTAAGGCTGTTTTTGGAATGAAGATGTTACAACTGACATTGTTTTCCGACTCCATACTTTCCAGCAAAGGATCGCTGAAGATCAAATGGAGAGGGAGGGAGCCCATGTTTGACTTTTTTTTGTATATCTCTCATTGTGTTGGCGAATTTTGAATGGACATCTTCGATGAGGCAGAGTTGAGCTAACTCAAAGCAATGCACAGACCACTGCCTGCTCAGTGTTTTGCCACATTTCTCCTGTTTCTGTAAATGGGGTGAGTTTGTGCGTTGAAGTTCTTGGTTGTTTTGATCAGTGCATATGATTTTGATAGAGCAGTCCAGTGCTTCAAAGAATTAACAGCTGTGGAAAGGGATGTCAGGGACTGTTTTTTCTCTATCCCTCTTCTTTTTTTTAATCCCTCCCCATTCTTCCCACCCATCCTACGATTTTTGACTCATTCAAGGTATTTTTGCCTCGAAGGAACGCTGCTTTCCTGATCCCTCCAGCCTGATGTAATTCAAAATGGCTGACCATCTGTCTTCATTCTCATGTTGTTCTTCGATGAGGCACTTTTGAGGAAGCAAGGTTGGGGTCAGAGCTGGTGAATGATCGCAAATGAGCGCCAGCCGTTCTTCAACAGCCAGTTCTAGACCCAACATAGGGATCTTGCCTCTATTTTTTTCATTCATTTGATGACATGGGTGGGGGGTGGAAGCGAGATGATTATTTCTAGTGCACCATGAACAAAACGAAGAGGCCTTATTTAAATTGCTATTCACAGCAATTCAGCCTTGAGGAGATGAGATTAATTCATTGAGGAAGGGCACTGTACTCCTTTTACACTTCCATTCCTAGTTTATCACATTGTCCTCCTTCTACACTTCCATTACCAGTTTATTACACTGCTCCGTCAAGCTTCTTTCAAACAATTACTCGTGTTTCTCACCCGAATCTGAAACACCAGCAGTGTGTGATGAAGTTTGAGATAATGTTTAACTGCTGCTCCTTAATAAAAAAAAATTTGCTGAATCCTTGAAGCCATTAACTGTTTCCTTCCCATTGTTCGACTCCCTTTGAGGTATATTTTTGATTAACTGCTGAGAGTGGGCTTTGCTTACATAGGGCAATGTGAAGGGGAGGTCTCCGCTGCTAGAAAGGGTTTGCCAGACTGTTATTCACTTTAAACTGGTGGATTCCACAGCTGAGCCTTGCTATCCAAAATTCATGGAAAAGGACAATTTTGCACAAATGTTGAAAGGTTCTGTGACTGTGGGAGTTTAAGGATATTCCACTGGAACAGGCTCTGGCATCCAGTGTAGCATCATGGTGCTGCTGAGTCAGACAGTTTTGGTGGTACAAGCCTAGGATCGGAATGCATAATCTGGGGTGACACGACAGTGCAGTGTTGAGGGAGGTGTTTCCATGCAGCTAAAGGTCAAAGGTTCCATTGCAGTTTTGCAAAGAATTGCAGGAAGTTGTGTGTATTTCGAAGAACCAACAACATTCATCAATTTGCTGTCCCTAAACTGATCACACATCTTCCCACGTAGGAATAGCAATAGAGACTATACTTGGGGAAAGGTAATTCCTTGGTTCTGAAATACGAGGCACCCTGAGGATGCACAGTAATGGGTGTCCATGGACTGGGAAATGTCAGGATGACTTCCTGGTCTGAACTGAGTTAGAAAACAGACCAACTAGAATTGGCCTCCATTCTGTAGAGAAAGGCCAGGAGAATATCAATGTTCCCACACCGATTTACTTGTTGGTGCACTGGCTGGAATGAGTTTACATTTGGCATCTGTGGTAGTGCCACACTTGTGAATCTGAAGGCTCTGGGTTCAGTCCACTCTAGGACTTGAACGCAAGATCTGGGCTAATGCTGTATCGCACTGCCAAGGGATACTGTACTGTCAACAGTGCCATCCCTCAAACAAAGTCTAAACTGAGTATCCATCCTCCCCCTCTGGACTGAAGAGCAGTGGAGTTATCGTCATCTTCTGAATACTATTTAGCCCTAACCAAAAGGCACAGCCATCCTGGTCATTGTCTCATTGCTGCTTGTGGGAATCGGTTTTCTGCATATTGACTGTCACAGGCTTCCTATTTCTTGTGTCTCAGCAGTATCTACACTTTTTTATCAAAAAATATTTAATCATCTGTGTACTATTTGTGAAGTCACAGTATAAATGCAAGTTTTTTTTCTGTAGAGTCTGAGTGCAAACTAAACTGTTCTAAGCTGTAATAACTGAACCCCACAGTTGAATAGTCCCAAACTATAAGGAACCATATACTTCAAGAGACTAAAGGATCAGTTGCATCATTAGAAGCGGATGAGAGTGAGAGCTTTCAGCTGTGGTTTGAAAATGAACTTGGTGACTGGGTGTGAATGGGGCTTAAGATGCTTGAAAATTCCCTTCCCAAATTCCTCAACCTCATAATCTTCCCTCCCTCTTTTAAAAATGCTCCTTAAAACCCAGCACTTAGTATCACCTTATATGCCTCAGCACAGTGTTTCCTTTCAATAATTACTTCCCTGATGTCCTTCGGAAAATTTTGTGAGGTTAAAAGGCACTACATAAATGCAGCTTAAGTGTACTTGCTCTTTAACTTGGTAGGGCAATAGATTTAAAATTAACTGTGACCTCTGGCTGACACCGACTCTAAGCTCAGGCCAGTATATGCTAATTGCCCTGCCAATGAGGACCCTTAGTGCTGTTTGAACCTGTTCCATTCTAGGTTCAGTCACCTTCCAGCAAACTTGAATTGGGAGGTAGTGGTTGGTGAGCGTGAGGATAGAGTAGCAATTTCACACTGTCGTTTTTGCGTTTCTTTTTTTAAAAAAAAAGGGAATCTTTGCATATTATCAGGAGCTTAGCAACAATGAATCAGACATTATCCACTTAGCAACAGTCCTCACTGCAGACTGCCTCTCCAAACTTGCTTGGCGTGGTTATTTTAAGCACACATTTGCAATATTACATCAGTGGTTAATGTTGTATCGCACAAACTGCAGTATGGATTTGTACTGCACTTTGCATGACCTAATTCCCTTCAGATTTCTCTCTTCTTTCCATGTATTAGTCACTGTTTGACTTAGATTGTTGGCTGTAATGAAGTCCAAGGCAGGTTCAAATAGAATCTTCCCCTTTCTCCTTTTTAAAAACACACAGACAGCGTGCCAGAGTTCAGTGGATGTTGGGGAAGATGTTGCCGACCCATGAATATTACTCTTGGGCAGTGCTGTTCCATCCTCAGGTCACTCTGAGTTGTAACTGGTACCAAAGTCTGGGGTCCTGACTGTGATAGGAACCGATCTGAGCAGTCACCAACATTAAAAACCGAAAGAACCGTGGATGCTGTAAATCAGGAATGAAAACAGAAGTTGCTGGAGAAGCTGGGCAGGTCTGGCAGCATCTGTGAAGAAAAAAAAAAATCCGAGTTAACGTTTCGGATCTGGGGCAGATGCTGAAGATAGGACAACGATCCTATCAAATTATTTCAGAACACGGGGGACTGAAGAGGCAGAGAGGAAAACAAAACAGTGTACATATTAACCACATTCCAACGCACTAACCTTCACCATCTATTAACTGTAGGCTTCCTCGCTCAGTGAGATATTGTCCTTTTGGATGCATTCCTCACTCATAAATGGAAGACTCTCGGAGACGGAATATTACAAAGGGGCCATGCAACCTGGGTTTATTTAGGCTGCTTCTAGTGTAGCGCGGTACGGCACAGGAAGAAACCATTCAGCCCATCCTGTCTATGCCAGTTGTTTTGAATGTGCTTTCTCTGCGATTTGTTTACCCTGCACTTACCTCGTGGCTGAACCAACCTTTTTTTTTCCTCCAAGTGTTTTCTTTTGGGAAAGCCGCCATTTAAAAATCTGCTTCCACGGCTCTTTGAGAGAACACTTATTTCCAGATTACACATCAGTTTATTCCATCTGAGATCCAATTGCATCCACCTCTCCAGCCCCTGCCTCAGATACCGTGATGTAATTTTTGGCTAAGTATCTGCAGCTGTCGGCACGCTGGGGAAATGTGTGCTCAATTCGCTCCAGGTGTCTAGTAGACCCTGCCTGTCCAACAACATCGATTCCACACCTGGTGGTATCCGAGCTGCTTCTGCAAGCCAGCTCCCCAGTGTGTGTTTGTGTGTAAGTCACGTTTAGACAACAGGTTGCCATCGGGAAGATGTGATGGTGATTTCAGACTATTGTTCTCTCTACAAACCAAGTGCAAGGCTCCCACACATGCGAAATGGGTCCGTATTGGGGAGAGCCCAGGGCACTGGCTCTTTAAAGGTGCATCCCAACACTGAATCGCGACCATGTGGCATTCAAATGTGATCTCCTCTCTCTGGGCTACCCAACAGAGCAACAGTGGAACGATTCCCCCACCAGGGTCAAATCATTTTATCAACCCCTCCCCATTTTTCCCTCCCACAGTTAAACCATTTCAAGGACCTGCAGCATAGTCACTTTAAATGAACTATGAGCAGGTTCCTTTTGCTAAAATCATTCACAGGATGTGGGCAACACTGGTCAGGCCAGCTCTGATGACGAGTCATCTAGACTCGAAACATTAGCTTGCTCCGTTTCCATAAATGCTGCCTGACCCACTGTGATTTCCAGCGTTTTTGTTTTGTTTTCAGTACCAGCATCTGCAGTAATTTGCTCCAGCATTTATTGCCCTTCCCTAATTGCCCAGAGGGAAGTTAAGAGTCAGCCACATTGCTGTGGAAGGGGAGGGGGAGAAAAGAATTCAAAGCTGGGGACGGTGGGGCCACAGTAAGCTGGGGGAAGAAGGTTAGGAAAAAGAAAGCCCCCCCCCCCTTTTAAGTTTCAGGCGAATAATTTCTAGCAATTTTTGCAATTTTGTTTGAAGTAAGGAGAAATCTGAGTGGCTGCATTAATGTCCCTGTGGAACCTTTAATGAGCTCCAGATTGGATCTGAGCTTGTTATGGCTCAGTTTGTTTATAAGACCATTGAGCATGAGAGAGCTTAATTTTTCCGATGTGTATTCCACATTTCCAGGTGCTGTGTTTCCTGGAGAGTGTTTCTCTCCTCAGCTGTTGATCAATCCAGAAACAGATTCCAAACTTCATACTTAGATTCGAAAGATGTTGCAGCCATTTGGCGCATTGAGCAGTTACACAAATCGCTTGGGGTCTAAGCCCTCATTCCACAATATTTCCTCCTCTTGTCTGCTTCCCTTCGAAGGGCTGTTTGTTTCGGCTTGTGGCAGAGAATTCTGCTTTCCAACTGTATGCTATTTAAATGTGTTCTCCTCTATTTCTAAATGTGCTGTTTTTTATTGAAACAGTTTCGACAGTGAAGGTAATCAGTCATTGTTTCCCATTCCAGAACAATTTCTTCCATTTTTCCACCAGGTCAGGCCCCTGACCTCCTTTTGGGGGCTGAATGAGACACAAGCTTGAGCTGTTCAGTTTTGCCTGCTGCCAACTTTGTGCCCCCCACCCCAGGGGTCTCTGGCAGCTCTGTGATGGCCACATTTTCGCTTTAACCTCAGGTCTGTTACCAGGTCGTGTAAGTCGGCTCGCAGCACTTCCAGCATGTGGCATTGTGGTTTCGATAAGACGTTAAACCAAGACCCCATCTGTCCTCTTGGGTGAATGTGCAAGAACCTGCCTGAACTGCATCCAGCTTGTAAGAGTGGTTGTACCACACAGCACGTGTTCAGTCATCAACTCGCTGGCATTCCCTGGTCGGATATGGGGAATGTATTCCAGGAGGTTTCATAATATGGCCACCCACTTCCAAATGCCCTGCCCAGCTCCACAGCATTTTTCTTTTTAAAACAATTAACAAGCATCTCCAGTAATTCTTGTAGCCAATTTAAAAAGTGTTCTGGGAAATCGGGTTAAATAAACTGTTCTTGAATCCCTGTGATTTTCCACCAGTGATGTTTGCAGCGATATCTTGCTGAAGTTTATAAAATAATGAGGGTGAGTAGCCAAGATATTTTTCCCCGGGTAGGGACTTCAAAACTAGAGGGTGTAGGTTTATAGTGAGAGGGGAAAGATATAAAAGGGACCTGTGGGGTAACTTTTTCACACAGAGGGTGGTACGTGTATGGAATAAGCTGCCTGAGGAGGTGGTGGAGGCTGGTACAATAACAACATTTTAAAAGCCATCTGGACGGGTAAAGAATAGGAAGGGTTTAAAGGGATATGTGCCAAATGCTGGCACGTGGGACTAGATTAATTTAGGATATGTGGATAAGTTGGACCAAAGGGTCTGTTTCCATGCTGTCCAGCTGCAAGCTTCTATAATTCCTGGAAATGTCTGGTGTCAACCTGAACAAGGAGACGGGTTTTTTTAGACAAGTCACTGTATTTCCTCAACAATAGACCTGTTCACTCGTCATGCCTCATCATTCAGGAGGCATTCATTGTCGCTGACTCCAGCTGGACCCTTGTTTTCTAACTGGGGAGGCATCTTAACCAACTTGACAGTGTTAGAAACACTGGTCCCTTTATTTTGTTTTCTGTATTTTCTAACCAACTTGTTCAGAGTAGTTATTCTTGAACCCTGCCTTCCCAGGCCAGGGGTAGGGACATTGCCACTGCACCCCAAGAGGGCCCTCTGCTGGTCTCTTTGAGGGTCCACAATTGATTGAGAGTGCATGATGCCCATTGGACTTTGTGCCAGGAGGCCTCATTTCAAATCCCATCCATTCCAGGAATGTGTGCTTACTTCCTAAGCAACCTGTTCGGAGATGTATCAAGAGCTGGGTTTTCCTTCAAAGCCTTTAGGGAGGTTGGAGTGTGTTGTTTTCCCTTCTAACTGGACCTTATTTTAATTTGCTCCGTCTGTTCCTACCCTGCCCTGTTTCTGTTATTGCTGTACTGTCTTTGCAGGACAGTGCTTCTTAATTTTTCGTTTGATGGTGAACTGGGTTTTTTTCCACCAGCTGGGAGGTTGGATTCTGGATAGGGAAAGGCGGAACCTGAGGTTTGTGGTAAATTACAGATTTACAGTAAAGCCTTTTTTTTTATTAAAGAAAAGGTTTTGCAGCCTCACTTTAACATAGGAACATCAGCCTGTTAAATAGTCCTCCGACCAGTTGATTCCCTGTTGCCCATTGTAGCCCCTCCCCTGCACTAATTCGGTAAATAGAAACAGGTTCAGTCAGATAATTAAAGAGTGATCCTTCATTGATCATCATCCTTGTGATGCCAACACCTCCCCATCTCCTCAAATGACCACCCCGCCACCCTACCTTCACTTTAAATGACCATCAGAAGAGGCCTGAAGTCTGTGAGAAGCTGCAGTATCTTTGTAAATGGAATGAGCTTTAAGCTGCTTTACAATTGGCAGTAACATCTCCTGAAGAGTGAAGTAGACAGGCACTGAAAGCTGTTTGCTGCTGTTCTGGGGAATTGTGTAGTAGCTCTTTTACAGCTGTTTTACGTGGGAGAAGATTAAATAGATTGGGGTATTTTAGAACATAATTACAGAAAAAATTTAAAGCTATGTAGCCAGACTACAATTTTTTAAAATCTATAAATATATGTACATAAAAGCATATCAGATAGAAGGAATATAGAGATTTTATGCCAAATACAGGAAAAATATTTATTGGAGTGATTTACTAATTATTTTGATATGTTGCCAGAGTACAGTCTTGTCAGTTCTATCTGAATTTCTGTAATTTTTGTTGAGCAGTGAAAGATGGGAGTGTGTGTGAGAGAGAGAGAGAGAGAGAGAGGTGGGGAGTGTGTGTGTGTGTGTGTGTGTGTGTGTGTATTATTGAGAAATATAGGCTGTCAGTATTGTAAGGAACAATATATAGACAGCTACATATATGGAAGGATGCTTAGCTCCCCTTGCTGCTCAATTTTCCATCTCTGCTCTAGATTTGGTAAGGCACAAGCCATTATGTTGGAGCTGAGGACCCCAGACAAATCCACGGCAACCTTTCCTACACTGGCTTCGGTGTCTGATTCACTACTCACTGAAGATACAGTTATATTGCTGGTCTTTTTTCTCAATGAGCTTAGAAAGAGGCCAGCCCCTCTGCCATCAGCGCAAAGCTGAGACTCTCACAAGTGGCCCTAGACCACTATCCCTGACAGTGGCCAGTTGCTGCATTGGAAATCTGTGGTGTTTTGTGCTGGAGCATGTCTGTTGGAACAGTCTGTAGCAGGAAGTTTTTACTATGCTCCAATCCAGTATGTATCTGTCCCGCTGCATGATTAACTTGGTTGGATGACTGGGCCCAGTGATTTCAGTGCCAGGGGCAATGCAGCCTTTAACACTTCTCTGTTGTTAGCCAGGTAGTTGAAGCTGGGGCTAAAGGTGTGTTTACAAGATGTATGCCACTTCCTTCTCCAAATCTTCCTGTTTGTAGTCTTTGATGCTTTTGCACAACAGCCGAATGGTTGCAACACATCATTGCCGATGTGGGTGGAGTTTCTCTTCATTTGATGTGGTGAGCTTAGAGGTTGTTCACCTTGACAAAAACTTTCCAGTGATTTTTACCTGCCCACTTTTTGTGCGTGGATAGAACACTTTCCTTCTACAGGCATGGGAGGCTGCACTCGGTCTTTATCAAGCTCCTGTCACTGATCCCCTTGCTCTCCCTCTGCTCATTCCCACCCCTTCTGCTGCTCACCTGCCTGCGGTCCTCCCCTTAATCTCCCACCCCACCCCCTCAACTCTCCCAACCTGCTCTCATTAGCCCTCGCTTCTATCAGTCACTGAAACCCATGTGTTTTGTGTTGTCAAGATAGTAGGAACTGCAGATGCTGGAGAATGTTAGATGACAGGGTGTAGAGCTGGATGAACACAGCAGGCCAAGCAGCATCAGAGGAGCAGGAAGGCTGACGTTTCGGGCCTAGACCCAAAATGTCAGCCTTCCTGCTCCTGAAATGCTGCTTGGCCTTCTGTGTTCATCCAACTCCACACCTTGTTATCTCTGTTTTGTGTTGTCCCCAGCTTACTGATGCATGAATTCATAGAGCAGCACGTTGGGGAATATTGGCGCTTTGTATCCTTTAGCAGTTTTTCACACTGGTGCAATAGACATTCACCTCATTTGGAAGTCTCACCATGGTGCAAGCTACTGTTTGTACGAAGATGATTCATCCTGTTCCATAAAAACTGAAAGAACTGCGGATGCTGTAAATCAGGAACACGCACAAAAGTTGCTGGAAAAGCTCAGCAGATCTGGCAGCATCTATGAGGAAAAAATCAGAGTTAATGTTTTAGGTCTAGTTCTAAAAAAGGGCTACTGGACCTGAAACGTTAACTCTGATTTTTTTATTTTCTTCACAGATGCTGCCAGAACTGCTGAACTTTTCCAGCAACTTCTGTGTGTGCGTTCTATCCTGTTCCGTGTTGCCTAAAGTTATTAACCTGACCCCAACGCGGTTTCAAAGGTGTTTTCTGTCTACCACTCAGCAAATGTCTCCTTTTTAGATGTTTGGCTAAAATGGAGCTGCCTCCATCAGGAATCTGCTCCTGACCTTGTTGGCTGCCCATTTTGTGCCATTGTATGATCAGGAGGCATGCCTCCAATTTCTGCCAGGGTGCTAATACAATGTATTCACTGCTGGCCTGTCTAAGGCCAGTTGGCACAGCAGTACGGACCTGGGTTGCTGGCTATTCCTGGGTTCAGCGTTTACCATTCAATGGGTCAAAGTGGCCAGTCCAAAACTGTGCCGAAGGGAAATAGTTTGTGATCTACAAACTGTGGTAGAGATGAATGGAAACTCCCAAGCACTGGCTTCAAAAAGTCAGCTGCCTAGAATTACAAACAAGTAAAGGGATGTTTTGGGTTTCCCCTGTGCCTGCTAACCTTTACGCTTTCTTCCCACTCAGGTGTACGACTCTCTCTGGCGAGCACCGAATCCGATTTCACTGGTGGACCACACCAGTGTGACCAGGGGGGCTGTTAGAGTACAAGAGGTACCACAGTTTGGACAGACCACAAGGCACTTCCACTACCAGCTTAGCATTGTGTTGAGTGCCCATCCTGTGCAGCGTTTTCGTTTGAACTGCCAGCCTACTTGTGCCACCTGCCTGCTCTCGGTGAGTGTCTCCTTTTGCAATTTCCATAAATAGATCACTGTTGGATCCCCTGGTCCCGACAACCTATCTCCAGCCTGAGAGAATCTAATCTCTCCCCATTGATGTTCAATTTGTCACCTATCACTGAATTCCTGCACCTACAATATCTGGAGTGAGGTTGTGTGGTCACCATTTACTGACTAGAAATTCGATTGCGTTGGTCATACCAACACTGCATCCACAGCAGGTCAGAGCCTGGAATTTTGGAGGTGACTAAGTCCCCTTCAGACTGTCCAAAGCTTACCACTATCTACAAGCTGTATATCAGGAGCGTATCAAGTTGTATATCATGGAATACCCCCCTTCTAGGTCACACACCATCCTGACTTGAAACAAAGTCAGTGATCCTTCATTGTCACAAGGTCAAAATCCTGGAAATCCCTAGAGTATATGGGTGTGAAGGGATTAGTACCAACTGGTGCCAAAAGCATCACCCACTTCAATGATACCATGTGGATTTGAGGGAAGAATGGGTTTTGGAACTTGAAGGCGTGAGACTCAACATCTGATGCCCCCTACACACTCTGTACCAACACCTATCATTATCAATGTGATCTGTAACCAGTTGCTAATCTACAAAGATCTAGATCTTGGTAACTACAACAGACTTCTATTTAGACCAGGAAGTGGTTTTCCTCTATCACACCAGGCTAAGGAAGCCCTATAGATTTCTTCCCCCACCCACCATACACTACTGAGCTGGTATGCCCATAAAATACTCTGTCCCTAACAGTATTGAGTGTATACCTGCACTGGTTGAAATGCAGCGGTTTAAGAGGTGGCATGGTCACATCCAGTTTTGGGATTGTGATCTTCTGGTATTTTGTGGTCAACAATTGTTGCGAACAGTCTGGAACAGAATTAGGCAACATACCCTGAAGCACTCTGGAATATTACCAAAGTATCACTGCAATATATTGACATCATAACCGGTGAGGACAGACCACGCTATGTTCACTATCTCAATGATGTAATTGAGAATTACCATCAGCATGTAACTCTATGTGGGCAAGTACTTGAAGATGACTAATTTGCAAGGCGGTTGGGACAACTTGCTGGGTTCCAAGACAAAGTTGGTCAATTCTTTCAAAGAGCTAGTACAGGTATGGTGGGATGAAGAGCCTTCCTTGTGAGCTGTAAGTTTCTAAGTTGCGAGTGGATTTCTGGTGGGTTCCTTGGGCACTGGCCTCAGCTTTTGATATGCCAGTCTGGTGCAGCTGACATGTGCTGCTCCCAACAAGTTTACACTCTGCTGGCCTCCAGCTGGCGCAAGACCTCGACGTCAGCTGCATTAAAACCCCACTAACATGGCACCCACCGAGCTGGATTACTGAGGCAGAGTATCAGAAGCTGCACTAATCCAGCTGAAAACCTGCAGATTAGGAGTGGGGAGCACTGTACTGAGCAAATCGTAAGTGATCTGACTCCATAGCCAATTTGCAACAAGTGTCATATCAAGTATAAAGATGGTGCCTCCCTTTTCATCGAATCATAGAATCCCTACAGTGTGGAAGCATTCGCCCATCGAGTCCACACCGACCCTCTGAAGAGCATCCCACCCAGACCCATCCTGCTACCTTTTCCCTGCATTTCCCACCCTAGACACAATGGGCAATTTAGCATGGCCAACCCACCTAACCTACACATCTCTGAACACTATATGGGCAATTTCCCATAGCTAACCCCCATTAGCCTGCACATCTTTGAACTGTGGGAGGGAACCGGAGCTACCGGAGGAAACCCACGCAGACACAGGGAGAATGTGCAAACACCACGCAGGCAGCTGGCTGTTCAGCCCATCATGCCTGCAAAGAAACACCAACCTAGCCCAATCTTACTTTCTAGCTGTGGATATTCTCTAATTAACCTTGTTCAGAGATGTTGTTATTAGACACCTGTGAATTTTAGACCTCTGGAGCAGGTGGGACTTGACTCTGGATCTCCTGGCTCAGCAATGGAAACACAACTACTGCACCACAAGAGCTCTGTACTTGCCAGCTGTAGGTCTGTACGCTGCAGACCCTTAATGGCATTTCTTAAATTAAATCAGCCTTTCCCATTCTTTCAGTTGTTGAGTTCCAGAGCCCCACCTTCTGGAAGAAACAATTTGCCTCAACTTCCCTGCAGTCTGCTGCCAGTTACTTTAAATCTATTCATTCAGATTATTGACCTCTCTCTTTTAAAGGAAATGGGTCCTTCCTATCTGCTCCATTTGGGCACCCTTGTAATTTTGTGCACGTCAGTTAAATCTCCCCTCAGTCTCTTCCCCTCTGCATTATACCCCGATAGCCAGTTGATGAAGGAAGAAACCAGAATCAGTCTTTACTTGGAATTGATTTACTTGCAGAGTGAAATCTCACTGGTATGTATCTTCTGATTCCATTTCTGTGTCAATAAGTATCTTTTTATATGTTTGGAGTAATCAAATAACCTTTTTGTACTCGGGTAACCATCCATTGGTGTGTACTTAACCTCCATTGATGCAATCAACGCTCAGCTCCAAAGTTTCAGAAATGACTTCAGAATGTTTGCTTCCACCGTTCTATTTGAGAATCCATTTCAAATCTTGATCATTTCTGAGAGAGAAACTTTTTACTATCAGTCCTAAATGTGGCTTATACTGGTTTGAGCCCATGGCCCATTACCTTAATCTGTTTTAAAGGAATTTTATGGATTAACATCTTCCAGAACATTTGCCTTCAGTGTCTTTCTAAGTTTGTCTCCCTGGCTCTGCTTTTACTAGCCAGGAAGGAATCTTTAATCTTTCCAGTGTGCACTCCCAGCTCAAGATGTCTGGATAAAAGCACAGCCAGCATTTCTTTGTGAAGATGGTGTTGCTTTAAAACCCAGTCTTTTATTGCACAGCATATCATCCTCCCAGATATCCAGGGTCATTTATCCCAGAGGCTGATTTGGAATTGCTTTGGAGGAATTTTTAATGTAACAACAGTTATGAAAGGAAGCCCTTTTCAGGTTCTGTGTTATTCTGTACTGAGTGCAAATGTGTTCAGGTCACCTTAACTGCAAATTGGACTGGCTGTGAAAATGCGGCCGTGGCAGGTTTTTATTTCAGTCTCTATTTTATTAACTCCCAACTCTAAATAATGAACAACACAGTGAAATGTCCAGAGGGATTCACCGAGTTAGTACCGAGGGAGATTTTGCCCCTGGCTTTCTACCCCTGTTGCTCCCTTTTTGTACTAAAACACACAAGATGCTAGCAATGTAGCCCGAATCCTTCAGCATCTGGAAAGGGAGCAGATGGGCTGCAGACCCTTTTGTTATGACACATTCATTATGGAGGTTTGCAAATGGGTTCTTCTCAAGCCCAAGATATGACCCAGGGGACTACGTGTAGCCACTGAGCCCAAACAGCACAAAGCTATTTATGTTGGCTGTTTGCTGGTTTCTCCTCTTTAAATTGCACCGGTTATCATGTCTGGAAAAGGCAGCTTTTGTTGCTGCTGCCATAATAATGAGAATAGTGGTGGAAACCTACAGCACAGAAAGAGGTCATCCAGTCTGTCAGCAACTTGAAATTCATATACAGTTTAATTCAACTGACTTGTTTTTAATGTGACTTGCAAGAGCCTTTGGATGGCATGTCTGCTACCTTCCTTCAGGAAAGGAAAGGAGGGAAGAAGTGACAGTGCATGATACATTCTAACTTCCTCAAACCTCATCCATAGATTGAGATGAAAACAGAAGCTCATTCCCAGTATTTTGCTTTCAATTAATTTGGTCCAGCATGTGCAACAACAAAGTCCAAAGATGTGCAGGTTATGTAGATTGGCCGTAGTGTCCAGGGACATGCAGGTGGTTATGGGAATGGGGGAAGGGGTGGGGTATGCATGGGATGCTCTTCAGAGGATTGTGCAGACTTGATGGGCTGAATGGCCTCTATTATCTGCACTATTGGGACTCTGTGAACAAGGTAACTGTAATCTGCAAGTAAAGTGAGATGAGGGGGTGAAGATTTGAGGTGTGCAGCTTTAATTTAGTGTGTAAAGCTGTTATGTTTTATTTTCCATTATATGTTCCTTTTTTCACATTGGTAATGGAAATTGTCGATTGTAATCTCAGTCACATCCCCACCGCTGGTGGGAGGATGTGATTACAACGTGATAACTTTACACAGGTTGATGTTATTATAAATGTGAACCAATGAATATGAAATTTGGAGAGAGCGGAATTTTTGTAACCTGTTTAATGAATCTCAGCGTGCAGAGCAGAATATGGTGATTTACAGGAAAAGGAATTTGTTGCATGATGTTGGTACATGACTCTCCTGCTAGAAGTAGAATGCTGCGCAGGTAGTTACATTTTCAGAGTCCTGCTACTCGTCCTGTTTGCATTGTAGGCTGTGTGCGAATGAGGAGATCTGTCGATTGTCCATGTTCCAATAGCCTACTGTGTTGGAAATGGACAAGGAGTGCACCACTATCCTAGTGAGGGATATCTGAGGAGTTGCATGCTGCTGTTATGTCTGAGGGGCTTATTGCAGAGTTTGGGAGGGATGGATGGCATATTGTTGAGAGGCGCAATCCCATACCAAGGTAGGCAGTTGAATATTTGGACACTGTGTGAGCATTAACAGTACCTGATTCTTTGTGGGTCAGTGTGGTTGGATTAAATCCCAGCTCAGTAACTTCTTTTACTATTGTCGATAGTTTGATTCTGTTCCCAAAATGGTGAATGGAAACCATTAAATCATACTGCACAGGAAGAGGCCGTTTGGTCCATCAGGCCTCTTGACAGCTCTTTCGAAAGAGGAGCCGATTGGTCCCCACACCCCAGTTTGCCCCCTTCCCCACCTTCCTAAAGTTTGCAAATCAGTTTTCTCCAAGTCTCATTTGAAAATGTTTTGCCCTTTCTCTTACTTTGGCTAACTGCATGGTTAGGTCTGTGAATCAGCTGCTAGGTCAGTTATGTAAGACATACACGATTTAGCTCCTGAAATGAAGAGGAATTTGTAGGCAGAGATTCTGATGTAGAAAGCTGTGGACAGGCAGTAGGGGAATAGCCTGATTAATGTGACAGCTGAGCACATTGACTCCCTAGAAATGATCAGGGATCTTTGTACTGGGGCTTTTCAACTGAGACTGAATTGCCTGCCAATAAGATGGGTGCCAGGGCTGCTGTGGCGCAATGCCAGTGTCCCTCTCTTAGAGCCGGGTGATCAGGTTAAAGACCCACCTGCTCTAGAGGTGTGTCATAACATCTCTGAGCAGGTTGTTCAGGAAAGATCTAAAGTGGGTGCCATACTCTGTGCCGTTGGACGTAGCCAGCGAACTAACAATCGTTGCTCAACGCTGGGCGTGTCAGTTTACCCAGTGCCCTATTGCAGATATTTCTGAAGCTAAACCCATGCTGGCTGAGAAGCCTTAGATGGAAGTGCCTTCCTCGGGACGGTGCGATGTTTTAATTTTTCAGGTTGTTACTTAGCTCCTGTGTTAGATAGTGTGAAACCACAGGGGCAAAGAAAGGCACTCCAAGACTGAATGTATTTCTGTTTTGGCATTAATCTGGGAGCTCAGTAATCCTGCAGAAAACCAGAGTTGGAAAGAAGTGTCAGTCATTGGCAAGGGCTTTCAAACATGAGTGCAAGTTAGGATAAAGGACCCTTGTAAAATTTAATACAGGCATTGAAGGTAGAGAACTGGGTGTTCTACATAACCTGAATCCCAGTTCTGCTGTTTCCTCTCTTCGCCTGCACCCAGCCCTGTCTTTCCAGAAACTAGAAACCAGAAACTGTCCAGAAGAGTTTGGAAAGAGACAGTATTGCTTTTGTTTTTCTTGTATAGATTGGCTCTCAGTCCTCTGCAAGATGATATCTGGAGCTTATAACAAAAGCAAGCTGTCTCATCAGATGTCTGACTAACCTTTTTAAGAAAGCATCAACAGTTCTGTTTTGCAGGCTTCTGGGTCTGGTCATTAAGGATGATGGGTGTTCAGCGCACATTTGAGAGAAGCAGCCTCAGTGTTGCAGGCGGGGAGTTAGGTAGTTTCATGAACAGGTCAAAGTTCATATTCTGGCCTTCGGTGGTCTCCAGACCGTTCCTCTTGAGTCATGGAATTACTAAATCACAAGCTGAACTTTTCAAGTGTACGTATTGTTGTAGTATTGGAGACAGCAGCCAATGTGTGCATAGCAAGCTCCGCACAAAACCAAGGCAAAAGTGGCGATGACTGGTTAATCTTTCAGTGGTGTTGACTTAGACAGAGTTTACCTGTTTTAGGTTGGGATCTTTCTAGAGCCAGCTTGGGGTCGGGGGGTGGGGAGGGTAGAAAGCTTTGCTCTTTGTTTCCGCCCCTGTTTTGACCCCCTGTCTTTTTTTTTTCCCCTGGAAATCTTTCATGTGATTGAAACTTTGGCTGCCTGAGGCAGTAACCTGCTGGAATCCCAGCCTGAACAATGGAGCCTTTCAAAGACGAATTTTGCAGATCTGGATTCACCCAACCGTTCTGTCTTCTTATTTTCAAAGCTAAAGGTTCGTGCTAATGCAGTCGGGATCGGGCTCCACATATTTCACCCGGCCCCAAAAGCCGTGGATATTTTCCAGCCGAATTGAATAAAAAGTCAGCTTCTGGACCTGAGTAACTGTGCCCTGGAGTTGCCAGATCCTTGCTAGCTACCTGTGGTATCCTCGGGGGGTGTTGGGGTGGGTGGGGGGTTACCATTTGAACTGCATTAGCTTTATTGTCACATGTACTCAACCGAATACAGTGAAAAGTTTGCGAGTTGCCACAGTTTTGAAGGGAGGCTACACCCTCAGTATTGCAACAGTATCACACCATGTGGCTCAGTGGTTAGCACTACTGCCTCACAGCGCTAGGGACCCGGGTTTGATTCCACCCTCAGGTGACACTGTCTGTCTGTCAATCTGTGTGGAGTTTGCACATTCGCCCTGTGACTGCGTGTGGTTCCCCTCTGGGTGCTATGGTTTCCTCCCATAGTCCATGCGAAATCGCCCATGGTGTCTAGGAATTTTATTTTCATAGAATCCCTACCGTGTGGAAGCAGACCATTTGGCCTGTCAAGTCCACACCGACCCTCTGAAGAGCATCCCGCTCACCCCCACACTCTGCCCCTAACCCTGCCCATCCCATGGCTAACCAACCTAGCCTACACATCCCAGGACACTGCAGGGCAATTTAGCATGGCCAATCCACCCTAACCTGCACGTCTTTGGATGTGTAGGCTGGGTGGATTCTCCAGGAGAAACGGGGTGTTACAGGGAAAGGGTAGGGGAGGTGGATCTGGGAGGGATGCTCTTCAGAGGGTCGGTGCAGACTCGATGGGCCGAATGACCTGCTCCCACCCTTTAGGGATTCTATCTTTAAGTGGGTAATCTGGCCTGGCTGATTCCAATCATGGGCCTCCTCCAGCTCCTGGTTTCCTTAAAACAGAAGCACAGATGCTTCTGTGCCCTGGAAGCTGGTGTGCTGCAGTTATGGGCAGGCTTTCCGTTGATATATTCCACCCCCCAATCCCCTCTCCTCCCCAGAATAGACACATCTGAGTGTTCGCTAAACTTGTATTCTGCGTCAGAGTCCTAACCAGCTGCTGTGAGAGAGCTGTGTTTGAAAACTCTCCCTTCGAGATAAGATAACTGCAGGTTGGAATGACTCCCTTTGGAGACGGGCACAGCCAATAGCGAGATGTTTGTTATCATGAACTTCAAGATGCCTTGCATTCGACAAGTCAAAAACAAAATAAAGGAAGGAAAACCGCATGGAATGAAGTGAGACCAGTTTCTTTTGATTTGTGTACAAAACAAACCAAAAAAATGTAACAAATTGGGTAGGTCTTTACCCCAGGGGTAGGGGAATCCAAACTGACAGGGCGTGGGTTTAAGGTGAGAGGGGAAAGATTTAAAAAGGGGAACGTTTTTGTGCAGTGCAAGTATGGAATGAGCTGCCAGAGGAAGTGGTGGAGGATGGTACAGTTACAACATTTAAAAGGCATTTGAATGGGTATATGAAGAGGGAGGGTTTACAGGGACATGGGCCAAATGCTGTGAAATGGGACTAGATTAATTCGGGATATCTGCTCGGCATGGACGAGTTGGACCGAAGGGTCTGTTCCTGTGCTGTAAAATTCCATGTGTACCCGCAGATCTGGTCTCCTGGAAATGATGGGGTTGAGAGCTTGGGACTTCGTTTTGTGGATCAGCACTCCCTCTTTCACCCGCCTTACAAATTATTGAGAGAGTGCCCTTCTCGAGCAGGCTGCAAAGTTATTCAATGGCCGAGGCTTGGCATATCACCTGGAAGAGAAACAGCCTTGTCCTGCTCAGTAAAAATGACCGTAATCATACCTCTGTTCCAGAAATGAATATGATTTACTGGTGGCCTTTGTTTCTTCAAATTCCTCTTGGTCGGAGTGCAGTGAGAGCACCAGGCCTGTGCTAATTAGTTGGAGAATTTAAAGCTTTGCAGACAGAGGCTGGGTTTCGATTCCACAGCAGCCTGTGTAATAATGGTGAGACTTTCTCCGAGTCTCTCCCACCCACCCCCACTGGTGTGAGTTGGTCTGGTACCTCCTGTACAATAGCAGCTGGCCCATGAACAGCCCATTAGTGTACGTTTGGACAAGGCATTCGAGTCAATCTCAGGACTCCTTTTCAAAGCCATTATCTGTCCAAACTGCCGGGCAGTTCAAAGAACAGGAAGTGCGGATTTCAGGAGACTTTGGGTTAACGAGGTTGGGAAATGTCTCAGTAAATTGATTCTGTGGGTAATTAATGAGCTTCTGCTTGATGTGAAATTTCATAAAATGCTCTTGTTTAATAAATACCAATTCAGCAGGCTCTAGGGACATGTTCTGTGCTGATGCATATCCAGGGGCTTTGTATCTAGTGCCTGGCAAGTGGTATGAGGTGAAAAGTGGTGCTTTCTGTCTCCCATTCACCCTAGGCCACTCACTCCCTGTTCGTTCTCTTCCTCTCCCTCCCTCTCCCTCCCTTTCCCTCTCTCCCTCCCTCTCTCCTTCCTCCCTCTCTCCCTCCCAACCTGCTTGCTGATTCCATTGTGCATTGACTGCAGTGTAGACTCACAGCACAGGAACATGCCATTCAGTCCAATCATCCATGCTGACCAGGTATTCTACATCAATCTAGTCCCATTTGCCAGCATTTGGCCCACATCCCGCTAAACCCTTCCTATTCACATATCCATCCAGATGCCTTTTAAATGTTGTAATTGTACCAGCCTCCACCACTTCCTCTGGAAGCTCGTTCCATACACGCACCACCCTCTGCATGAAAAAGCTGCTCCTTGGGTCCCTTTTAAATCTTTCCCCTCTCCCCTTAACGCTATGCCCCCCACTTTTGGACTCCCCTACCCTGTGGAAAAGACCTTGGCTATTCACCCTATTCATGCCCCTCATGATTTTATAAACATCTCTAAGGTCACCCCTCAGCCTCCGACGCTCCAGGGAAAATAGCCCCGGTCTAGTCAGCCACTGGGGTTTCGAGTCTGGACTTGCTCTGATCTCATGCTCAGTCAAACTAACATCCAATTGCTGTGACCTGCCACGCTCCAATGGAGGCAGGACAAATGTTAGTATAGCTTTAGTTTTCCAAGTGTTTCTGCCCGTTCACAATGATGATAATGTAAACCCAAGCTGCTCTGCAAAGGTGAATCCAGCTTCCAAGGCTGCAGAGCCTGTCTGATTACAAGTGAGGCAGCAAACCCTGTTTACCGAAAGCATTTTATTTCACTTTTCTGGCAGATCTGTCCCAACCAATTTACCATCTGCTTTTTTGACCTTTAAATCATGTGCTACGTATGCCAAACCCTCTTCCCCCACCCCCAAACTGACTGACCCCACACTGCCAGTTTCAGACACAAGACAGCCACTTCCCTGTTTTTCAAAAAAAAACTCTATGTAACATAGAAACGTAGAAGATAGAAGCAGGAGGAGGCCATTCGGCCCTTCAAGCCTATTCCTCCATTCTTTACGATCACGGCTGATCGTCCAACTCGATAGCCTAAATCCTGCTTTCTCCCCGTAACCTTTGATCCCATTAGCCCCAGTGTCGTATCTAGTCCCCTCTTGAATACATTCAATGTTTTGGCATCAACTGCTTCCTGTGGTAATGAATTCCACAGGCACACCACTCTTTGGGTGAAGAAATATCTCCTCATCTCCGTCCTAAATCGTCTGTCCCAAATCCTCAGACTGTGCCCCCTGGCTGTAGACACACCCACCATCGGGAACACCCTCCCTGCATCTACCCTGTCCAGTCCTGTTAGAATTTTATAAGTCTCTATGTGATTTCCACCGCCCCCCCCCCCCAACTCATTTGTCTGAACTCTAGCGAAAACAATCCCAACCTAGTCAATCTCTCCTCATATGTCAGACCCGCCATCCCCTGAATCAGCTTGGTAAACCTTCGCTGCACTCCCTCAAGAGCAAGAGCATCTTCCCTCCGAAAAGGAGACCAAAACTGTACACAATATTCTGGGTGTGGTCTTACCAAGGCTCTGTATAACTGCAACAACACATCGCTGCTCCTGCACTAAAAATCTCTCACAATGAAGGCCAACATACTAGTTTCCTTCTTTACCACCTGCTGCACCTGCATGCTTACCTTCAGTGACTCGTGCGCAAGGGCACCCAGGCCACACTGCACACTCCCCTCTCCCAATTTACAGCCGTTCAGGTAGTTATCTGCCGCCTTGTTTTTGCTTCTGAAGTGAATAACCTCACATTTATCCAAATTATACTGATCTGCCATTGATCTACCCACTCACCCAATTTGTCCAGATCATGCTGGAGGATCTTTGTTTCCTTATCACATTTTACCCTCCCACCCAACTTGGTATCATCTGCAAACTTGGAGATGTTAAGTTTTGTTCCCTCCTCCGAATCGTTAATGTATATTGTGAACAGCTGGCGTTCCAGCACCCAGCCCTGTGGCACCCCACTAGTTACCGCCTGCCAATTTGAAAAGGAGCCATTAATTCCTACTCTTTGTTTTCTGTCTGGCAATCAGTTTCATATCTGTCTCAATACGCTTCTCCCAATCCCATTTGCTTTAATCTTGCACATTAAACTCCTATGTTGGACTTCGACAAACGCTTTCTAAAAGTCCAAATATACTACATTGACTGGCTCCCCCTTGTCAACTCTACATGTTACATCTTCATAGAATTCCAACAGATTTGTCAAGCATGATTTTGCCTTCATAAATCCATACTGACTCTGTCTGATCCTGCCACTGCTTTCTAAATGCTCTGCTATAAAGTCCTCAATAATAGTTTCGAAAATATTCCCCACTACCAGTGTTAGGCTCACCTGTCTATAATTCCTTATTTTCTCTGGACCTCCTTTTTTGAATATTAAGTGACATTAGTCACCCTCCAATTGGCAAGGACTATTCCAGAGTCTACAGAATTCTGGAATGACCACCAATACATCCACTATTTCTAGAGCTACTTCCTTAAGTACTCTGGGATGTAGATTTATCAGATCATGGGGATTTATTGACCTTCAATCCCAACAGTTTTCCAAGCACAATTTCTCCCTCAGCTCTTCCCTCTCACTAAATCTTGGATCCTCCAACAATTATGGTATCTGATTTGTTTCCTCTTTTGTGAAGACAGAGCTAAAGTATGTATTCAGTTCCTCAGCCATTTTTGTTCCCGTTATGCATTCCCCAGTTTGTCTGTAGGGGACCTACATTTTGTCTTTACCACTCTCTTTCTCTTAATGTACCTGTAGAAACTCTTAGCATCAGTCTTTATGTTCTCTGCAAGTTTACTTTCGTACTCTCTTTTCCCCCTTCTTAATCAATCTCTTGGTCCCTCTTTGCTGAATTCTAAACTGCTCCCAATTCTCAGATTTATTATTTTTCTTGGCCAATCTGAATGTTTCTTCCTTGGATTGGATACGATCTCTAATTTCCTTTGTAAGCCATGGATTGGCCCTCTTACCCATTTTGCTTTTGTGCCAGACAGGAATAAACAGTTGTTTCAGTTCCCCCATGCGTTTCTTGAATGTTTGCCATTGCCTATCCACTGTCATTCCTTTTTAAGTAACTCTCCCCAATCAATCAAGGCCAACTCATGCCTCATATCCTCATCCTCATCTTCATAGTTTCCTTTTACTGAGATTCAGCACCCTAATCTCTGAATCAAAAACCTCGCTTTCCATCTTGATTTTAAAAAAGTTCTATCATGTTATGGTCGCTCTTCCCCAAAGGGTCTCGCACAGCTAGATTGGCAGTGATTCCCTTCTCATTATTTGGCGCCCAGTCTAAGATGGCCTGCTCTCTAGTTGATTCCTCCACATATCGGTCAAGAAAACCATCCTGCATGCACTCCAGGAATTCCTCCTCTGCAGCATTGTGGCTAATTTGATTTGCCCAATCTGTGTGGATTAAAATCACCCATGATCATCCATATTCCTTTATCACATACATCTCTAATTTCCTGTTTAATGCCATTCTTGACATCACAGTAGTTTGGGGGTCCATATATGACACCTACTAATGTTTTTTGCCCCTTGGTATTTATCAATTCTACCCATACAGACTCCACATTGTCAGAGCTAATATCCTTTCTCACTATTGTGTTAATTTCCCCTTTAACCAGCAATGCGGCTCTGTCATCTTTTCCTTTTCGCTTGTCCTTCCCAAATACTGAATACCCTGGGACATTCAGTTCCCATCCCTGGTCACCCTGCAGCCATGTCTCTGTAATCCTAATTATAGCATACCTGTTTACGTCTATCTGCATGATTAGTTCATCTATTTTATTGCAGATGCTCCATGCATTAAGGCACAAAGCCTTTAAACTTGTCCTTTTAACAGTGTTTGTCTCCTCCTCATTTTTTGCAATAGCCCTGGTTGAATCTTGCCCTTGGTTTCTCAGCCTATTACTTTTCTAGCTTTTTTTGGTCCTTGCTGCCTTCTTCTCTGACTCTACATTAGTTCCCATCCTCCTGGCATATTAGTTTAAACCCTCCCTAACCACTCTAGCAAACACTCCCACTAGGGCATCAGTCCCGGTCCTGCCCAGGTGTAACCCGTCCAGTTTGTACAGTCCCCATTGTCCCCATCTCTGGGCACCCCAGGGTTTTTTAACAGCTGAGTAAATAACTTTAATCAAAGTGGGGTTAGAATCCTTACAATGTGGAAGCAGGCCATTTGGCCCACTGAGTACACACCCCATCCAAAGAGCGTACTATCCAGACTCACCCCCTCTCCCTATCCCTGTAACCCTGCATTTCCCATGGCGAACCCACCTCGCCTGCACATCCCAGAACACTATGGCCAATCCACCTAACCTGTACATCTTTGGACTGTGGGAGGAACCTGGTGCACCCGGAGGAAACCCACGCAGACACGGAGTGAATGTACAAACTCCACATAGACAGTTGCCCGCTGGTGGAATCGAACCCAGGTCCTTGGCGCTGTGAGGCAGTAATGCTAACCACTGAGCCTTGGTGCCTCCTAATGTGGGATATTTGCAGTCAATTTGTGAATAGCGCAATCCCACAGGCAGCTCTTGGATAAATGGCCAAATTATCCTCTTTAGTGGGATAACTGTTGGTGAGAACAGCTAGGGACCACCACTCTGTTACTATCATTAGTGCCATGAAACCTTTCACCTTCATCCTCACAGGACAAATAGAGTCTCAGCTTCACATCTCATCTGAAAGCATAGTGGTGAGTTATCATTGAACCCAGGCTAACACTGTTATGTTTATTGTAGGTATTTGATGTACCTTGCAAGTGTCATAACTTGAAATTAAAATTTTTTTATTCATTTCTGGGATGTGGGCGTCACTGACCAGTTCAGCATTTGTTGCCTGTCCCTTCTCTCTATCAGGAGAGGATGTTGGGAGCTACCTTCTTGAACCACAGAGCCCTTGGGGATGTAGAGGCAACCCATGCTGTTGAAAAGTGAGTTTCCAGGCTTTTGACACCAAGACAGGGAAGTAGTAGTGATATGGTTCCAAGTCAGGGTGGGGTGTGACTTGGTGGTATACCATGCATCTGCTGTCATTGTCCTTCTAGGTGAGGAGGGGTTCATGGGTTCAGAAGGTCCCTTAGAAGTAGCCCACTTGAATTGATGCGGTGCATGTTCTAGATGGTAAACACTGCTGCGACTGTGCATTGATGATGGAGGGAGTGAATTTCGAAGGTGTTACATGCAGTGCCAAGCAGGCTGCTCTGAGTGGATGGTATCAAGGTTCCTAAGTGTCTTTGGAGCTGTACCCGTTCAGGCAAGTGGGGAATATTCCATCACACTTTTGATTTGTAGATGGTGGACTGCTTTAAGGAGACAGGAAGTGAGTTACTCAGTTAACCTCTGACCTGCTCTTGTAGCACACATTTAAATGGCTACTGTAGTTCACCTTCTAGTCAATGGTAACCCCAGGATGTTGATAGTGGGGAATTCAGTGATGGTAACGCCATTGAATGTCAATGGGTAGATTCTTACTGTGTGGTGATGGTCATTGCCTGGTACTTGTGCAGCACAAGAGATACTTGCCACTCATAAGCCTAAACCTGAATGTTATCCAAGTTATGCTGCACATACAGTGTCTGAAAAGTCACAGATTTTATTCCCTGTAAACTTACCACTTTCTAGATTACAGAATCCAAATAGACAAGAGCACCGAGAAAGGTACATTGTGCTACAGTGCTACACTGTGACAGTGACTTAAAGTTCAGGACGGAAATTAGATTTCATCTATTCAGTAATCTTCCAGAGCCCATTCCCAATTAGCAGGGAAAGTTTCGGTGGGACTGGCTCAGAGCGGATTCTGATTCTGTTTGAGCAGCAGAACAATCTATAACTGTGGGACATGTCAGCATTTCAAGCCTCTGTTTTGGAAGAGGGAAATGTTCTATTTTCAGACACCAGTTTTTTATTTTCAAAGCATGGCTTGTGGTTTACATTGCTATTGGTGGCTGTCGAGTGTGTTTTTGACAGTAATCCACGGATTACTGTCATAATGTTGGAAAACAGATTTTTCTCTTTCTGAAGTGCAAATCCTGTTTTGGAAGTAGGTTCAAAGAGATTTGGCTTCCCTTCACCATTGACAACTGTGGGATGAGCAAAGGTGCCACTTCCAGTCAGCCATTTTGTTTTTACCTTTCTTTATTTTTTGCATGCCTCCTCACATTTCAGTAGACAACAACAAAGATTTGCCTTGTTCAGTCCAACAGCTTTATCTTTTGTAGGCAATTTCACCCCAACTCTCTCTCCTGCCCCTCTTGTATCCAGAAAAATCCTTTGACCCTTGATATGGTGCAATCCACCAAGGTAGCATACTGTAAATCAATCCTCATTATTCGTGGAGTCATAGCAAATGTGAAAGATTTCTGGCAAGGTATGCACAGTACCTTAATATACCTGATATTCACCCCAAGGTGGATAGCATGCACCAGGTTTCTGTGCTAAACAAGAATTCTTATTTATCATAAGTAATTGGACGATAGCTATAGGATGGCACGCTGGCTCAGTGGTCACCACTGCTGCCTCACGGTGCCAGGGATCCAGGTTTGAGACCAGCCTTGGGCAACTGACTGTATGTATGGCGTTTGCACATTCTCCCGTGTCTGCGTGGGTTTCCTCCCACAGTCCAAAGATGTGCGTGTTAGGTGGATTGGCCATGCTAAATTGCCCATAGTGTCCAGGGATGCTCAGACTAGGTGGGTTAGCCATAGGAAATGCAGGTTTACAGGGTTAGGGTCTGGGTGGGATGCTCTTCGTTGGGTCAGAATGAACTCAATGGGCTGAATGGCCTGCTCCACATTGTTGGAATTCTGTGATTCTATATGGAAACGGACCAAACTATTGACCTGTATCACTACTATCTAAAATTCAAATCCCCTTAAGCTCCCTTTTGCAGACATGCACACAGACAAAACAATTAGGCAGAAGAGGTAGAAAAATGTGAAAGTCAGCTCCGTTATCTTTGCTTCCCAATTCTGATTTGAGGTGAGCTCTCTTCGGCTAGGCCAGCCCCTGCTGTTCTGTCGCCTTCCTCTGGAAGCTTCCATTGGTTTGTAAGCCATACAGTGTGCCTGATCCACATGTAAATAACTGCTCGTCTGCAACTTGCAGGAATCCACAGCCGCAAGGAGAGGCAATGACTTAGTGGTGTTATCGCTACACCATGAATCCAGAGGTGATGTTTTTGGGCACCTCGGTGCTAATCCTGCCAAGGCAGAAGGTGGATTTTGAATTCACTAAAAATTAAATCTAGAATGTAGTGTTTAATGGTCACCATGAACCATTGCTGATAGTCAGGGATAAACCCCATCTAGTTGACCAATTAGAATTAGGTTTTATTGTCACATGTACTCAAGTACAGGAACACAGGAGTACAGTGAAGAGTGTTCAATGTCACTATTCCCACCACCACCTTGGGTACAAAATCTTAGCTACAAAGCAAAGGGAAAGCAGACGGAGCAGATGAGCTCTGGGCAGGAGCCCACAAGCTGCGTTGCTACTCCACCACCATAATGCCCATTTGGGGAGGGAACATGCCATCCTTACCTAGTCTGGCCTACATGTAGCTCCAGACCCACAGCAATGTGGCTGACTCTTTAACAATTAGGTAAGAAATGCTGGCCCAGCCAGCAACACCCACATCTCATGAATTTTTTTAAAAAAAAACAAAAGACAGAGTTCACGACAGATGTTGAATTCTTTGCTGTGGGATAATGCAGCTATCCTGTTTTATTTTAAAAAAAAAAATCCTTTCTCCTTAGGCCCACAGTTTTTAAAGTCTCAAAAATAAGAAGTTTACCAATTCGCCAAATGGTGTGATGATGAACTGTGGGTGGCTTCACAGCCAAGTGGAGTCCTGGGCTTATGGAATGGTTACTGCGGCGACATTGAGGGGAAGATTTTGGTTAGTTTTGGGACTGGGCCATTGACCCTGGGGTATTGCGGGAGAAACCCGTGATGTTGCTGAGGGAAGTTGGTTCTATAAAGGCCAGAGTCTATGACTTTCTGGTGTCTCTGGCTTTGTGCAGTGCTGATTGGTGGCTTCACCTGCAAAGCTTTTGGAAGCTGAATATTCCCCTCAAAACCATCAGAAACACACCTTGCTAATGCATTGGTTTTTCCCCTCGTGGCCAACTGAATCATTCATGGGAAGCATTGGGGTTTTGTTTTTCCAAATCCATTCCCGAGACATGAGCTTCACAGGTGAAATCAGCGTTTACTGCCCATCCCTAATTGCCCTTGAGGTCAGTGGTGAATCACTTGCCTTGTACCATTGTAGCCTATCCGGTGTTGGCTATTCCTGCAGTGCTGTTAGGATGGGAATTCCAGGATTTTGAGCCAGATACCACAACGGAATGGCGATTATAGTCCCAAGGCAGGGTGGTTTATCACTTGATAGTGATGTTGCCTCTAAGGATGCTGTGCAGCTCTCCACGTGAGATAACTGGGAATGCCCAAAATTCAATCAGTCTGCCTTCACTTTCTGTTGCCCTTTTTTGGACTCCCGCTGGATTGAAGCTATTTGCTGGCAAAATGTTTTGTCAATGGGGTCAAATTGTTTTTCCAATAGCTTTGCCTTGATTGTGATATTACTCCGAGAGGATTTATGTCTGATAGAAAGTCATCTGGTGCTTTGTGAGGGAGGGTTCGGAGAAGATGAGGGAACCTCTGCCAAAAGAAGACATTTGATGTTTCAAAGATGCCTCGAGGGAAGAGCGAGGAAGGTGGTGATTGATGCAAATTGACTTTTGGCTTTCCCTCATTGAGTGAGGTCCCAGCCATATCAATGTCACGGCAGCTTGGACTGGGAGGGAAGATGGTAAACCAGAACCCAGGGTGGACCAATCATAGAATCCCTACAGTGTGGAAGCAGGCCATTTGGACCATCAGGTTCACACTGACCCTCTGAAGAGCTACCCACCCCCCCCCCCCCCATACCTGCATACCTACCCTATCCCTGTAACCCTGCATTTCCCATGGCTAATCCATAATGGAGAATGAGATGACATTTTGGTGCTTTGGGAAGTAGCTTTGGTACCACTGTGTGCCTTGCCAGATGAAATGGTGGAGCCTGCGATGGGATAGTTCGCAAATATTACGGCGATAACTGGACCTGTGAAGCTTTCACATTCTCTTGTCATCCCAAATCAGTTATTTTCCAACTGAATCCATCCCCAAAAGTGAGAAACAGAAGGGGAACGTAATCTAATTTAAACCATAGATGGCTCATTATGTGGTGTTCCTGCAGGATGTGCTTGTGACACAGTCATAAATACTAATTAATAATCATCATTTTTCTGAACAAATAATTTATGCCTTTAATTTCCAACCAGCTCAGGTACCTGAAAGTTCATTCCTGGCACAGATTTCCCCACTTAGACTGCTTGACATTTCCAATTCGTTATGAATCTTTTGAAAGATGCCGTGATTATTTGTTATCCCTTAACCCTATTTTTCTCGTGAGCTACTGAAACAGCAAAATAAACAGATGATGAGCAGTGTGTTTAAAGTTCATAAACCCGAAGGAGAGGGGGAAAAGATTTCCCTTTGTTTGATGATGACACAGTCATAAACCCATTTGGATGAATGGGTTTACAATTTAATTACAGCCAGCCCACAGGGAATGCCTTCTATCAATGGTTGTTGAGAGTTAAAAGGAAATCTCTTTATCAGGTAAAGTAATTGAAACAGTGAGAGGTTTAATATAGATGATGAGCTGGTCTGTGAAATCAGTGCATGATTTGAGAAACTTTGTCCTATTAACAATTTCTCTGACATCAGTTTCTTCCTTCTGTCACTTCACCAAATTGGTTTATTCCAGGAAATAACAATAGAATTAATATCGACCAGCATGGACTGTTGTATCTGATCAATGGGCATGTTCTTGAGATTAGTTTACTATTTTTTCTTTGTTCAATAGAGGTGGGTGTTGCTGTCTAGGCCACAATTATTGCCCAGTCCTAATAGATGTTCTTCCCAATCTGATCAGAAACACAATCTTTCTGTACATTGGACTTCCCCATTGTGACTCATGAAGTGTTCTCTGTAAAATGCCTCCATTGCTCCATCTTAATCTATTCCTGGGACGGGAACTTTTGCTTGGCTAAGTCCACATCCCCAAATGTCCTAAAATTTAGTGGCGAGCCGTCACCTTTGAATCCCAAATGGTGTGGATACCTCTACAGTGCTGTTAGGGAAGTAGTTCCAGGAATTAGACTCTCAGATGTTGCAGGAATGGCAATATAGTCTGAATGCGGGTGCCTTTTGAGTTGTTTATGATCACATTCTCAGTGACCCTGTTGCGTGTTCCTCTTCTATCCATGTGGGGCAGAGTGAGAACGACCAACATTGGATGTAATTGACGTTCAGAAGGTGAGCTGCCTTCTTTAATCACTGAGGGTCAGTCGATGTATGTATACCCACAACACTGCTAGGAAAGGAGTTTTAGGACGTGGATCCAGTGTCAGTGAAAGAACAGCAATAAAGGGAATCCAGCGAACGTTCACCAGACTGATTCCCGGAATGGCAGGACTGACCTATAAGGAAAGACTGGATCAAACTGGGCTTGCATTTGCTGGAATTTAGAATATAGGGGATCTTGTAGAAACATATATAAAAATCCTGATGGGACTGGACAAGCTAGATGCGGAAGAATGTTCTTGATATTAGGAAAGTCCAGAATTAGGGGTCAAAGTCTAAGAGTAAAGGGTAAGCTATTCAGCGCAGGGATGAGGAAGAATTTCTTCACTCGGAGTTGTGAACCTGTGGAATTCTCTCCCACAGGAAACTATTGGGGCCAGTTCATTAGATATATTGAAGAGGGACTGGATGTGGCTCTTGTGGCTAAAGGGATCGAGAGGAATGGGGAGAGGGCGGGAATGGGATATTGAGATTGCATGATCAGCCACGATCACATTGAACGGTGGTGCAGGCTCAAAGGGCCGAATGGGCTTCTCCTGCACCTATTTTCTATATTTAATGTCGCCACAATCAGGATGGTATGCAGCTGGAAGGGGCCCTGCAGATGGTGGTGTTCCCATACATCTCCTGCCCTCATCCTTCCAGATGGTGGAGGCTATGGGTTTGGAAGGTGACGTTGGTCAGCTTGTAAATGGTACATGCAGCTGTCACTGTGCATCGACGATGGAGGAAGTGAAATTTGAAGTTGGTCAGTGGGATGTTTAATGAAGTAGCAACTCTGTCTGGATAGTGTCAAGATTCCTGGAACTGCGTAGATCCAGGCAAGTGGAGAATATGCTGTCACACTTGCTGATGTGTTTTGATGCTGTCATGAGAGTAGCTGTCTCAATGTGTTGGCTCACATATCTCCTACTGTGTGATCTTAACCTTTGATACTGAAGTGAAACATTGACTCACCATCACAGTCACTCGGTACATCATAAATATCATCTCACCATAACCAGGGCTCTCACCAACTTGGTGAAGTGTTGAAACTCATCTTCAGATGCCCGAAAGAAATGGCACAGTAACCTAAACAGTTCTGTATTGTCTTTCACAGACAATGAAGTACTCTTCTAGTCTAGTCATTGACTGCCATGTATCCTACGTTAAGACAAGCTGTATACAGCAAAATTCCACAAACTGTAACGTGATAATGACCAGTTTGTCTGTCTGTCTGTCTGTCACTGTTATTGGCTTGTGGATAAATATTAAATCTGAGCTCCTTCCTGCTCTCTCATTTTGGAAGTCAAAACTCCAAAGGCACAATTTGAAAGAGGGCTGGGTAGTGTTGGCCTCTGCCTAACTCAGATGGCTGGTTTGTGGATCAGATTAGCAACGAGTGTGGAGTGCAATCCTAATTCTGCCAGAGTTAAACTCAAGCTCTTCTTGAGGCAAATCCTGGGAATTTGTTCACTGAACCATGATGAAACACCGTCACTTTTCCACGAGTGCAGAGGCCACGAAACGGGTTTCAACTTCAACTCGGTCAGAATTTGGATTGCACTCCACACTGTGGCTGCTAATCTGATCCATAAACTAGCCATTTAGCTGACTGAGTTAAGTAAACCACACAAACACTTTCAAATGGTATCTTGAATGCCTTGACTTCCAAATAAGAGAGCAGTCGGCAGTCTGTATTTAATAGGTTGTCGAAGTGTCTGCCTCTGACAGGGCAGCACTCCCTCAGTGCTGCAGTGCAGTATCGTGAGTCATTCATCCTTTTTTTTTCCTTTATTCATTCACGGGATGAAGGCATTGCTGGCCAGGCAGCATTTATTGCCCATCCCTAATTGCCCAGAAGGCAGAGTCAACCACCTTGCTGTGGGACTGGAGTCACGTGTAGGCCAGACCAGGTCAGGATGGCAGTTTCCTTCCCTAAAGGACATTGTGAACCAGGTGGGTTTTTCCGACAACCGGCAATGGATTCACGGTTGTCATTAGACTCTTAATTCCAGATATTTTATTGAATTCAAATTCCACCATCTGCCATGGTTGGATTCGAACCTGGGTCCCCAGAACACTATCTGGGTCTCTAGATTAATAGGCCAGCGATAATACTACTAGGCCATTGCCTCCCCAATCTGGCCAGAAAGAGGCTCCTAACCACCCTTTTATAAATGAATAGGTTGGTCAACGTGTGGAAATGTTTACTTCTGGGGGGAAAAGAGACAGTTCAGTATGTCTCAGGAACGCTGTGAGCTGTTGCTTCTGGCAAGGCTGCGTGATAGCAAATGTTATCACAACAATTACTAATTTCCAGGGGCACAAACCAAGTCTTTTTGTGCAGAAGTGCCAGTTGGAATGTCAAACGTGGAACAAACCAGCTCTTAACCCGAAGGGGCCGGGATGGAGGTCACTGCCGACAGCTATGGGACCAGTCCGTAACACAAAACCATCAGGACAGAGGCTAGTAGTCACACACGTGTGCCCCCACCTACCCGGGGAGCTGGAATGTTTGTTGTGGTATTTCCTGAGACTCCAGAAACAGGAGGCGGGCTGCAGAGAGCAGCTTTTCATTCGGGGGCTGGGAGAACGCAGCAGACCTGCTGCGGAGAAACTGGTTTGGCCCTCTGCTAATTGTCTGCATTGTTTAGCCAGTCACTATTAATTAAAATGGGAAGGAGTGCGAGACACAATATGAACTTTTGCTTGTGCAATCTGTGAAAATTGGTGATTTGCGAATTTAATTGGTTTCTGCATTTCAGTACCGGTTAATTAGATTCAGCCCTGTTGGGAGAGCTTGTTTTCTTGAGTGCCAACAAACTTAATAAATGCCATAAATGTTTACCAGTCACAGTAATGCAGTGATGGAGTTGACTGTTGAAATTACTAATACAGGCCTGACACATTATAACAGTTCACCAACGAGGCAGCGCCAAGTGTACATTGTGTCATAATATTGTGACTTCTGTAAAGTTGGCCACTTTCTCCCTTGAGCTGTTGCTGTGTAGTCCAACAATTAATTGACCTATTACTTATTTATTGCGTTTTCCTTGCGCTTTTTCCCACACGGGCACATCTCAAACCTCTTCACATCTTACTTTTTTACTTCTAATAGGCTGCTCCCAGTGTGCAGGCACAGCCAGAAGCCAGACAGGTTCGGGGTTCAGTTCCATCCAGGTCGGTTTTGCCAAGTTAACGTTAAATTTGCCACTGGCTGTTTCGTGCCCGTTAATCAGGCAGTGTTGACTGGCCTGTGCAACCAGTGTAGGAGAGGAGAGGTGGTGGCATAACTCTGGGTGCCAGCACAGCTGAACGTCAACCATCCCACGGTGGCATTCCTAAAGAGTATGAGAGTTCTCCTCGGTCAAGATTTATCTATCTTAAACTTGGGTAAAATGAGATGATCTGGCCATCTAGCACATTGCTGCTTGTGGGAGTTTACTGTGCGCAGTTTCTGTGTCATGCTTCCACATTGTAACACTTCCAAAAAAAAAGGTTCATTGGCTATCAAGCGCTTGGAGTTGTCTGACAGTTGTGAATGCAAGTCTGTCTTCCATTCTGTGCTCTGTCTCTTGAGGCACTGAGGGATGTGTCTGATACCAGACAATGAATTCGAGGATGATGGCAGAAGCTAATATTCCAAATGTTGCTCACTTGTAAGTGAACTGTGTTAAAAGAGGCACAGATTTGTGTGTGCGTGTCTGTGTGTGTGCGTGCGCGCACACGTGCAGACTGAGTACTGGATGACTAGCCTGTACACATGGGATTGCATGAGTGTGTTTGAGAGTGTGAGAGGGCTGAGGAAATGATTGAGCACATGTGTTTGTGGCAAAATTCTAAACTGATTTCTATTGTGGTCAGCTCAATGGAGTCCTGCCACACAGGGTCTTGTGTAACCAACAGGATTGACAAGGCACTAACTCCGGTCAGGCTTTGTAAGTTTACTTGTTTCTTTTTGTTCCTGGAGAAGGTAGGGGTGGATGAGGTAATTGAATGGACTGTTTGCACTAAATAAAGCAAGGTTGAAAATTGGCCAGCAGTTGAACTAGCCCCAAAACCGGTTTTTCTTTAATTAAAAAGTATTCCTTCTCGTCTTTACCTGAACGAATGATGCACTTTCTAATTAGGTTGCCCAGTGTGAATTTCATCTCGCTGAGACTGTCTCTCTCAGTACAACTCTCCAAGATCTCTGCACTCATCCAATTCTGCCTCCTTGTGGATACCAAATTCTACCTGCTGCACAATCGGCAGGAGTCTCCTCGATAGCGAAGGCCTCAGTGAAGAGTGGTAGTTAGATAAAGAACCTACAGAAACCTGTGAGCTGGTT
>NC_063365.1:16796910-16814893 GCF_021869965.1 Rhincodon typus | reverse complement strand
TGTGTGAGTGAGTGTGTGTGTGAGAGAGAGTGTGTGTGTCTGTGTGTGTGTGAGAGAGAGTGTGTGTGTCTGTGTGTGTGTGTGTCAGGGTGAGTGAGTGTGTGTGTGAGAGAGAGTGTGTGTGTCTGTGTGTGTGTGTGTCAGGGTGAGTGAGTGTGTGTGTGAGAGAGAGTGTGTGTGTCTGTGTGAGTGAGTGTGTGTGTGAGAGAGAGTGTGTGTCTCTGTGTGTGTGTGTGTCAGGGTGAGTGAGTGTGTGTGTGAGAGAGAGTGTGTGTGTCAGGGTGAGAGAGTGTGTGTGTCTGTGTGTGTGTGTGTCAGGGTGGGTGGGGTAAGTGGTGGTGTTAGGATGGGAACTTGCAGGTGGTAGTGTGTCTACTGCCTTTGTCCTTTTAGCCGGTGGTGGTTGTGGGTCTGGAAAGCGTTGTCGTTGGTTTCTTGCTCCTGTGCATTTTGTAGATGGTACCCACTGCTGCCACTGTACATCAGTGCTAAAGGGAGTAAATTTTGAAAGTGGTGAATGTGGTGCCAATCGCAGCTTTGTCCTGGATGGTGTTGAGATTCTGAGTGTTGGAGCTGCACCTATCCAGGCAAGTGGGAAACATTGCATCGCATTCCTAACTTGTGCCTTATAGATGGTAGTTTAACAGTGCCTTGCTGCTTCCAGTGTAAAGTCAGCATCAGCTCTTCAACACATTGGGTAACTACATTTAGGAACTGATTGGACTGACTGAATGCTATCTGATAACTCAACAGATTGGCACATTACTGAGTGAAAATCTGTTTGACAGGTTATAAAACCTCAAACCCTTGTTCATGGACTGAGGGTCAGAATCAAACTGTTCAAAGGACATATAAAAGTGTGGTTAAAAAGATGTTTGCCTTCATTGCTCAGTCCTTTGAGTATAGGAGTTGCGAAGTCATGTTAAGGTTGTACAGGACATTGATGAGATCTCTTCTGGAATTCTGTGTCCAGTTCTTGTCACCCACTTATAACAAGGATATTAATAAGCTGGAGAGGGTTCAGAAGAGATTTACCAGGATGTTGCCAGGTATGGAAGGTTTGAGTTATAAAGAAAGGCTGGATAGGCTGGGACTTTCTTCACTGGAGTATAGGAGGTTGAGAGGTGACCTTATAGAAGTTTATAAAATCATGAGGGGTACAGATAGGAATAATGGTAGGTGTCTTTTCCATAGGATGGGAATTTCAAGACTAGGGGACACATTTTTAAGGTGAGAAGAGAGATTGAAAAAAGACATGAGGGACAAATCTTTAACACAGAGGATGATTCACTTGTGAAATGAACTTCCTGAGGAAGTGGTGGATGTGGGTATAATTACAATGTTTAAATGTGCCTATTGCCACATTGCCTTCTTCATTTTTCTGAAGAAGGGTCCAGACCTGCTTTCCTGCTCCTCTGATGCTGCTTGGCCTGCTGTGTTCATCCAGCTCTACACCTTGTTATCTCAGATTCTCCAGCATCGGCAGTTCCCACTATCCCTCTCACACATCTCTCAACTTATTTGTATCTTTCTTGCCATTGATTTGCCTGTTCTCCTGGGAATTATTTTCTCGTGTTTTCAGAAAGATACAGTCGCACACCAAGAGATAGGCATTGGAACTGGAAGGAGGTGAGCATTGCACATGGTGCTTTAGGCTGGATCTCTTTGTGCCCGTCAACAGGAGTCCTGCATGGAAAAGCTCAACCACCCAGCTACTTTTCTTTTCATTTATGGAGCCAGGGTTGTGGCCCAGTATTTATTTCCCACCCCTAATTGCCCTTGAACTGAGTGGCTCGTTAGGCCATTTCACAAGGCGTTTCAGAGTCAGTCACATTGCTGTGGGTCTGGAGTCACATGTTAGATAGAAGACTTCCCTCCTTAATGCACATTGGTGAACCAAATGGGTTTTTATAACAATCAACAGTGGTTGCTCGCCATTAGGCTTTTAATTCCAGATTTTTACCATCTGCCTTGGTCAGACGCAAATCCACTTCCCCAGAACATTATACGAGGATTGTGGATTGCTGGCCCAGTGACATTAGCTCTAGGCCACCAGCTTCTATATTCCTTACTTTCTTTTTTACTGCCTCCTTCCTGCGCTGGTTCATCTTCTAAATACAGCTCTTCGTGTTGCAATGATTTGTATCTTTGCTGCATTGCAGCATGTGCAGTGTGTGATGGTGAAGGTGGAAGGTAGGAGACGTACTGTAACGAGTCTCTGACCTCTCCAACCATGAAAGCGCTTGGTCAGGATTTTGAATTGGGGTGCCCTCTCGTATTTGCTTTGTGGTTGGTAGTAACATTTGTAGACCAGGAAACAGGAACTGTGCGACATTCAGTTTCCCGATGTAAAATGGGTAAATTGATGAGTGGCATCTGCACACTCATTCTGTTCTGGAAATGAACCACCCATTATGATCAATAGGCATCAAGAGGCAGTGTCTGAAATGGCCTTTAGGCTCAAAGCACACATACACATTGGGAGACCCTCCCCAAATCGCTGTCTGCAAAAGGAGCTGTGCATGTTCAGGTTAATATCTTCAAACGCTCAGAGGCCCAATAAGCGGAGAGATCGGTGGGTAAAGGAAATTTTGAAAACATTTTATACACGTAGAGCTCCTTTCGGACTTGCTGCTGGCCATTGCCTGCTCTCCTGCCGGACTATTCTCCTGATAGGTTTGACTGACTAGACCTTCTGTCATTGCTATCCCTTGGTGACTACTAGGAGGTCCCTGGGACCATGAATAGCACCTACAGCTCACGAGTGCTTCACTGAGATCAGCAAATCAATCTGCCACATTCCTGCTTTCAGCCCCTTCAAGCATGATCCAGATTACAGACCGAGAGCTTATTTGCTCTTCGGGTGAATCCTGAGTCACCTCCTTGGATGGCAAACTGGATTCGTTTTATGATTCATTTGTGGGATGTGGGCGTCGCTGGCTGAGCCCAGCATTTATTGCCTGTCCCTAGTTGCCCTTGAGAAGGTGGTGCTGAGCTGCCATCTTGAACTGTTTCAATCTGCCTGCTGTGGGTTGTCCCACAATGCCATTAGGGAGGGAATTCCAGGATTTTGACCCAGCGACAGTGAAGGAACGGTGATATATTTCCAAGTTAAGATGTTGAGTGGCTTGGAGGGGAACTTGAAGGCAGTGTTGTTCCCATATATCCCCTGCCCTTGTCCTTCTAGATGGAAGTGGTCGTGAGTTTGGAAGGTGCTGTCTGAGGATCTTTGGTGAATTTCTGCAGTGCATCTTGTAGATGGTACACACTACTGCTACTGAGCGTCGGTGGTGGAGGGAGTGGATGCTTGTGGATGTAGTGCCAATCAAGCGGGCTGCTTTGTCCTGGATGGTGTCAAGCTTCTTGAGTGTTGTTGGGGCTGCACTCATCCAGGCAAGTGGGGAGTATTCCATCACACTCCTGACTCGTGCCTTGTAGATGGTGGACAGGTTTTGAGGAGTCAGGATGTGAGTTACTCACCACAGTATTCCTAGCCATGTTAGGGCAGATATTCTGGGCAATGGTTGAGAACAAGTGGAAGCATCAAATAAGAGGCTATGGCAATCTCCAGCGCTACTGTCAATGTTGCTACAGCTGTTGACTGGAGGTTCTTCAATAGCAGGCACTACTCCAACTTAGCCTTCTAATGTAAACAAATTAAAGACTTGCATTGATATGGGACCCACAGCACATTATAGTCACTGTGGTGCTGAGTAAAGTCACTGTTGTAATGTAGTAAGTTGGGTAGTCAAAGTGCAGCAAAGTGCAACAAACAGTAACGAGGCAATGTTTGAGTGATGTTTGTTGAGGGATAAATATCGACTGGAATATTGGGAGAACACTTTTTTTACGATATGGTGCCTTGGGATCTTTACTATTCACCTGAGAGGGCAGGTAAGGCTGTGGTTTGAAGCCTCACCTTGATGACAATGTCCATTACTCCCTTCAGTGGAGCTATTCCTGAAACAGTACAGGTAGTTCTGCTATAACGCGCATTTCGTTAACGTACATTGGCCGTAACACAATTGATGAATAGTGGACACAGTTTGGATAACATGAACTTTCTGGTGTACAGGTGTAGCGATTTTCTATAGCGATTACCCTACAACATGATTTTCTATAGCACAAAGTCACACAAGAATGCAACTATCGCGTTACAGGAAAACTACCTGTACACCTAATGGGTCTACATAGCAACAGATCCAAAGGTTAGACTTCAAGACCTGGTAATCCATGTCTCTTTCCACACAATCAATTCCACTGCTATGTCAGTCAGTAACCAAGGACACGATCTTAACATAATTGGCAAAAGAATGGGAGATGGTTTGGCAGGTGGATCAGGAGGAGAGGTAAGATATTACTTTTCTAAGTAATGATATTTATAATGTGCCTGAAAAAATGGAGGAAGCAGTTTCAATTATATGTCTCCTCAAAGGGAAACTGAATAAACACATGAGAAGTTGGTGAAGAGAGCATCACGGCTATCAGAAAGGAGTAGGAACTAGAGTCATAGAGTTATAGAGATGTACAGCACAGAAACAGACCCTTTGGTCCAACTCATCCATGCCGACCAGATATCCTAAATTAATCTAGACCCATTTGCCAGCATTTGGCCCACATCCCTCTAAACCCTTCCTATTCATATACCCATCCAGATGCCTTTTAAATGTTGTAATTGTACCAGCCTCCACCACCTCCTCTGTGAGCTCATTCTAAGCACCACCACCATCTGCATGAAAATGTTACCCTTCAGGTGCCTTTTAAATCTTTCCCCTCTCATCTTAAACCTATGCAGTCTAATTTTGGACTCCCCTACCCTGGGGAAAAGACTTTGGCTATTCACCCTATCCATGCCGCTCATCTTTTTGCAAACTTCTATAAGGTAATCCCTCAGCCTCTGATGCTCCAGGGAAAATAACCTCAGCTATTCAGCCTCTCTCTATAGCTCAAACCTTCCAACCCTGGCAACATCCTTGTAAATCTTTTCTGAACCCTTTCAAGGTTCACAACATCCTTCCTATAGCAGGGAGACCAGAACTGTTAGTGAACTCTGTTAGTGAACAGTCTCAATGAGCTGTGCCATGATGATGGATCAGATCACCATGGATCTATCAAACTTTTAATCCCAACTTTGCTTTTTAAGAGAAGACTGCTACAGTCAAGATGTAAATTCCATGGTTGTCTAGAGAGAGGTAGCCTGGAATGTCATACCTAATGAGTTGTCAAGGAAGCTTCAAAAGGAGGGACTTAAAAGGGGAGAGATGTATGACAAACTGTCCTGCAATTGCTTGGGAGTTATCCCAGTCTGCGAACATGATGGGAGAAATGACTGCTGTCTGGATGAGAGACATATTGTTGTGTTTTCCTGTTTGATGAATTTATAAGAACAGTGGTTAAAAGCCAGTTCAAACCTAAACTGTGTGCTATTGGAAGAAGGTGTGCTAGTGAGCTGAGGTGTAGCAGCCTGAGTTTGAGTATAGGTTTACTGTGAAGATCAGAGTCAAAGAGCCATTCACTAGTCACCTCTACATTGCAGGTAAAGACCTTTATGACTCTGAGTGCTAGAAACCAGCTGATAGCCCCTCAAATGGCAACAGAAAGAAAGGATTTCAACTAAGCTGCAAAAGCAAGAATCCTAAAATCAAATGTTCACCTATTAATGTACACCATGTACCCCTCACAACTGATTCATAGAAACTGATCCTTAATAAAAACCGAAAGAACTGCAGATGCTGTAAAGTAGAAATTGCTGGAGAAGCTCAGCAGGTCTTGCAGCATCTGTGGAGAAGAATCAGAGCTAACGTTTTGTATCGAGAAATCTGTTCTGAGGAAGGGTCACGCGATCTAAAATGTTAACTCTGATTTCTCTCCACAAATGCTTCCAGTCTTGCTGAGCTTCTCTAGCAATTTCTATTTGTGAGACTGATCTTTATATCATTTAACTTTTATTTTGTTTTGGCCACACGTCTCATTTCAAGTCTGTGTGTATGTGTGTTGCGTTATTTTTTCTTCTCATGTTTAAGGACTAATAAATCACTTTTCTGTTAACTCAAGAAAGCCTGGTTAAACTGATCCCTTTTAAAACACAAATTCATTTGTTCTGAGAGAAAAGTAGCCACAGGGGAGGAGATCCTTTGGAAATTAACCTTGAGGTGACCAAGCGTGGATGGGGAGGGGCTGGATTAAAAAAAGGGAAACCAGTGAACCGTCCTCAACTAGGAGATTGACAACCCCATGGTAGCTTGAGGAACCTTAACCAAGGTCTGTTCATACCACTGAATGGCTTCCTTCCGTACTGTCAGATTTTTAAATTCAAAGTGCCACAGTAGTGAAGCACTGAATACAATGCCCATATTGCAATCCATGCTGAGCAGCTCTAACCAAAATCATTAGTTACCCAGGACTGTTTCAGATGGACAAAACCACCTATCATGGAATTGTGGAAGGAACATATGACACAAACAATAGGAGAGCCAGCAGCTTCTTCATTCTCCCCACAACAGGCAATGTGGCTTTGATTGCCTGCCAGCATGATCTGCAACTACACCTAAATTCCATCTCTCAATGCCAACAGTGTGAATTGCAACAGTCAGTAATCAGAAGCTGTGCTCTAACCTACAATCACCATCGTGTTCCTGTTTCCCTCTCAAATGTACTACTGCTGCTACACTCTATTACTGATGGCAATTTTCTAGCCAAAAGGTTCCTATTTGCAGCTATTCAGCTTTGGTTTGGACACTCTAGGTTTCTGTACAAAGCTTTTTAATTTTGTCTCCTTAGCCCCAGATGCTTGTAAAGTAGACTGCCATATTTTGGGATTGTTTGACCATTTTCCAACAGAAAGGATCTGGAAAAAATGTGTTTTTCTTACAATAATGAAAGTACATTCATCTAAGTTTGGATGCAGAAGACCCCTCTGCCAATGCTGGTTAAACGCTAATGAAGATTTCTCCAAGATCAATAATAAATCATTCAGAACCCTAACCCAGTGATTGATAAATTGCTCAAAAACTACTCCCCCCACCCACCCCCGCTTGTCCTGCAAAGTTTCTGGTTCGAGCAACTTAGTTGGCATTTCCTTCTGATGTGATGGTAAGAGATTAAAACAAGTTAGAAAAGCACTTTAAATCACTCAGTTGTTTTTAAAAACAGGAGGCTGCAAGGTCAGTTCAATCCAGCTGAGGCTGCTACATCAGTATTTAAAGCAAGGAAGGAAATACTTGCATTTGTATAGTGTTTCAGGAAACTCTGAAGTAGCTTACAGCCAATTAAATACTTAGAGTCATGGAGCCATACAGCATGGAAACAAACCCTTTGGTCCAACTAGTCAACGCCGACAATGTTCCCAAATTATCTTAACCCACCTGCTGCATTTGGCCCATATCCCTCCAAACATTTCTTATTCATGAACATATCCAAATGTCTTTTAAATGTTGAATCTGTACCTGCATCCATCGCTTTCTCTGACAGTTCATGCCATGCACTAAACACTTGCAGTTCAAAAAATGTGTTAAATACTTCTCTCACCTTAAAAATACGCCCCCTAGTTTCGAACTCACACACCCCAGGGAAAAGATCTTTGCTATTCACCTTATCTATGCCACTCATGATTTTATGAACCTTTATAAGGCCACCCTTCAACCTCCTACGGTCCAGTGAAAGAAGTCCACGCTTATTCAGCCTATTTTTATAACTCAAACCTTCCATTTCCAGCAACATCCTGGTAAATCTTTTCTGAGCCCTCTCCAATTTAATAATATCCTTCCTATAACAGGGTGACCAGAACTGCACACAGTACTCCAGAAGAGGCCTCACCAACATTCTGTACAACCTCAACATGATGTCCCAACTCCGATACTCAATGGTCTGAGCAATGAAGGCAGGCGTGCTAAACGCCTTCTTAACCGCCCTATCTACCTGTGATGTAAATTTCAAAGACTTATGTACCTGAACCCCCTAGGTCTCTCAGTTCTACAACACTACCCAGGGCCCTACCGTTAATTGTATAAGTCCTGCCCTTGTTTCTTTTACCAAAATGCAATACCTTGCATTTATTCAAATTAAACTCCATCTGCCACTCCTCAGCCTCTTGTAATCTTAGATAACCTGCTTCACTGTCCACTATACCACCAATTTTGGTGTCATCTGCAAACTTACTAAACATGCCTCCTATACTCTCATCCAAATCATTTATATAAATGACAGACAAAAGTGGACAAAATACTGATCCCTGTAGAGCTCTACTGGTCACAGGCCTCCAGTCTGAATAACAACCCTCTACCACCACTTTCTGTCTCCTACGTAAAGTCAATTTTTTATCCAACTGGCAAGCTCACCCTGAATCCTGTGTGATCTAACTTTACTAATTGGTCTACCGTGCGGAACTTTATCAAAGACTTTACTAAAGTCCAAGTAAACAACATCTATTGCTTTGTCTTCATCAATCTTTTTGGTTACCTCCTGAAAAGACTCAATCAAAGTTTGTGAGACACGATTTCCCTCGCACAAATCCATGCTGACTATCTCTAATCAGTCCTTGCTTCTCCAAATGCTTGTAAATCCTATCTCTCAGAATCACATCCAACAACTTACCCGCTGTCGATGTCAGACTCACCGGGGAACCAAGGGTTACAAGCAAACACTGGAAAGTGGACATGAGAAATGTCAGACAGCCATGAGAAATGTCAGAGAGCCATGAGAAATGTCAGACAGCCATGATCTGAAAGGCAGAACAGGCTCAAAGGGCTAAATAGCATATGCCTGTTCCTACGGTCTTCCAGTAGACTGTAGAAAGAACTGAGCTGGAAATATGATCACTGTTATGAGCTCAAAGGCGCATGAGCAAGCTTTGGCCAATGTTATAATCCCAGTTGATGTTATTAGTGGACAAGTTAGATTCCGTACTGATATTTGGCTTGATAGGCCACATTGTTTTTGGTTTTGGTTTTAAGGAGATGGTCTTTCTATGAAACATAAACTCGCAATGCAGCAGAGTTGGTTTTAACAATAAAACAGAAGCTTATTGCACAAAAGAAATGAAGATAAAGTAGAAGAAACAAAACAATTTATGCATAACACATGTTTGTAGATTAATCCCAAATGCACCCCTTTACAGTATTCAAATTCCAGAGACAGTTCCCTTCTCTGTCACAACTCGGGGATAAATTGGACCAATGCATCAATTCTTGGTCCTAAGAATCTGACAGCATCCTCCTTGATTCTTCGTACAACTGAGTTTAGACTTTCTCAGCTTCAGATAATCTCTTCATGGTTATAACCACACACTTTTGGTCTAGAACTTTTGAACTAAATTCCTTACACTTAACATTTCTAAACCATTTAATTTCTTCAGCTTCAACCATGACTTCTGCAAAACTCAAGCTAAGGGGGCTTTCTTCAAGCTGTTGGGTGCTTCCTCTAAGCTAAAATGAAAATTCTGAATCCTTCTCATTGAAGTCAAATGCACAACACTATTTACCCTGTTCACTTGTGAAAACTCTTCCAGTGTAAATATATTCCCATTAGTCTCCAAGAAGTATCTCCCTCAAATTGTATTTTCAAAACAAGTCACTTCTACAAAAATGTTTACAAGTTAATTATTAAACACCAAATACACAGACGAAAATTCACATGCCACTCATTCAAAATTCGAATTCTAAAATATATTATATTTAAATATATTTAAGTCACGCACTTTACATCACACAAGCCTCCAAAGACTGACATGTAGCTGGATAGTTAGAAGTTAATTATGTAAAAGTAATGAGGGGCATGGATAGGGTAAATGGACAAGGTCTTTTCCCCAGAGTCCAAAACTAGAGCCATTGGTTTAAAATGAGAGAGGAAAGATTTAAAAGGGACCTAAGGGGTAACATTTTCAAGCAGTGGGAATGAGCTGCCAGAGGAATTGGTGGAGCCTGGTATGCTTACAACATTTAAAAGGCTTCTGGATGGTTACATGAATAGGAAGAGTTTAGAGGGATATGGGCCAAATGCTGGCAAATGGGACTAGGTTAATTTAGATTATCTGGTTGGCATGGACGAGTTGGACCAAAGGGTCTATTTCCCTGCTGTATATCTCCATGACTCTAACTTCAGTAAAGTAGCCTCTTAGTTTTGGAGAAGTGTATCACGTTCATTAAGTTGTATTATTTGAAGACAAGGTGTACCTTGTGAAATAAATGAATCCGATTTTAACTTCTGTATAGCCACTTGCTATGAAGAAAGGCAGTGCTGGTCTCATTGTAACAACTATTTCCATACTTCATCTTTAGGGGGATGAAGCCATTCTCAAAAAGATGCAGATCCATTTGAGAGCACAAGAAGTTGCTAATGTTACACAAATGTAGAGTTGGTTATTAAACAATGGGGATGTAACATAATGATCATGTTACTGGGCTAGGAATCCAGAAACCTAGATGAACAATGGGTGAGGCTTTAGTTCAACTCCTACAATGTGAGTCAACAGTAACTTAAATTCAATTAATTCATAAAACCTGAGTAAAATAATCTCATAACAATGAAACTACTCAGTTGTTGTAAAAAACCATTTGACTCAATAACATTTTTCAGAAGAGAAATCAGCTGTTCTTACCTGACCTACATGTGACTCCAGACCCACACCAATGTGGTTGACTCTTATCTGTGCCCTTATCCAGCAAGCGGCCAATGTCAAAGGCAGTTGGAGATGAGCAATAAATGCTGGCCTGAGCAATGTTCTTGCACCTCGAGAAAAAATAGAGGATTTGAGATAAAGGGAGTGACTGGGTATGTGGAGACTTTTTTCACAGGAGGGTACGAGGTTGAGAGGTGACCTTACAGAGGTTTTTAAAATCATCAGGGGCATAAATAAGGTGAATGACAGGTGTCTGTTCCCTAGGTTGGGGGATTTCAAGCCTTGGAGGCATATTTTAATGTGAGAGGAGAAAGTTTTAAAAAAGACATGAAGGGCAACATTTTTACACAGAGAGTAGTTTGTGTGTGGAATGAACATCCAGAGGAAGTGGTGGATGCGGGCACAGTTACAATGTTTAAAAGCTATTTGCATAAGTACATGAACAGGAAAGGTTTGGAGGGATATGGGCCAAGCGCAGGCAGGTGGGACTAGTTTAGTTTGGGATTATGTTCGTCATAGTCTGGTTGGACCGAAGGGTCTGTTTCCATGCTGTATGACTCTAAATGTAAATGAAAAGAGAATGTGGCACATTTGAAACGTACATTGCTTAAACTCTTTTTGGGATCAGAATTGTGCTTGAGAGAATATCTGAAGGAATATGTAGCACAGGTTTTTTTTTCCCCTGATGGAAGATAGGAAAAACCAGAAAATTGTGGGAATGCTCAGCAGGTCAGGAGAGAATGATAGGGATAGTAGGAACTGCCGACGCTGGAGAATCTGAGATAACAAAGTGTAGAGCTGGAGGAACACAACAGGCCAAGCAGCATCAGAGGAGCAGGAAGGCTGATATTTCGGGTCTAGACCCTTCTTCAGAAATGATAGGGATAATACTTCACAGAAGATACAGGGAGGAAAGAAGAAAACAAATGACATATTAAAAAAAATACATGTGTAATGTGTTTCAGTGGAAACGGGGAAGGTTGAATTGACACAAGTGCTAGAAACATGAGTCAACAGGATGAATAATGGGAGAAAGAACAAGGGACAGCAGAGACATCAGGAGTTTACGACCCACCAACAGGTGGGGATTGGCATGTAGAAAACAAGCTGCTGCCTTCTAACAATTTTACTTCTGGGAAATTTGTGGGCACTTTTCTAACAGCACGTTCCAGTGGCATGTGTCAATAAAATAATCACAGGAAGGAATCCCAGTCAGCATTGTTGGAGGCTGAGGAAGGGCTTCATGGTGAAGGTCACTGATTTAAACATTTAATTTTTATTGTAAAAATTTGGGCATTGGTGCAGCTGGTTTACCAATGATTTGGAAAATCCATTCCAGAATTAAAAGGCACTGCTTTAAAGTGGATAGCTGTAAACAGAAGCCAAATCTTGATTTTATGGCCAGAGATTGTGGGACTTTAGCTACTGTTTTGGGTGGTACGATTTTGGGATTCTGCCCACTTTTTTGTCACGGAGTGTTGGGAAGTACAATTCCTTGCTGTCATTCGCCCAGTGATTTGTTTCTGCTCACTGTTTCACAATGTCTCACGTTCAATCCATTGCTCGTTCTGCGTTAATAGACCCGAACCTCTTGATGAGGCTTTGTGACTGACTTCAGCATTGTGGTGCTTTAAACACAGGAGTTAAAGCCAGCCGTGTTTCCCTCTCCTCCCGATCGTCATTGTTTGATTACTTCTACAAAGTGTGTTTGAGCGGCATTGAGTCAAAGGAAAGAATGGGCCTAGTGGTTAAATAGCTGCAGGGCACTCTCTGTCCCTGATACTGACTGAGGTATAAAAAAAGGATCACACCCCAGCATGTCATCGTCGACAGGAAACAGTTCATTATTCAGCATTCCGTAACTTGAGAAGCTGCCAGAGTTCACTTGCTTTCACATTCCTCAGCAGAATTGAGGCAACTATGTTTGGGATCATTTCCTTTAATATGTTTTGAGCCTTTCTCGCTTCCAGCATTTTCTGCTAACATCCCGCAACCTCCCTCTCCCACCCCTCTCCCTCCTGAAGAGGTTCATTCAGATGGGGAAACACAGTGTGGAGCTGGATGAACACAGCAGGCCAGGCAGCATCAGAGAAGCAGGAAAGCTGATGTTTTGAGTCAGGACCCTTCCGAAACATCAACTTTCCTGCTCCTCTGATGCTGCCTGGCCTGCTGTGTTCCTCCAGCTCCACACTGTGTTACCTCGCACTCCAGCATCGGCAGTTCTTACTATCTCTGATTCAGATGGGGATATGCTTTAATTGGCAGCTACCCCCAACATCAAAGGCCATTCTCTATGTGTGAGCCATGACAACAAGTGTCAGCACATTAGTTAAGCAGTCCTCCACGCTACACTAGGCCCTGGATCCTGAGGCTCAAGTTGGGTATGGATAGGAAGGGTTTGATCTGAGTTAAATCTGATCCTGTCCACACCTGGTTGGCACAGGCATGGATCATTAGATAGCAATGAGGGAATGGTGTTCCCTTCACCATCAACTCCCCATCAAATCCCTTCCCTGCACTCCCCCGCTCTCCACCCTCAATTCCCAAGCTCCAAGAAGAATGGAGAGGCGATGGCCTAGTGGTATTATTACTGGATGTTATGAACAGTCCCAGCCAATGGAAAACCTCACCTATCAACTGTGTAAGATGGGATAACCTGGGCTCACTGCCCAAGACTTTCCATTTAATAACCGCAGTGGACTGAAAGTAGTTGGCAACTCTGACTGTGATTTTCATCCAGAAACCCAGTTAAGTTTCTAGGGTGCCAGGTTCGAATTCTGCCGTGGCAGATGAAGGAATTGAAATTCAATAAGGAAAAAAAGTTCTGGAATTAAGAGTATAATGACGACCGTGAATCCATTGCCAATTGTTAGGAAAAACCCATCTGGTTCATTAATGTCCTTTAGGGAAGAAAACTGCCATCCTTACCTGGTCTGGCCTACATGTGACTCCAGACCCACAGCAATGTGGTTGACTCTTCACTGCCCTCTGGGATGGGCTATAAATGTTGGCCTCGCCAGTGATGCACGCATCTCATTACTGAATTAAAATAAAAACAGAAGGATTGCAATGATCTTGACGCCAACTTCTCTGAGATTGGTTAACCTAATGTTCTGACCAAGCTGCTCAGAGATGTTAGTATACATCTCCAGAGCAAGTGGGACTTGAAAACGGGCCTCCTGATGTAGCAGTAGGGACACTACCACTGTGCCACGAGAGTTTGGTTAATTCAGCAATGGCCAGCGATCGAATCTGGGACTTGAAAGAACTGACTTTGTCCTACATCAGCATGAAAATCACAGTCAGAGTTGCCAACTACTTTCAGTCCACTGCGGTTATTAAATGGAAAGTCTTGGGCAGTGAGCCCAGGCTATCCCATCTTACACAGTTGATAGGTGAGGTTTTCCATTGGCTGGGACTGTTCATAACATCAGCTCCTGGCTCCACAGTGGTGGGTAAGCAAATACCAATGGCCATGGAAAAGCAAGCTTGTGTACAAAATGTAGCATTAATCCCATTACCCAGCTGGGTAAATGACCTACTCTTCTTGTCACGTCTGTTTTGTACCACGTCCAGTGTTGGTTTCTGCTCCTGAAATCCTGCCAGTTTTGGAAATAGTGTAGCCTTCTTGGCTTAGAATGTTCGCACTGTTCTGGAATGCATGCTGGAACTGGGCCCATCTCTGCCTGCTCTCTGCATTCCGAAGCATGCTCGACTAAAATCCCTTGACAAAGCGTGCCCAGCCCTGTTTCATCTCGGATCAGTGGCTCCTTATCTCAGCGAAGGTTAGGGCTAGTTAATGATACAACTGAACTATGTGAATGCAATCACACGACAGTGTAGCCAGCTAGAATCCCCGTGCGTTCCACAACATGACCACAGATGAAGCTTAGCCTGGACTCACCTTCAAAACCTGGATGTCACTAACTGCTGTTAACCTTGTGGCACAGCGATAGTGTCCCTGCCTCTGGACCAGGAGGCCCAGGTTTAAAGGGGTGGCATGGTTGCTCAGTAGTTAGCACTGCTGCTTCACAGCTCCAGGGGCCTGGGTTTGATTCCAGCCTCGGGCAGCTGTCCGTGTGGAGTTTGCACATTCTCCCTGTGTCTGTGTGGGTTTCCTCCAGGTGCTCCAGTTTCCTCCCACAGTCCAAACATGCGCAGTTTAGCTGGATTGGCTATGGGAAATTGCCCATAGCGTCCAGGGATGTGCAGGCTACATGGATTAGCAATGGGAAATGCAGGATTACAGGGATAGGATGGGGAGGGTGGGTCTGGGTGGGATGTTCCTTGGGGGGGTCGGTGTGGACTTGGTGGGTTGAATGGCCTGATTCTACAATTGGATTCTATGAAATCCCACCTGTTTCAGTGGTGTGGCTAACATCTCTCTGAACAGGTTGTTTCTACAAAAACAATCCGGTATTGTCAACTCTTTGGCTATGCAGTACAAAGGCAACAATCAGGATCATGGCTAAGAAATCACATCGGTGCTGCGAGTTCAGTTTCTACTCAGTGCTATTGACGATAAAAGTACCTAGTTTGTGTACCCAGTAGCAGCATTGCTGCAGTAAAGGCAAGAGAACAGCACACAGTTTTGGCTATAACATTAAGGATTGATAAAGGCTTACATTTTAAAGTTAAGACAAACACTATGTGATCCTGCCCAAAACATGGGCAAATCTAGATTGGTTAGTCAAGGACAGACTGGGATTGTGCTTTAGACCTGTTCATGTTTTGAATGAACTTGTAAACTGTTGTGTTATGTCTTGCAGCAGGGGTGCAATGTACCTTTAAGATATGCGCTCCATGAAGTCATCACCATATCATGGCATGTGACCTGGTGGTATAAAACTCTCAGTCTCCATCTTATTGAGTTCTGTCTTCTTGCAGCATGGCATGTTGAAGTATAAAGCTTGAGCCAAGATGCACAAGTGCCTGTGATGGTAGGGTACTTGGGTAGATGGCAGGAACTGTAATAAAAGTTATTTGAATTCTTCAACGCCACTTGATTGGTGTCTTGGCCTTATGTTATAGGAGCTAATGTAAGTGTTGTGGTAATATAGTTGTAGATCATGAGTATGTCTTTCCACATCATGATGAGGTGAAATCTCTTGACCCAGAGAGTGGTGAGCCAGTGGAATTCATTTCACAGAAAGTGGTTGAGGCCAAAGCATTGTGTTTCAGGAAGGAGGTAAGTATTTCCCTTGTGGCTAAAGGGGTCAAGGGATATGGGGACTGGGTAGGATTAGAGTATTGAGCTTGTATTCGGTAGTGATGGTATTCAAAGGTGGAGTGATTGAATGGCCTTCTCCTGTTCCTATTTTTCTATGTTACATCACAATTGTAGCACCAAGGAGCTCTAAGTCCTTTGTCTGAAACCACCAGTCACTCCCTGTCTGACTGTGCTGGGCACTGGGGGAACTTCTGTCAATGTTCTTCTCACTGGCCTTCAGAAGTAGGCATTGCTTTACCTTAGGGTCCAGACCTGAAACGTCAGTGTTCCTGCTCCTCTGATGCTGCTTGGCCTGTGTTCATCCAGCTCTACACCTTGTTATCTCAGATTCTCCAGCATTGGCAGTTCCTACTATCTCTTATCACTGTTTTATTGTCTGTCTCTCTGTCTGTAAATAGTTCACCAACACTTGGCCCCTCTTGTGGATGAATACCAGCAAAGATCAAAAACAGACTGCTCTGAGGATTAACTCTGTTTTTTTCTTTCACAGATGCTGCCAGACTTGCTGAGCTTTTCTAGCAACTTCTGTTTTTGTTCCTGACTTACAGCATCTGCAGTCCTTTTGGTTTTTATCAAAAACAGACTGTTTTATGTTACTACAGTTACCCCGTACAAGCTCATCAAAATCAAGAGAGCAGCATAGATTCCAGCCTCAGTTGGTCAATTCCACCCTTATGTGACTGTCTGTGTGGTGTTTGTGTGTTCTCCCTGTGTCTGCATGGGTTTCCTCTGGGTGCTCGGGTTTCCTCCCGCAGTCCAAACATGTGCAGGTTAAGTGGATTAACCATGCTAGTTTGCCCCCTAGTGTCCAGGGATTTGCAGGCTATGTCGGTTAGCCATGGGAAATGCAGGGTAATGTGGATGGGATATGGGTCTGGGTAAAGGTGGAATGCTCTTTGGAGGTTTGGTGCAGACTCGATGGCCTCTCTTTTTCTGCACTGTATGGATTCTTATAGCTTGGCAGTTGCTGGATTTCATGCAGAGAACAGCACAAATTCCATGCCCAATCCACCTAACCTGGAGGTGCCAATCCTAAGGTTTTCATTAGTTCCCTGACCTTACCAGTGAAGACTGACTCCCCCACATTGTGTACTAATCATAGGATGCAACTTTGCCAATAGGCTAGTAGGCAAGTACTATGCACACATGCCCTTGTTTAAGCCCAGACCCAGAAGTATCAATGATTGTAGTACAGCTCCAACAACACTCAAGAAGCCCAACACCATTCAGGACAAAGCAGCCTCTTTAATTGGCACCACATCCATAAAATCCACTCCCCACCACAGACACTCAGTAGTTGCTGTGTGTACCATCTACAAGATGCACTGAAGAAATTCACCAAATTCTTTAGCCAGCACCTTCCAAATTTATGACCACTACCATCTAGATACAGGGGAGCACCATCATTTGTAAATTCCCTTTAAGTCACTCACCATCCTGGCTTGGAAATATATCGCTGTTCCTTCACAGTCACTGGGTCAAAATCCTGGAATTCCCTCCAGGGCATTGTGGGTCTACCCAGAATACATTGATTATAGCAGATCAAGAAGGCAATTAATGCTGGCCCTGTCAGACACACCCACTTCCCATGAGTAATTTAAGAAAAACCAGACTGAGCAGAATCTGTGTCATTAGGAGACATTGGACATGGTGTGTGAGGTGAGGAAGTTGCTTAAAAAGTCAATTATTTTTGTACAATGTGTTTAGTTCTCCCAAGCTGCAGAGGATGGAGGCACGGTGACGTATAGGCTAAGGTAAACAGAGAAGGAATTCTTGGCTTTGACCCTTGCTCTATGTTTAGTTAGCTGGACTGGTGTTTGGAGGCACTTCCACTAACCTCTGTCTTGAGGCTAGGCAAGAGCAGGAAACAAAGCCATTCCTGATCAAAATTCTGACAACAGAGTGCATGTGTGTGTGAGAATTTGGGAGGATACAGGAATGGGATGAGCTATGGTATCCTATGCTCAGCAACTGGAGGAAGTTTGACTAGAATCACCACCATAAAGAGACGAAGGGAAATAATTGTGGAAAACCAAAATAGAAAGGTGTAGTAATGGGTTCAGAGATAGTAGGAACTGCAGATGCTGGAGAATCTGAGATAACAAGGTGTAGAGCTGGATGAACACAGCAGGCCAAGC
>NC_063365.1:16770323-16796410 GCF_021869965.1 Rhincodon typus | reverse complement strand
GATTTTAACTATATAAAGTTCCAGACTTGCAGAAGATGGGGATGACGGCAGTATAGTGATAAAGTAATTATCTAAAGGCGTAGCAAATGATCTGGGGACACCGGTTCATATGCTATCACAGCAATTGGTAGAATTTGAGTTCAATAAAAGAAAATGAATGTAATATAAAGCTTGTGTCTAAAGTGATGGTGATCATGGCAACTATCTTCAATTGTTCATAGATCATAGATTATCATAGAACCCCTACAGTGTAGAAACAGGCCCTTCGGCCCAACAAGTCCACACTGACCCTCAGAGCATCCCACCCAGACACATTCCCCATAATCTACACATCCCTGGACACAATGGGGCAATTTAGCACGGCCAATCCACCTAACCTGCACATCTTTGGACTGTGAGAGGAAACCAGAGCACCCGGAGGAAACCCACGCAGACACGGGGAGAATGTGCAAACTCCGCACAGACAGTCACCCGAGGGTGGAATCGAATTCTCTAAAGTCTAACAGGGAAGGAAATCTGCTCTCTTTACCCAGTCTGGTCTACATGTCACTGTAGGTGCTTCTAACTGAAGACCATATTTTGCAAATGAATACATCAAGACTTTGCAGAAGGGAACATATTGGAATATTTTAGAAATATGCCAAGACATCGTCTGTACAATGGTGAGGTTGAATGAGCAGGCAAAATTGTTAAGTCACTTTTGTAAAAGACTGAAAGATTTTCCAACTGCATGACTGAACTGCTGGCCCGCTCCATTACAATATGGTCCAGCTCCTCCTGAATTGTTGATGGGAAGAAAATTCAAAACTCCACTTTCTATTCTAGCTAAGCAATTCGTTCCTAGATTACAATCCAAAGATTGTTAAAGTCCATGATAAAGAGAAACTTTACAGAAAGCATCAAGTAAATGTAAGGTCATTAAAGTCCCTGAGGACCTTGGGGCTGCTCTCTCATTAGAGAGAGATGACAACGAGGCATCATGCTAAGAATTTACCAAAGGCGTGAGAAAATCAGAAGGTATGTGAAATAATTGCAGAGGCTGGTATCCCATCACCAAGTCACCCTTTATTTACTTATGCACAGTACACTGGCTGTGGCCAACCAATCTGAAGTCAGTCCCCTGAACTGAGGAGATTCTAAATCTCTTGTTTATATTTTTTCTTTTAACCCATGTGTGTGTGTAGGTTTGAGACACAGTAAAAACACCAATAACTCTATTGATAGTCCACCACTAGGACAAACACCCATGTGACCAGTGGCAAGCAGAGCCCCTCTGGGGTCAATGCCTATGTGAACGAAAAAGTGTGGGGGAGGGTAGGGATCATTTCAAAATAGTGTTAGAGGGGGAAATAAAGCACGCCATACCCCATGGTGCCCACTGCTCCTGAAAGGCATTGAGCGCGCCAGTGGACACTGTGTGCTCCTTCACCAGGGACACCTGGGCGCAGACGTAGACACGGAAGAGGGGCAGGCAGTCGACCATAATGACCCCCTCCACGGCCCGCTGCCAGGACCTATTAATGACCAGCTTGGCCAGGCCCATGAGCAGCCCCACAAAGAGATCCTCCAACCCGCCCGCACCCCCTCCGCACTGGGTGCCCGAAGATCAGGAGCGTGGGGCTGAAGTGCAGCCAAAAAACACAAAAGGAGGTCTTTGAGGGAACCGAAAAGGGAGTGCAGGCACCCATACCCAATATATACACATGGTCCATGGACTCCACAGCGCCGCAAAACAAACGGTGGGGCTGGGAGTTGGTAAACCACCGCAATCTGCGGTTACAGGGGAATGCCGCGTGCAACACACCACCCCCCCACCAGATCCCCGAGAGAAAGGGGGAGGACTCTTGCGTAGAGGGCCCTCCACTGGGGATTCCCGCCGCCCGGTGGTAAATGGGCATGGGAAGGTGTGCCCGGGCAGTGGATGAAGGAGACGAGGTGGACGGTACACAACAGCAGTCTGTACAGGGCGCATGGTTTCACATCTTTAAAAGACACAAAATTAAATTTCCAGAGGCAGCTCAGCTTCTGGGGCACAGGCTCCAGTGGGGGGGAGGTATGGGATCCTGGGGCCGATGTGAAATTCCATTCGAGCAGGGGTACACACAGGACGGATTCCACCGCACACCTGAGCATCCTCCAGCTGGTGCACGACGTCAGGTCCCAGCACTGCCGTTTTAAGGTGTTCAATGATGGTGACTATGAACCAGATGTCTACCACGGCCCTTCGCTCCAAATCCTGTGGCAGTATCCAGCCCAGGCCCCCGCCGCAGAGCACGTCCCTGACTCTGGTCACCCCCACAGCCATAGCCCTCCTCTCCAACAGCCCCTCGAACCTGCTAACCTCCTGGTCATATTGGTCAGCCAGGGCTCCCTAATTGGTCCAGGTTAACAACCCCAAGCAGGGATCTCATAGTCAACAAGATCCACCTGGTTCCAATCACTACAGTGTGGATAAACAATCAAAACAGAAAAGGTGTGACCATCCAGAGTGACAAAAGTCAACAAAGATCTTACATAATATACTCAGCTTAAAGTACTATAAGAGGAAAGAGAAGGAATCTTATCCCATTACATTAGAAGCATCCACCAGTTGCAAAGTGTATGAGCCAGATGTTGAATGTGAAATCCGAGAGGAACTGGAAACCTTAGATTTCAGACAGACCGTTCAAATCAAACGCCAAGTCCTACAGGAGAGGCGATCATTCTTCCGAGTCAGAAGAAAACACATTCAGGCAGAGTCATGAAACTTTCAAACTGACTAAGCCTGTCAAGTCAGGGGCCTGGGAGAAATGGGGTAGTTTGTACATGTAAGAAAAAGATTAGTGAGTGGAATAATAATCATAATTGGGGCAAAGATTCAGGGGGAGAGGTTGTAAATAGGTCTGGAAACGTTATTATCTGGAAGAGTGTGATGAGCACCACCCACTGTGATGATGACACATAGACACACTCTCAGACAGTTTGAGGGAGTCCGAAACAGTCAGCGAACAGTCAGTAGAATTACCCGGGTAGCCTGTATACATTGTATCATAATTCAATAACGCAATAATCTCTACAAGGCCCATGGGAATCAATAATTCATCTCTCTGTGGAGCTCGTTGAGTAGGAGTTCCCTTGGTAACAGGCAATGGCCTGTTCAGCTTGAACTCATCACCGGAGCTCTTTCTAAAGTAGACCCCAGGATGCATCTGCAGAACTGTCAGTGCCAGGATGGAACTAGACAATGTATGCCATGAGTAATGGCTCTATTTTGGTGTTTAACAATAAATGGTGTTCCTTTCTAGTCAAGCTTCCTGAGTTATTACGAACAAACAACTTGCAGGTTACCCAACTCTCATGAGCTCTAAAAGTTAGATCAAAGAAGCCAATGCTTCCTCCACAATAAACCACAAATGTTGGCAGAAACATTCCCATGACCTACTCCTTGAGCTCCAGTTTGAGGAATATGAGCAGCAAAAGGTATAAGGAATTTGGTAAAAACAATCATTAGCCCCAGTTATAAGTCATGGAGCACACAATACATTGAGAAATCACTTTACAGCTCTTTACTGATTTTTCAGTCAACCACTCTTTCTTAATTGGTCAGAAACAAACATGGAGCATCCTCAAAATTCTCCAATCATTTTGACTGTTCCTGTAATTACCAACAACGATTCGTACTGACTTTTATCAGGTGACGGGAATTTTTTTATTTGTTCATGTGTCATGGGCAGTTATTGTCCATCCCTAATTGCCCAGAGGGTATTTAAGAGGCAATCACATTGCTGGGCGTCAGAAGTCACATGTAAACCAAACTGGTAAAGGCAGAGTCCTTCCCTAAAGGACATTAGTGAACCAGTTGGATTTTAAACAATTGACAATGGTTACACGGTCACTATTAGACTAGCCTTTCATTGCAGTTTTTTTTAATTCAACTTAAATTTCTTTTTGTGTCAGGATAGCATTTAAAACCCATGTCCCTAGAGCATTAATGTGGGCCTCTGGATTACCAATCTACTGACATTACTACCGTGTCACCACCACCCTTGTGGAACAAACTAACTTGGGATCTTTCTCCACCTTTTATATTCCAGCAAAGAACTGCCAAATTTCACAGCAATGTGGCCATTACAGACAACCTTACTGCACAACTTGGTTGAAAATAGGCTTGAGATAACATACCATAGGATGATGACTTGTCAGGCTGAAGTGTCAAGCTATCAAAGCAGTAAATTGTAAAATAAAGACTTGCACTCACATCGCTTTTTTCATGATATTCAACTCAAAGCACAGTTACTATTGCAATAGAAACGTGGCAGTCAAAATATACTCAGCAAGCTCCCACAAACACCAATGTGATAAAGACCAGATAATGTGTTTTTGTGATGCTGAATGAGGGATGAATGTTGGACATACTGACATATGAGGAGAGGCTGAATCAGTTAGCATTATGAAATAACTCCACTGAGGCCAGTATCCCATCACCAAGTCACCCTTTATTTACACATGCACAGTAGATGGACTCTGACCAGCTAGCTCAGAGCTAGAGTGAGGAGAATCCTTGACACTCCTGTTTATATCTGCCAGCCAGGAGTCCCTGATTGGCGTAGGTTGACAGCCCCAATCAGGAAACTCATATTCAATGAGATCCACCTGGCCAACCTCATTCATATAACTACAGACTATCTTCATTGGAGTTCAGAAGAATAGTGGGGGGGTGGTGGTATCTCATAGAAACCTATAAAATTCAAACAGAACTTGAGAGGGTAAATGCAGAAATGATGCTCCCGATGACAAGCGAGTCTAGCACGAGTGGTCACGGTCTAAGGATACTAATGACTAAGGCAAGGAGAAATGTCTTCACCTAGAGAGTGGTAAGCCTGTGGAATTCGCTTGGACAGAAAGCAATCAAGGCCAAAACATTGCATGATTTCAAGAAGGAGTTGGATATAGCATTTGAGGCTAAAGGAATCAAGGCGATGGGGGAAAAGACAGGAACGAGCTTTAGAGTCTGATGACCAGCTATGATCATGACAAATGGCAGAGTAGGCTCGAAGGGCCGAAGGGCCTACTGCCTGCTTCTATTTTCTCTGTTTCTATGTAAGACATTGGGGATAAACGTGTCTGCTCTCCTTTGAAATAATGCCATGGGATCCTTTAGAACCTCCCAAATGGGCAGCTGGATCGAAGTTTAATATCTCATCCAAAGGGCCAGAGGGAAAGTGAGAGAGAGGACATTTCGAACATGAACATTGCTGAGTGCAGCCTAGCAGCAGGACACCACATGGGACAGGTAAATAATTTTGTCAGAGGCCTAACACTGGACTGCACTTCTAGTTCTGTCACTGTACACAAGACATTAAAAATCAGCTGCGCTCAGAAAATGTGTCCCAGCCTCAACTTTGAGTAATTATGACAGAATTACACTCTATGCAACAGGTGTCCAATGAATGAGCCAAGGCACACAGTTCCAATACAAATATTTTGTCAGATGGATTAAAATAATTACTGAATTTCCAGCTATGTTTGAATTCACTGGCAAGTTCCTTAAATCAGCTGAACCTGACCATTTATTTGGAAGTATTTATCACCCTGTCTTGTCCAAATCAGAAAGTTTGCCTGTTGCTTTCAAAACAGAGATAAGTCAATTCAGATAGATTCGGCAGATAGTGAGATAAAGAACTAAGCTACAGAATCGCAACAGAATATAAATTATGTTTGTTTGGCACAGCAGTCATGAACTCATGGAAACAGTTAAACTTAATAACTACGGTAAAATTCTATTACGGCGTTACAGTTATAATTTTCCTGGTCTTTTGTTGTTTAATACATTTGTTTGGAAGTTAAAGTTGAAGTCAAAGCCTGATATAGTTATCCAATTGCCTTCCAGAGATAAGACTAATCTCTGCAAGATGACATGATAAAACCAGTGGCTGCACATTATTGTCTAGACATGTTCTGAATTTAGAACTGAGAAATTCAGAACTGAGGAAGGGTCACCGGGCCCGAAACGTTAACTCTGTTTTCTCCTTCACAGATGCTGCCAGACCTGCTGAGCTTTTCCAGCAATTTTGTTTTTGTTCCTGATTTACAGCATCCGCAGTTCTTTTGGTTTTTATTTATGTCCTGAATTTACATGGGTATCAAGATGAAAGCACTCTCTCTGGTACTTGGGGAACCGGCTTCATGTATGAATGGTCTGAAGCATGGGAGACAAAATGACTTGAGTGAAAAAGGTTAAGGGACCCCCAGAATGCAACAGCCTCTACATCCTTAAATGAAAAGATCAAATGATCATGCAAAACAAAGTTGAATTTATACAAATTTTAGACACAGACGTATATCAACTAAATTTCAAAATTGGAACTGTTGGAACTCTCGATTTAAAGTCTATAAAAGTCTTCCAACTCAAGTTACCATGATATGACAGTGACAAAGGAGCTGTGCTCCAAAAACTTGTGATTTCAAATTAACCTGTTGGACTATAACCTGGTGTTGTGTGACTTCCGGCTTTGTCCACCTCAAGTTACAACTTCTCTGCAATTCCTTGGCCAATTATCTCTTCCTACACAAAGACCTATACATCCAATATACCTAGTCACTTATCTCCATTGGATTTCTGTACTCCAATAGAGCTATTATAAGAAAATCAATGTGCGGTTTAAATCTCTCTATGCCTTACGTCATCCAGCCATCCTAAAAAACAAACATATCCTCCGCCAATTCTCCTGTTATACCAACTATAAACCACTGAGTCATAGAGTCATACAGCATGGAAACAAACCCTTTGGTACAATTTGTCCATACCGATCAGGTTTCCCAAACTAAACTAGTCCCATTTGCCTGTGTTTGGCCCATATCCCTCTAAAGCTTTCCTATTCATGTACCTGTCCAAATCTCTTTTAAATGTTGTAATTGTACCTACATCTACCACTTCCTCTGGCAGTTTGTTCCATATATACACCACCCTCTGTATGTAAAGGTTACCCCTCAGGTCCCTGTTAAATCTTTCCTCTCTCACCTTAAATCCATGCACTTAAGGAAAAGACCATTGCTATTCACCTTATCTATGCCCCTCATGAATTTATAAACCTCTATAAGGTGACCCCTCAACCTCCTACGCTCCAGTGAAAAAGGTCCCAGCCTATCCAACCTTTCCTTATAACTCAAACGCTCCAGTCCTAATAAGATCCTTATAAATCATTTCTGTACCCTTTCCAGTTCCATAATATCCTTCCTATTAGCAGGACGACCATAACTCTGCACAGCATTCCAAAAGTGGTTTTACCAATGTCCTGTATAGCCACAGCATGACATCCCAACCCCCATACTCAATGCTCTGTCCGATGAAGGCAAATGTACTAAATGCTTTCTTCATCGATGAGTCTGACATCAGTGAAGTTGTTGGAGGGGATTCTGAGAGACAGTACTTACATGCATTTGAAGAGGCAAGGGCTCATTAGGGATAATCAGCATGGCTTTGTGCTTGGGAAATTGTGTCTCACAAACTTGATTGAGTTTTTTGAGGATGTGACCAAGAAAATAGATGAGGGTAAAGCGATAGATGTTGGTTACGTGGGCTTTAATAAGGTGTTTGACAAGGTTCCACGTGGTAGACTGCTTTGTAGATCACATGGGATCCAGGGAGAGCTAGCCAATTGGATAAAAAATTGTCTTGACAGTAAGAGACAGAGGGTGGTAAAGGTTTGTTTTTCAGACTGGAGGCCTGTGACCATTGGTGTTCCACAGGGATTGGTGCTCAGTCCAGTGTTGTTTGTCATTTACATAAATGATTTGGATGAGAATACAGGAAACATGGTTAGTAATTTTGCGAATGACATCAAAATTGGTGATATAGATGACAGTGAAGAAGGTTGTCTAAGAGTACGATGGGATTTTGATCAGCTGGGCAATGGGCTGAGGAGTGGCAGATGGAATTCAATTTAGAGAAATGCAAATTGCTGCATTTTGGTAAGACAAGCCAGGGCAGGACTTACACAGTTGATAGAATGGAATCAGGCCATTCAGCCCAACAAGTCCATGCCAACTCTCCAAAGAGCATCACACCCAGACTCTCCACCTTATCCCTTATAACACTATATTTCCCATGGTTAATCCACCTAACCTACACATCCCTGGACATTATGGGCAATTTAGCATGGCCAATCCACCCAATCTGCACATCTTTGGACTGTGGGTAGGAAACTGGAGCACCTGGAGGAAACTCACACTGATACAGGGAGGATGTCTAAACTCCACAGAGACAGTCGCCCGAGGGTGGAATCGAACCCGCTGTGAGGCAGCAGTGCTAACCACTGAGCCACCGAAAGTTATCAAATAGAAAGATCTGGGGTTCAGTTATGTAGCTCCTTGAAAGTGGTGTCACCCCTCTCCCCAAATCCTTCCACTTTTCTACTCTCTAAAACTTTCTAAATCCTTCTTTCAACTCTCTCTTGACCCTTTTCCTGAGTGCTGCTTCCCTTTGACTCCTGTAAGGATTCCACTGTTTCTCTATACGGTGAGGCATAGTACTTTAAGTGATTCATAGTTCTTAATTGTTATTGCTCGATTGATTCAATATTTAAATATTTAAATATCTCTGGTTTTGTTTGTCAAGAGACCATCCAGTGCAATTCTTTGTATAACATTGTGTTCCCTTGTGCAATGTGGAGCTTAGTTTCTCTAAATTGAGCCAAGGATTCCTTTGTCTGAATGGAGCTTAAGGACACTATCTATGTCAAAGCATCAGGTATATTCTCTTCAAAAACACAGTATATGCGGAGTTAATGTTAAAAATATACTCCATTTATTTACTTCAAAACTCATTTTGCTAAAATAGTTTCTGGAGCATCAAAGTACAAAGTAATCTTAATCAGTTGGTTTATAGCCACAATTTCCACTTCAACAAATGCTAATCTAGTGTTGATCTAAATTTCCAGTCACTCTAAGCCTTCATTAGCTACCTGGGAGCAGAATTTGGTTTGTCGCGTGCTGTATTGATGTCGTCATGATCCTGCTAGAAGGAACTTTGACTCAGCAACCACACTGTAAATGAGGTGCCAAAGGAGTGCCAATACAGGAGACATTTTCACCTTGAGGAGGGAGAAGCGTCACTCCAGTGACCCTAGAACAATGTGGCATTACCCCATGAGATTCTTCTTGTACGCCCAGTCTGTCTGTGCCATGCACACTGCCCTCGAAGCAGCTGTGGGGGGCCAGAGACCGTCACACATCTCCTGCTGGAATGTACCTTTGCAAAGGAAGTCTGGAAAAAGCTGCAATGGTTTTTATCAAGATTGGTCCCAAGCAGCTCCATGATGCAGGACTCTGTGCTGTATGGTGTGTTCCCCAGGACGCACACCCAGACAAACACTGACTGTACCTGGAGAACCATCAACTTGGTGAAAGATGCTCTTAAGTCTGCCCGAAACTTGTTGGTCTTCCAGGGCAACGTGTTGACCCTGACCGAATGTTGCAGACTGGCATCTGCCAAGATCCAGGACTACATGCTGAGAGACACTGTAAAGTCTCAGTGGGGAAAGACAAATGTCTGAGGTATTTATGCCAACGTTAAATGGGGGTCCGTTCAGTTATCAGTCACCCCAGTGCCTCAAATGCATGCGCATAATAATAGTCTTGTACAAGTAAGAAATGCCTTTAGTTTGTTTGTTGGATAGAGTCAAACTCCAATGTTTGTCTGTTCCTTCATATGCCATTGTACGGAACTGAACCACATTAGTGACTATGTGCGTATGTGAAGATATTTTTCATGAATAAAGTATATTTTTGAATTTAAAAATTACTCCCCACTGTGATCCAGACTGTCCAGTTCAGGCTCTGATTTTCCAGCTTGACCCACTCAAGCCAGTGTGACCTTTCCACAGTTAGCCACAAGAGGAGATGTGTGTCCAGAAGCCTGGCAACAATCAAGACAGAAATTATTTACACAGCTCCCCTCCTGACTTCAGCATCCAACAGAGTTCTTTTTGAATATAGTCACTGCTGTAATGTAGGTTGGTGACTTCAGGGAAAGTGCATATGCCAAACTTGGCTGAAAGTTCCCACCGCTGCTCTCCGTTCTTCACTGCAGTACAAGCAGGAGCTTTGCATGTTGCAGAGCCTTAACTACAACATGTATGGAGCCATTTCCAGTAGTCAGCTACCCCATAATATTCCATAGTTACATTGCAGAATGTGCTCTGGAATCGTGGCAACAACACTGAAATAACCATACAGGCACAGACAATAGAAGATGATGACTGTTGATGTTTGTTTTCTGGCGTTTCCCACCATTTTGGGAGAAAGTTCACATGGATTAATCCCTGGACAGGAGGTGACAATTAACAATTCCACGCTGCTGTTGGGCCTGTTTCGCCTTCAGCTTGGACAGGAATATCACTTAAAGTGACTCTCCTTGATTGTCCAGCACTTAGGCCACTTCATCTGTAGCATTTCTGAAGCCAAAGCTGGCCCTACATTAGGTGTTCACGTTGTAATGTGACTGCAGCATTAATCCTATAATTGTTTCTTTAAAGCTATTCTGTAAACAATATAAATCATTGTCTAAGTATTCTTATTACAGCATATTTTATGAACCAATTTAAGAAAATCTGATTATCTGGTGATTATCACCTTGCTGTTTGTGTGGGATATTGCTGTGCGTTGACTGCCCCATTTAGATATTGCAACAGTGTCTTCATTTCAAAGTACTTCATCAGTTCTGAAGTGCCCTGCGATCTAAAAAGTGCGATATAACTGCAAATTATTTCTTTCTTTACCGGGTAATCTGCTGTGACTGCTGTAAATTGATAGTCTGAAACAATTAGGAATGTAGGATCACAGAAACTGAAGGAGGTCATTCAGATTCTCATTCCTGATCTGCTCTTCCATGATATATGGGCTGATCTCCAGCCACCCACCTTGCTCAATTTTCCTTAATTGCCTTGGCTAGCAAAAATGTATCAATCTCAGACTCAAAGTTATGAATTCCATTGCGTTGTGCAGCACAGACTCTGGAAGTCTGGGTCGCCATGGCCACATGCTCATTGTTGCCTGGAGCTCTGGGTTATGGCAGTATAGGCTCCAGCATTCCTTGCTTGTGATATCCACACGAAGCAGGACAGTGGTCCCTTGTAATGCCAGCCACTGTGTGAGCATTGGAAGGATTAGTGGGTTGGTATCCAAGCTGGGCTTTCAACCCACCTCCTTTATCAAACTGCTTCTTGCGCTGGAACTAGAACCCGAAGCTTCGATCTCAGTGGCAGAGTTGACCCCTCCTCCCCATCGCACATCTTCCCAAATGAACTAGTGTCAGCTGGATTTGGGGGGAGACTTTTCCACCACCCTTTCTGTTGAGAGGTGTTTCCTAGAACCTAAAGCAGCACGTACTTGCACTCAAGGATTTTCCAGCGCAATACATTTCTTTCAACCCACGTTATGTTCTTGTGGCAGGTAAAGCACCAAATTTTACATCCGGCTGCCAGGACTTTCCAGGCTCCAAGTTCCAGGCTCCGTAATGAACATGGGACCAGACAGCACTTCAGTCTCCGCATCCCAAGAGCATCACTCATCCTCTGCTCATCACTGGCACCTACATTCGCTCTAAGTGGCACAGCATCTCTGGGCATCCTCACACACTTGGGCCCTTGGACAATGAGGAGGGAGGAGGTCAATGCGGAGTGTTACACTTTCTGCGATTCAATGGGAAGGTGGCACATGGGAGTGAGGAAGTGTTAGGAATGAAGAAAGAGTGGACCAGGGTGTCACACTGCGGAATGCTAGCAGTGGAGAGGAAGGGAATATGTGTTTGGTGATGGTACCCAGCCAGAGTTGGCAGAAATGGTACAGGATGGTCCTATGAAAGCGGAGACTGGTGAGGTGCACAGTTAGGACAAGGGGAGCCCTATCATTGTTCTGGGAGGGACGGGGAGGGGTGAGGACAGAAGATGAGTTGGACATGACTGAGGGCCCTGTCAATAAGGGGCAATACACAGATACTCAAAATGTTAGCTTGCTCTCTCTCTATGGATGCTGCCTGACCCGCTGTGATTTCCAACCTTTTTTTATTTTCAGTACAGATCCAGTGTCAGCAGTAATCTGCTCCTACATTGAGGATAAAGGAGGTTATGTTGCAGGCAGCCCTGGGGAATGTGACATCATCAGAACAGATGCAATGGAGACAGAGAAACAGGGAAAATCGAATGGAAGTATTGCAGGATGCAGGGTGTGAGGACGTGTAGTCATTGTAATTGTGGGAGCCCAACTGTGGGTTTGTAACAGATTGGTAGACAGCCTAAAGATTAAATACTCCTAAATATAAAGCATGTTTGTGGCAACCTCCAGGTGCCCCATCCCCTCAAGGGGTGAGGGAAGTACCATTGTGTGCCAGCAGGGGGAGGATCAGCCAGGCACCCAGACACTATTGTCTCAGAGCACTCCATTGATGCCCTGCTGCCCTCTTTGCCAGGGACACAAATGCAATCATCAAATCAGGCCAAGAAGATTGCATCTTCCAGGAGGCCAGGGGTGATCTAGGTCCTGGCTCATCAACAGATGCCCACCAAAGTCACAGAGTCACACAGTACAGAAACAGAGCCTTCAGTCCAACTAGACCATGCTGACCAAGTTTCCCAAACTAAACTAGTCCCTCTTGCATGTGGTTAACCCATATCCCTCTAAACCTTTCCTATTCATGTATCTGTCCAAACATCTTTAAATGTTGTAACTGTACCTGAATCTACCACGTCCTCTGGCAGTTCATTCCACATACGCACCACTCTCTGTGAGAAAAGTTTGCCTCTCAGGTCCCTTTTCAACTTTCTCTTCTCACCTTAAAAATTTGCACCCTAGTTTTAAATTCCCCCATCCTCGGGAAAAGAACTTTGCCATACACCTTATCTATGCCCCTCATGGTTTTATAAACCTCTAAAGGGTCATCCCTCAACGCTCCAGTGAAAAAAGTCCCAGCCGATCCAGCTTACCCTTATAACTCAAATCCTCCAGTCCCAGCAACATCCTGGTAAATCTTTTCTGAACCCTCTCCAATTGAATAATATCCTTCCTAAAGTAGGGTGACTGGAACTATATACAGTATTCCAAAAGTGGCCTCACCAATGTCCTGTACAGCTGCAATACCATGTCCCAACTCCTATACTCAGTGCTCTGACCAATGAAGGTAATTGTGCCAAATGCCTTCTTTACTGCCCTGTCTACCTGTGTTGCCACTTTCAAGGAACTATGCACCTGAATCCCTAGGTCTCTCATCCGAGGTAAGACAGCAAAGCAGACAGGAAGTCTTCTCAAGCTCAGCTACAGCTACTGAGGTGGCACCAAGACCTAATCCTACAAGAAGGAAGATTAAAGGACACTGAAGTCACTTTGAAAGCATGAGTATTAACCTTCTGTACAAAAGTACACTTGACACAGCATTTTATCCAATAGTCCTGTGGTCTCTCTCAATTTCTTAAGGCTTCTGTTTATTTTACCCTTCCTTGTCTACATTTTTGAGGGGTGATAACTCCCTGACATATCTGCATGTGGAGCAGTGCTAAGAACACTGAAGCTTTCTGTACTATACTGTCCCCTGGGAGGGACAGACCATCTGCAAAGCAGAAAGTTAAAGGGTTAGAGGTTTCAGGTGTCAATCAGCCTAGCGTACCCCTTCGACATCTCAAAGCTCGATGGATACCCCTTCCAAAAGAAGGTTTCAGTCATACAAACAGTCCCCATGTATTCCAGCATAACTGGCTAGTACTGCTGCCCCACAGGGCCAGGGACCTGGGTTTGATTCCAGCCTCAGGTGCCCTGTGTCTGTGTGGATTTCTTCTGGGAGCTCCAGTTTTCCTCCACAGTCCTAAGATGTGCAGGTTAGGTGGATTAGCCAGGTTAAGTTGCCAGGGATGTGCAGGCTCAGTGGGTTAGCTATGGGAACTGCAGGATTACAAGGACTGGGTGGAGTGTGGGTCCGGGTGAGATGCACTTCAGAGGGTCGGTGAAGACTCGATGGGCTGAATAGCCTCTATCTGCACTGGTCGGGATTCTATGATTCAGTTTTTTTCCCACAGTCCAAAGACGTGCAGGTTAGGAGGATTAGCCAAGCTAAAAATTTCCCTGTCATGTTCAGAGATGTGCAGGTTAAGTGGGTTAGCCATAGTAAAAACCCCATGGAGGGTTACAGAGATGGGGTGGAGGGGCGCTCTCAGGAGGGTCAGTGCAGACTTGATGGGTCAAATGGGCTCTTTCCATGTTGGAGGGATTCTATTATTCTATTAACTTTATAACGATGCTCTGGCCAGGAATGTGAAGGGGAGGTTATTGGTGCAAAGGGAAAAAATTAACTTACAACTGATAACAAACAAAGTAAACTTCACATTTTCAAATTATAGAGCAAACATTTCCTTGGAAGGAAGAAATGACTGCACCAGAATTGACGCATAATTTTGAATGCCCACAGCTCTTCAGTATCACTCAACCTTGAATCCAGCTAGTATCAGGTTCTCTCGGGTTTGCCTAGCTCAGCTCATGTCCTGCCCTGGCTCCCTCAGTGCCTTCAGCATCAGTGTTGGTTCCCTCACTATCTCCATCAGCCTCCCCATTTCCCTTTTCTGAGGAGGCAGCTGGCTGGTCTATCTCCCGTCCTCCTGTTGTTGAGCTGGAGTACAGCAGGCAGTCACTATTCTGGGGACTGTACACTGAGTACCAGAGTGCTCCTCCTGAGTGCTCCAGGCTACAGGACTGCACCTTCAGGTGACCAACTGTCTGCTCAATGCCCATCCCCAGTGGGTACATGGGCTGCATTGTCCTGCTGTGCAGCATCAGTCTGAGGGGTTCATACTGGGGTCATTAGCGTTGCCCTCTGATACCCCTTGCCACCCACAAGCCAGCCCTGGAGATGATGCAGGAGAGCAAGCTTTCAGCAACCTGGGAGTTTGTGTGGAATGGAAACGTTGTGACAGCTCCCTGGATGGTGGGCTCACACCTACAGAAATTATTTCCTGTGCTCACAAACAAGCTGGACATTGAGGGAGTGAAATCCCTTCCTGCTCGGGTATCTGGCTGGATGGTGCCAGGGAACTCTGAGTGCCACATGCCATCAGTCAATGCCCCTTAGACCTGAGGGAGACCAGCGATGGCTGTAAGTCTATTGGCTCACTGGCTATCTGGGCCCATAGTGAATTGGAAGGATTGTACTGCGTTCGTGTAAAGGTGATTAACTCAGGAATACTCTGTCAATGGGGAGATACTGCACATGTCCCCAGTCGAGGTTTGAAAGGATCCGGTGTCAGAAAGCTCGACTTTGCTGTGGTCTTCAGAACCACTGGCCCAGCGCTGTCTCCCCAGCATCACAGCTGCAGACCTGCCTGAAGGAGGTGGCAGATGTAAGGGACAATGTGAAGACACCTCCAGCATTGCCTTCCACCCACCTGCAGGCAGCTGTAACACACCCCCTCTGAGTAGACTATTCGATAGCGGTGAAGGCCTTGGTTTCAGGCACAGCTCTAGTCGTCAATCCTCATGTCCCTCGCTCTGTTCATGTTGTTTATCCCTTCTTCTCCTCCTCATTTCCCTTCTTCTTAACCTCAGCAACGTCAATATATCTGCAGGGTTATTGTCATCTAACATCTGCCATAGCAGTACTGATTTTTCCAGTCATTCAGCAATCAATTTCTCTAGTCATTCAGCATTCCCTATACCTACCAGCCTTGCCCTTCACACTAACAGGGACATTCTGTCTCTGAAGTCTCGTTATCACATTCTTGAATGTTCTAATGGATATCTGAGATCTCCCTACATATTCACTTCTCAGTTTCCCACTGGCTATGGGGGGGGGGGGGGGTGCTATAATACAATCCCAACAAGGTGATCAGCCCTTTCATATTTCTCAGTTCCACCCATATGACTTCACCGGATATTCTCTCAGGCATATTCTCCCTAAGTACAACCATAATGTTATCCATAAAACAAAAACACCATGCCTTCTCCTCTCTTGCCCCCACCACCTTTCTATCCTTCCTATAGCAGTCATGGCCTGGACCTGGTTATAAAGGCTGGTGAGTCATTACCCTTTTTAATCACTCTCTGTACCTGATGATCAAATGTTGGCAATCTGTGTATATGGACTCTTAAATCTCTTCAAACCTCCACTGTTCTGAGCTTTACAGTAATTAAATAATACTCAGATCTACCATCTTTTGGTCTGGAATGCAGCGCGTCACACTTGCCTGCGTTGAACTCCATGCAGCATGCATTTTGCCCACTCGCTGTAATTTTATACACTCATCCACATTTTGTGCTTAGCCACCAGCCTTTGTGTCATCAACAAACTTGAATGTATGGCTCTTGGTTGCATTGTCTAAATCATTAATGAATATAGAGTAAATGTTTGAGGCCTTAGTGCAGATTCTTGTGGGGCACCATTGTTTCCATTCGAGTACACACCCATTATCCCTAATTTCTGTCCACTAACTCTTAAACAGTCAATAATTGCTTCCAAGTCCATGACTTTCAATTTCAACCAACAGTCTCTTTTGTGGAACCTTATTGAATGTCTTCTGAAAGTCAATATAAATGACATCCATTGACATTCTATCACATTAGTTTCTACTTCACAAAATTTAATTAGATTTGTTAGACAAGACCTACCCTTGACTATACCATGTGGTTTTCTAATAGACAGCTCAGATTCCTCTAAGTGCTCAGTCATTCTGTCTCTGATTATAGATTGCAACAACTTTGCCACAACAGATGTTTAACTGAAAGGTCTACAATCTCTTAGTTTCTCTCTCTAACTTTTGTCAGCTAATGGAGTCACATTCACAATTTTCCAATTCAAGGTGACATTTTTCTGTAAAAAGTCCAGGGAGCTTTGGGGAACTATGGCTGTGGCATATCCAATTTTATCCCTTTCTTCCTTTTGAAGTTTATGTCTGTCTACTAACAGGGAACAGTGTTCAACCTGGTCTGTCATTAGAAAGCCAGAACTAAGGTGTACTTTATGAAGAGAGCACTAAATAACTGCTAAGGCAAAGTGCTACAGGTGAGAGCATTTTCTTTCAATCATTTAGACATACTTGAAGTATGACATTTGAAGAGTGACAGACACCGAATGCCTTTATATGGGTGCACTAATTAAATGCATTCTCCACAAGAGTCCCATCATTGACAAAGCTTTCTTACTGCTCACTAAAGTGCAGTTTCTACTTTCTGGCTCCAAAGACACGGGGGAGAAATCTTTGAACAGCAAAGATTTGTAGCTTTGTGAACTATAGCCTCATTGCATTAAAAGTCATGTGCTTCAGAAGAGTGTGAGTACATGTCTATCGAAATATTGAAAACATCTCAGTGTGTTAAATTGCTTCAAGGACGTCTTGCAATCATTCACAGACTAATTCAGTGCAGAGCTGAAAAGGGCCTAGGGTCAGTTCCTGGTCGCTGACTAAAGAGTTGATCTCAGTTAGGATGTCCTCAAGTTCCAACCCCTCAACGCTCATCCCTTCCAAATCTCCTTCTACCCTTCCCTGACCTCTTCCCACCTCCATATTCAGCACATAAAGATAAAGGGTTAATGGACAGCAATCAGAGTCAGGAACCTTTGATGAGATCCTCAGACTAACCAATGACTGCTGAAACCAATCTTAGAGTCTTCGCCAAGACATAAGTTAGTTGATTTTGGAGAGACAGCAAATTAGGCCCAGTACAATTTCGCTTATCTCCCCAGCATGCTAAAAGTAAATGAAAACATAACTGCCTTAAGTATCATTGGGATGTAACTAGAATACCAATAGATAGGAATGATTCCAGGCAATGTTAAGCTTCACCTGCTTATACCAATGCCTTTCCTCTGTCCTTTTAACAGGAGTATTCATGCATTTATTTTAAACACATTAACACTAAAATGAGGGAGGATTTGATATGCATGTTAAATGTCCAGAAGATAACAGTATTGCTGTTACTTTCACTTGATTTGATATTTGGTAGTTGATTACAATTTAGACGATCCTTCATTATTGAGTGCTAAGGGAGACAACATTACTTTTCGTTTCATGACATAACTTACACAATGTGTGCACCAAAGCTTTAAATACATTGATAGTTCATACAATTGAGCAATGCCCTATTAAAATAAATGACAGGTTGGTCCCACATCACATTCACCTTAGCACAAATGTTTACATATGCAGACTTTCCAGTTTTCTCACATCTCAGACCCCCTCTTATTTTTACTGTCCTTATAACCCCATGGACATTGTAATATCTCCAATGTCTTATGCAGAAGGCCAATCTCAATTTTGAGAATGGGCAGTGAGCACTGTTTTGGCTATTCAAGTGCTATACTATCACACACAATCTCTTATCCAATGCTCAATAGACCAACACACTTCCAAACAACCTCACTGGATACCAGCCTCTTGCCTGGAAGCTGCTCCCATGCCCCCTGAGCTGATTAACACAGTATGTAGTTACTGAGATGGTGGAACACACAAACATAGAAACAAGGAACAAGAGTAAGCCACTCAGCCCTTCGAACCTGCTCTGCCATTCCATAAAATCATGGCTGATCTCATTTTAACCTCAACTCTACATTCCTGCATATCTCCCGATACTTTTTCATTCCCTTGGTAATCCAGAACCTATCTCCCTCTGCCTTAAAAATATTGAAAGAATTTGTATCCACTGCCTTTTGAGAAAGGGAGTTCCAAAACCTCATGCCCCTCTGAAAGAAAAAAATGTTTCTTTATCTCTGTTTTAAATGGGCACCTCCTTATATTTAAACTTTAACCCCTAGCTCTAAACTCTCCCACAAGAGGAAATAATCTTTCAACATCCACCCTGTCAAGTCCCCAAAGGATCTAGTGTTTTAATTAAATCACCTCCAACTCTTTTAAACTCCAGAGGATGCAGGTCCAGCTGGTCTCACCTTTCCTCATAAGGCAATCTGGTCATTCCAGGGATTAGTCTGTGAATATTAATCAGTTAAATGGATCATTATTACCAAAAGGGTCTCAAAACCCAGAAAAAAATTCAATAGTTAAACATTTCATTGAAAATCTGACTTCCATATTTTGACCCTGTGCAGCTCAGGGCGCCAAAGTGGCTCACTGCAGTCTCACGGGGCCGGGCACCCGAGTTCGATTCCACCCTCAGGCAACTGTCTGTGTGGAGTTTGTACATTCTCCCCGTGTCTGGATGGGTTTCCTCTGGGTGCTCCGGTTTCCTCCGGGTGCTCCGGTTTCCTCCCACAGTTCGAAAATGTGCAGGTGGGTTGGCCATGCTAAATTGCCCATACCTCTCAGGGATGTGCAGGCTAGATAGGTTAGCCAGGGGAAATGCAGGGGTCTGGATGGAATGTTCTTCATAAGGGTCAGTGTGGACTTGATGGGCTGAATGGCCTACTTCCACGCTGTAGGGTTTTTATTACTTCTATGACAACAAGTGCAAAGGGTTCCATTTGAAACAAAACAGCAGGCAGAGAAACAGAGTTTGTTTCATCATATAATCTCTGTGGTGGTTTGTCACTGCAGCAACTGAAAGCCTATCCAGCTGTCAACACATTCTCTCTATTCAGATGTTTTAGAAAATGTGTAGCACTTTCACTCATATTTCAGATTTCCAACATCCCATTTTTTTTCAGGTAGGCGTGTTAACTTGGCTCAATGAGGAGCTCCACTACCTTGGAATCGTGGGGGGTGGGGCGGGGGTGGGTGCGGGATGGGTGTAGGCTTTGGAACCAGAGTTTGTAATCTCGGCTGATACATCAACACAATGTTAAGAGTGCTGCTTTGTCAGTGATGCTGCATCTGTCCATGGTGCCACCCTCCTGTCAGAGGACCCACAGCTTGATTCGGACAAAGATAGGGAGTTCTCCCAAAAACTCATCATCACACGCTTACATATTCATTTTATGGCTACTCACGGATCATTGTGCGTGCCAGGTAATTGCTGCCTTTTCCAAAATGCCACTGTTGTGAGGTTTAAGTCATGGACCTCCTCCCACAGCACTGTATAAGTGCACTTTCACCAGATGGACATCTGCGGTTCAAAAAAGCAGTCTTTCTCAGGGGACCTTAGGAATGGGCAGCTAAATATGACCTTGACGATGCCCTCATCCTATGAAAGCAAGAAAAAGAGTGGTTTTGCTTTGAAGCAATTCATTTCATGTGAAGAGTTAAGTTTGGACATTTTACATAATAAATGCAAGTGTAGCCTATTTGAACCTTTCTGTTCATCGAACTCTGGCTTCTTGTGCATACCCCGCTCCCTTCGGAGGCATTGCCTTATGTCCTCCAGAATACCTCTCTGCCCAACTCTCCTCCATTAAGGCACTCATCAAACCTTAACTTTCTGATAAAGCTTTCACTCCCACAATCTAACATGATCTTTGGCTCAGTATTATTTTTGTTTGACTACACTCCTGAGGAATGCCATTTCTGCCATTCTTCAGCCATTTCTGAAGAAGGATCTAGACCCGAAACATCAGCTTTCCTGCTCCTCTGATGCTGCTTGGCCTGCTGTGTTCATCCAGCTCTACACCTCGTTATCTCAAGTAGCATGGGTTCGGTTTACATGAAAAGCTCAAACAGGTTTACTTACAGCTTAAACTACAAAGAGCAGTTGCTGATAACAATGCATACAGCCTTGCTCTAGCTTGCTTCTTGCTAGATTACACCTAGCATTTGGACATGTGCTTTCCATCCTGATCACAGGCTCATTAGCATACCTTTTGAAACATACAATGATTGTTAGGGGACTTGATAGGTTTTCCCCTTGTTGGAGAATCTAGGACCAGAGGACATAATCTCAGAATAAGGGATTGCACATTTCAGACAGATTCTCTCGGGGGTACAGGATCTGTGGAATTCTTTACTGCAGAGAGCTGTCGAGGTGGGTAATTAAGCTGAGACAGATTTTTAATCAGGAAGGGAATCAAGGGTTATGGGGAAAAGGAAGGAAAGTGGAGTTGAGGATTATCAGATCAGCTATGATCTTGTTGAATGGCAGACCAGACTGGGAAGACGATGGCCCAGTGGTATTATCACTGGACTATTAATCCAGAGACTCAGGTATTGTTCTGGGGACCTGAGTTTGAAGCCTGCCATGGCAGATGGTGGAATTTGAATTCAATTTAAAACAAAATCTGGAATTAAGAGTCTAATGATGACCATGCATCCATTGTCAATTGGCAGGGGGAAAAAACCCATCTGGTTCACTAATGTGCTTCCCTAAAGGAAACTGCCACCTTTAACTGGTGTGGTGCGTACAGGTATTTCTCCTACAATGCAATAGTTACATTCTTGTGTTACGTCACGCTATAGAAAATCACGTCATAGTGATTGTTATATCTGTACAGCAGAAAGTTCACATTATCCAGACAGCACTATTCATCAATCATGTTACAGCCAATTCTCATTAACGAAATATGCGTTATAGCAGAAATACCTGCATGTGACTCCAGATCCACAGCAATGTGGTTGACTCTTAACTGCCTCTGGGCAATTAGGGATGGGCAATAAATGCTGGCCTAGCCAGTGATGCCCACATCCTGCGAATGAATTTGCTAAGTGGTCTAATACTGTCTTATGATGCTTTTAAAAGTAAGACAACTGTTAAAGCAATGATTCATGTAAACGCAAGTACAGGTATTTGTTGCTGTACTTCTCCAGGGATCCATCCAACTGCATTGTACCTTGGATCAGTGTGAATCTGAATGAACAACTAAAATTCTGCTGAAATGTAAAACAAGCTAAACTTGGTCAGGAGGACAAACCTTATTTTCAAACAGTAATATATGCACATGGATGCACTTAGCTGTTTATATTTAAATAAAACACATTAATTTAGACTGTTGTGCAATGAAGCATAAGTGGCCCATAATTTGCTGTGACAGGGCATCTAACGGCATCTGTCGTTAGTTAGGGCTGCCTTAGCATGTTTATGTTTTTGACATTTTAGTGCAGCAAGTCGTTGAAAGTGAAAGCTGATAAAGTTGTGGCCAGAAAATAAAACTGGGAATCTGGAGCCTGTGTGAAAGGGATAAGCAACAGTTTGGCTCCTTAACAGATCAAATAGAAAGAGAGAAAGGTACAGTTCAAATACTGAGAAGCAAGTGTAACTTAGAGTGAGTGAATTTGCAATCAAAGTAGGTGCAGGAAGAGGGTGAAAAACATGTAAAGTTGACTGGATTGAGAGGTAAAGAAAAATAGATAAAAATGTATGACAAACATAAAACTTAAAAACAAGCATTTGAATTTTGTTTTAATTTCTAACTACTACAGGAATTAAATTTTATGTGTAAATTTTCAGTGCCAGGGAGGTTGACTGCCATTAAATGTCACATTAAATGGACATGACATGATTTGACCTAACTTTTCAGTCGTGAGTTTTGTTCATATCTACCGTGCAAATTCAGCAACGTCGCACCAAGTCAATGCAATTCAATAGTGGGACAAACAAAAAGATGCAGTTTTTGAGAAACCAATTTCCCAGAAAAGGGTCTGCATCCCAAATGCTAACTTATCTTATCTCTTTTGGATCGCTGATGGTCTTTTTCTGAACTTCCAGCCCTTTTTATTTCTCAGTACTTTCTGCCTTTCAGCCCCATGGCATTATAGATGGCAAATAGATCTTAATTTTTTAATACATAGAATTTTGCACTGAGAAAAATATGAGTGTGTTAGAATATAAAGCTATTGTTGTGGTGGTGCAGAACTGTCGTTTTAAAGTCAGGGAGTATATATGCTAAGTAAATACTGCCTGGGCTCAAGCAGAGCTTAATTATCACTTGGTGAGCACACTTTGCAGATTTGCTTTCAAATCAGATCCAGGTCAGAAGGAAACAGCATTATATGACTTATATTTTGCAGTATATGTTACGTGTGAAATACTGTAGCAGTTTGAATGGTGACTCTGGAGTAGGTGAGAGATATCAGCTAAAATCATATAAATATTATCACACGCTTTATTGTAGCTTTAATTTCAGATCAGGGGTTAAACAAAACCAAATGGAAAAAGAGAATGAATAAAGAGCTGCCAAATAGCCCTTCGCCTACCACTGTTAATATACAGTCATTTAAAAACTATCAGGAATTTTAAGCAAAATTAAAGAAACAAAGTCAATGGTATGATGCTTCATAATTTGTAACACTTTAACTCACTGTCACTGAGTTATGTGCAGAATGAATTGTTTAAGTTCGAAGTCCACATTTTAAGTACCTCCAAAAGACATGCATTTATATGGTGCTTTTTTATGACCATCAGGTGCCTCAAAGCATTTTACAGCCACTTAAATTGTTTTCTGATGTAGGCACTGTTGTCGCATCAAAAAGCCTCGATTCTATTTTGTTGCTTAAGCCTCGGAGTGGAGCTGGAACCCAAACCTTGTTACACAGAGATGACAGTACTCCCCAATGAGTCACAGTGGATTCACTGTGCTTTTAAGTACATTATGTGAATCTACTGAAATGTCCCCATCAGCAGTGCTGTTGTGTTTGGTAGCTTTGAGTCTATATTTAGATAGAGATCTACCTGGTCTCAGGTGCTAACATTGCAAACAATTCCCAGCTGCTGAACAGAAGCACTACTGTTCCTGAATCAGAAGCCCAGTGTGTCTTTCGGTGCAATCAAACCTCCCTGGAACTAAAATCAGATAACCAGCCTGTCTAATTGCATGGGGTATAGTTAGCAACTATGTGAATAGACTTTTATTTCAGATATTCAGCATCCGCAATACTGTGCTTTTATTTTAATGTGAACTGATGGATTTTGTTTTCTTCTTTCTTTGGGAGGTTTGAAACATTGGAGCAACTGAGCTACATTTCCAGAATGGAAATATTCATCTAACCCCCCCCACCCATACAATTTAACAATTAAACCTCTAGGAGTGAGCTGTCTCACCAACCTCACAGCTTTCCCAACCTGTGTGTGTAACTGACACTGCAAGCAAAAACTGAGAAGGTGCAAATTTGAAAGTCATTCTTGCACTCTGTCAGGATTTCGCAGGGTCAAAAACAGAAGTGGAGAGGAAGGCAGGGAGTTAACATTGACTCTGGTGACACAACATGTAACATAAGTGATGTGATGCTACAAGGATGGGGCTGGGATCAGGGTGGCAGCAAATGTAGTGTTTGGGTTGGGGTTGAAGGTATCATTATCACAGTCAGATTCATCTAGCTCTGACAAGTGCCCCAAACAGTGGTAGAGAGAACAAACCGAGAATCTTAGAAACACAAAGTCCTGGAGGAGGGGGATCACTGAACTTTAAATGTTACCTCTGATCCTGTCTCCACAAACGCTGCCAGACCTGCTGAGTTTCTGCAGCAATTTTGGTTTTTGTTTCAGATCGTCAGTTTTATTTCATTTTTATTACATATACTCATTTTGTGTTCAAAATGTTCCTTTAAATCTACGTCAAAGAAAAAATTAGGCTGAGTACACTATCGTTATTTGCCTGCATTTTAAGTTATGCTAAGATCTATCAGAAGACTAATTTTTAACTTACAGATAACAGTGTGGAGCTGGAGGAACACAGCAGGCCAGGCAGCAGGAAAGTCGACCCTTCTTTCGAATTTTTAACTTGGACATTTTCTAATGAAGAAGCTCAGAGATGTTATTTACAATCCTCTGGACCAGGTGGGACTTGAACCCGGGTCTCCAGGGTAGGGACACTACCAAGACCATGTGTGGATTAAGGACTCTTAGGCTCTTGTGGTTTCCATCTCCTGCTTCACCCCCCAACCCCGGGGAAGTGGGGCTTACTCCGCCCTCTGTGCGGATTTCCATTACATGTTTCGAGTGTGGGGCAACTCCTGCTTGCTTTTCCATCGTTCTCCCTGCCCCTCCCACCCCCCAAATGAGAGAGAGAGAAAAAAGGGAACAGTGTCCCGTCCTCCTTCAATCCCCAACAAAGCACCCCGAAATCAGACAGCGTCTTTGCTGGAGAAACGCAGCATTTGTGGTGAGAAAGCAGAGTGAACCTTCCTCAGAACGCCCATGCTTCTGTGCTGTCTTCAATCAGCGCTGGTTCTCTGTATATTTTTTTTCTCTCTCTCCCTCTAATGGTGTTCTGTTGTATTCACTTTCACTACCAATCCCCTGACCCTCCCTCCCTGTTTTCCTCTCTGGCTTAGGCTGGAACAGACAGCTCAGAGTGAAAAAGCAACACATCTGTTATTCACAAATGTCGTATCTGAGGTATGTGTGTGTAAGGGAGACTCTCCATCTCTCTCTCTCTATATATATAAAATCACAGTTCCACTTCCTCCCTCTGGCGATGATTGGGAAGTGGGGAGGGCAGAACTGAATTTCATAAACCAGGCGATTTAATCCAGGACGAGACACAGAGGCTGGAAGCTATGCCTGGGAGGAGGTCCGTGCTCAGCAGTCACCACAAAAGCAAACTGATTCAGAGTGACTGAAACTTTTTGCTGGTGGTTCTCGTGAGCGCTCACATTCACAAACAGCCTTCCCCAAGCTGCTTCACTGCCAATCTCAATGCTTAATAATAATCAGACCAGTGTCACTTTCTGTGTAAAGGGGGATTGCAGTGGTGCTTAAATAGAGCCGTCGCCGTGTTTACAATTTAAATAACACCAGAATAAAAGGATGCTGGAAATCTGAAACAAAACAAACAGGAAATGCTGGAGAAGCTCGGCAGGCCTGGCAGCATCTGTGTAGAGAGAAAGCAAAGTTAAAATTTCGGTCACCCTTCTCCAGGACTACAATTACCAACCCTCATGTTAGGTGTAGTAACATAGAAATGGGATCTGAGGTACCCCACACGGTCACCTGTCATTCAAACTAAATACGAACGTTGTAGCCTGTCAGGAAGATAGTTTACAGCTTCTCCGAAACAAAAACCAAATGTGAAACTGTCCTGGAAAGCAAAGTCTCTCCAATTTGTGAAGTTCCGGCGTAAGACAGAAAGGGTGGGGCTCCTCCAGTTGGAGCAAATCCCCCAGTGGGTAGGAGCCAGTGCAAATGTCCAGATTGTAACAGTTCACGGCGCCTGCTAATGTTGACCGGAGATTACCGGGAGCTGCCGGGTTATAATGTTTCCAATCCTGTTTCACATTCAACCATCCAGCTCCAAATCCAGCGGCGCAGTCTATCCGCCC
>NC_063365.1:16769489-16770223 GCF_021869965.1 Rhincodon typus | reverse complement strand
TACAACCTGCGATATTTCTCTCTCATTTGGAAAATAAAACCACACCTCTTCCCTCCTCTGTGACTATGAAGCCTGCCAAGTCGTTTCCTGACTGAATAACTTATTTTTTTTTTAAATAGTCGGTTATTCCATGTTGTTAAATTTGCATTGCGCCGCGATTTTCAGTCTGCAGTTTTGATTTAAAGCCCTTACTTCTGCCAGCTGACGAGAAGGTACAGACTCCGGAGCGCTGTCGGCTTTTTTCCACACTGGTCGTTTCGCCCTGTCTGTTTGACTAAAGGAGAGAGTGGGAGAGAATACAAAAATGCGCTGTACTGACTCCTCTTCCCCGCGCCTAGGCGGTGTGCGGCAGATCTGGGACACGTTTTCCTAACATCCCTCAAGTATGGCCCTTTGGTAATAGACTAGCCAATGTAATTTGACACTTCAACTTGCTCCCCTGTATGCTAGTTAATTCACTGACTCACGCACTAACATAGAGTCGGTTTCTCTCTCTCTCTCTCTCCTTTTTTTAAACTGGGGACACACGAAGCAGAGAAATACCGAGGCCTCCGCACGGGGATTTCTCGTTCCGGGCTGTTTCATTCCGTAAGTAAGTTTCATGTCAATTTCTTGGGATTTCACACCTTTTTTGTCTCTTCTGATGGACTGAAGGAGCCGTTTGCTTCCTGTAACTGGGGCTCTCTAATGAAACAATGGGGGTCGCAGATAGAGAGACCAGTTAAAGAGACGCT
>NC_063365.1:16746410-16769389 GCF_021869965.1 Rhincodon typus | reverse complement strand
AGACCCTTCTTCAGAAAAAGGTCTGAAGAAGGGTCTAGGCCCGAAACGTCAGCCTTCCTGCTCCTCTGATGCTGCTTGGCCTGCTGTGTTCATCCAAGTCTACACCTTGTTATCTCCAGATTCTCCAGCATCTGCAGTTCCTACTATCTCTCATGTCCAGATCACTGTTTTTTCTTCTCTCTAATCATGTATGCAAACTAGTAATGCAAATAACCTCTTGTGGAGGTTGATTATGTAAGGTTTCTTTCTTAAAAAAAACAAAAGCGCCCAAATCTAATACGCCTTAACATCCTGTCTCAATATTTTAATCACCAAAACTAAAAACTGAATTGTGCAGATAGCATAGATGCATTTAAAGGGAAACCAGATAAGCACATGAGGGAAGAAGAAATTGAAGGATATGTTGATGGGATGAGATGAAATAACATGGGAGGAAACTTGTGCTGACTTACGAACACTGGCATGGGCCGGTTAGACCATGTGATTAATGTGCTGGAATATTCCAAATTTGTTCAACTGTAAGAAACCACAAGTTTAAAAGTGTCAATTTTTTTTTTGTAAAATTCAAATCTTGCACTGATTCTGTTTTGATTGCAGTTAGAATTCAGGGAGATTGTAGGTTAGCGGTCATGTTACTGGGTTAATAATTCAGCAGCCCAGGTTCCTGTTTGGGCAGGGGAAGGCACAGGTTCAGATCACGGCCACAGTGGCTGGTGGCATTAGAATTGGGCTGCAGTGGTTCAAAAAGGCAATTCAGGATGAGCAATAAACGCTGGTCCAGCCACAAGTGCCCACATTCCATGAATGACTTTTTTTTTCAAAATAAAAGTTCTGGAATTGAACTATAATATCAGAAACGATGCCCATCAACGAATCCAATTGACCAGTGTCCTCTTGGGAAAGAAATCTTGTCCTCTAAAACAAAGTCAAAATACTATGGATGCTGGAGAAACTCAGCAGGTCTGGCAGCATCTGTGGAAAGAGAAAATCAGAGTTAACATTTCGAGTTCAGCAGCTCTGAAGAAGATTTGCATTGGATTCTGAACGTTAACTCTGTTTCTCTCACCAGAGATGCTGCCAGACCTGCTGAGTTCTATTCAGCACGTTCTGCTTTTAATAACACAAGATCAAGGTTACCACTACAGGAAAGAAAGCACTTCAACTTGAGTGATAGTCACCAAGTGGTCCATACACAGTTGTGGAGGATAGAAGTTAGTCAGGAAAGCAATTCTTTAAAACCTCCCACTTCTGCCTGAACAACTTTTTCAAAGAAAAATCCCCTGACCCATTGGTTTTGCGCTGGTTGTAAAGAGCTGACATTTTACCTTGTGCAGGTTGATAGTGTCACTGATCTACTGTAAAGCTGCTATAGCATGTTTTTCTCTTTTTGTGTACTCCACCTAAGTTGCCCTTAATACTAATAATGACTTTTCTTATTGTTTTTTATTTAAAAAGAAGCAAAATCCCTTTTAGACATTATTGTATTTGGCAGGGTTCTAGCTTTCTGTCCACTCATGCCTGTGACTAGTCCCAGGAGCTAGCTGTGATTACTAGGTATGAATGTTGAAAACTAGCTAACAGGAGGTCTGAACAACCCTGGGATCTCTGTGATTTAACTATCAAGGTATAATCCAAATTTGGAACATTTACTTCCACTTATTAATCTATCTTGCTGAGCGCTTTATTTTTCCAAGAAAAGGAACATGACCAGACCTTTGAAATTGGATTGCTTTGCTCTCTTTCCAACAAACAGTTTGCAAGTGTGTCTCCACAGATTTGTGAAGGTAGCAGAAGCAGTAGAAAAAGTGGTGAAGACGACAGATGTGGGATACTTGCTGAAGCTTAGAATACAAGAGCGAGGAGGTTATGCTGGAACTGTATTGTACACTGGTTAGGTCAAAACTGGAATGCTGCATGCAGTTCTGGTTGGCATGTCACAGTGAGGATGTGATTGCACCAGAGAGGGGATTTACCAGGATGCTGCCTGGGCTGGGGGATTTGAGCTATAAGGAGAAGTTGGATAGGCTGGGGTTGTTTTGCTTGGAGCAGCCAGGGTTGAGAGGGGAACCTGTATAAGATTGTGAAGGATCTAGATAAGGTGGATAGGAGAGCACGTTTGTGTTAGTACAAGGGCCATTAATCAAGGGGTATAGATTTGAGGTAAAAGGTTTTAGGCTAAGACACTATTGAGGAGAATCTCTCTGATTCTGAAGGTGCAGAGAGTGGAACTCGCTGCCTGAAAGACTGGTTTGAGTCAGAAACTCTTGTAACATTTAAACAGTGTTCGGGTATTCACTTGGGTTGGCATAGAGTCCAGGGCTATGGGCCAAGAGCTGGAAAACGGGATTAGTGTAGTCCGATCTTTGTTGACCACCATGGATACAATGGGCTGAATGGTCTCCTGTTCTGAAAGTATCTACAAGTGCTGCAGTTTGGGCTGGTGAAGCTCTTCAGGTGACTGACCACCTTGTGTGATGAAGGGGGATATTTGTTGCTGTTGTGGGGGTACCTTGGAGTTAGTTATCTTTCGTTAAACTCTAATCCTCAAAATGTAAGTTGTCATCTTGTGCATCCACAACTTCTTTTGCATCCATCGCTGCCTGGCTCACCTTGTGTCAGATGGTCATTAAGTGCCTGGAGTGGTAACTAACTATTAGGGATTACTTGAGGCCTCACTCCATTTGTGAATGAAATAACTATAGCATCATGACCTGTTTTCTACCAACTTCGCATGTACAGTTTTGAAATGTAGCCACCACACTGGATTATCTCCAGTGAATTCAAATAGTTCAACTCTGAACACTTCAGCTCCATGTAGAAAATTACGAGTGTGTGTCAAAATGATTTTATTAGACTTTGTGTCTAATTGAGGAGCATCTTCCTTCATTCTTACCTTCTGTCACTCCCTTCCCTCTGATCCTGAGGCTCTTACTTGGAGTCAAGGTAAAGTTGCCATAGTCTTATTGGACCATAGGGCCATGCTTTCATTTGAGAGAGAGAGAGAGATATGACTGGTGGTGGTTTAACCTGAGAGTCACCACGTCTCAGGCGAGGGGAGAGATTGAGAAGGAGAGTCCTTCATAACCTCAGCCAGTGTAGGAATTGAACCCACAATTGTGGTGTCACACTGCACTGCTAACCAACCCCATGTTTAGAGCAGTGATCCATAAATGCCAATCATCCTGCCTGTTTCCACCCAAGTGGCCATATATTCAAAGCTGAACTTCAGCAAAGAGCATGGAAAGTCTGACAAAATTACCAGAAACCATCTGAAACCTCCCAGCAACGTTTTCCAAATAGTCGTCTGAAGCTGGGCCTCTGGTTTTGGGTTGAGAGGAGAGAATTGGACAGAACAGGCCAGTTGGATTGACCGAGCAGCTAACTAACTCATATCATGGACCAGACCTGGTCTTCCCATCCTGCTAGATAAACCTAATCAACTATCTTGTTTTGGCAGTAAGGCTTGTGAACACTCACTGAGTAGAGTGTTTAATGTTCTGTCACAGTGTAGATAGACTTGGGCCAAAGTACATTCTGTCCACTCCTTGTCTTTCCTGGTTTGTGTGGTATGTCCTGATTGTTGGCAAGATCTTTGCCTCATCTGTTCTGAGCCAGAGTATCAGATTCAAGTTCTGTTGACTTGAGCACGTTAATCTAAGTTGGTAGACCCCTACTGAGCGGGAAGGGGACAGGGACAGACCTTTTAAAGCAATTATCCCTCTAAGAATATCACTTTTAAATGAGCAGACTTTTTAAAAATTCTCATTGCCATTCGTGGAACCTTTTGTGCACATTAAGTGGTCTTCCTACAACAGTGACTGCTCTCCTAAAGTATTTGACAGTGAAGTTGAGATAGCTGCATGTTGTGTAAAAATCTTTTTCTTTTGTTATGCTACTCTGTCTCACCAATAATTCACAACTGTGATTCTCTCTCTCTCTCTGTCTCTCTTTTCCTCCCCCACCCTGCTATATTGTAGAAATAATATGGTGTCCCGAAGGACTGGCAGGGGAAGGGTATCGTGGGGATTAGGCTTCCTGAGAGCAAATGCATTTATTGATAAGAATGCTGCGACGAAATGAATAACTTTGGGGCTGGCTGCACATCACATAAATGTAATAATCCTCTGAAGCACAAAAATTGCTGTGCAGGAGTGGACCACTTACAGAATTTATTGAATGCTTTATGCACTGGTATGTATCCATAAAAAGGCCCAGTCTAATCGGGTTGCAATATATTCAGCATTCAAAGAAAAAATACTTCACCGTAAAACATTGCATGCCCAGAGCCAGTTCAGTTAGTTGTATAAATTAAAATTCACTGTGAAACCCTCACATCCATTGAATGTTAGCATTTCTGTTTGCCTAGTATAACATTCCTAAGACTATAATTGCTGAAGCCTCATGAAACCTGGAACTTGTTCATTAGCATGTGCCAAAGATAGGCCTCTTAAATGTCTTCCTCCTGAAGAATTGGATTACACTTTGGATCTGTGCCCTTGGCCTTTTGTCCCTCTGGTTCCACCCTTGGGGAACTGATTCCCCTCCTGAACAGAATCCCAGTTGATAGTCTGTAGCTCCAGTGATACTGGATTTGACCACTGTGCCACCAGACCTAACATTTGGTCATCTCATCTGAAGAAAACCAATCCAGAAACAGCGACCAACGTAAATGTCATAACCTAACTGCAAGGTTGGTTCACGGACCATTACTTTCTTCTGACACACACTTGTGATGGGTTTTCAGATTCCAAAATCTGGTTAGAGGGTAAGAGATTTGTTCATTTTCTCTCATATTTGTGACTTGGGTTTAGCTGGTTTCAGAGCTTTCTTTCTTAATGTTTTGTCTACCAACTTGTGTGAGCAAATGGTACAGGCAGAAAGAATGGTTGAAATAGCAGCACCTTCACCACAGAAAGCTGCAATGTTGAAGATGAGTTTGATGGAAGTCCTGGTCTTGGCTGGTTGCTGTTTTTTGTTGTAACTTGAGGACTCCGTGCAGAAGAGACAAAAATGGGAGTTGAATTATTGTGTTGTATTGTTGGGTGCTAACTTCGACCTGTTGGGCAACATCTGTGATGTTTTAACGTGGAATCATGTTTATAACCTGGTCAAGGCCTGTGGGGATGTTTTGAGAAGCACACTGTGTGCATGGCCATCGGAGTGACTTGCTGCAGAAGGTATTGCGTTTTGCTGAATGTAGCTCTACAAGTACTGCCAATCCTCTCGATGCACTTTGCACTTTGTCCTTAACCAACAGAGCAGTGATGGCTTTTCAACCCCTGTCTAATAACCCAATGTGGACTAGGAACAAAACCCATTTGGTACAGCTCAGCAGCTATATGTCCTGCCTGAACTATCAGGTCAACTAGCCTGAATTTTTATAACCTGCCCTATATGTCTCAGTGCCACCGAAAAATGTGAAGAGAAAGCCAAAGGCGTCTTTTTTGTTGTGTTTTCTTTTATCCCCAAAATTTCTACTTGGTCAGGAAGCTTGGTTCAACGCAGTAATTCAGAGTCGGGGAAGAGATAGAAAAAGAAAGATTTGCATTTTTATGGCACTTTCACAACCACGGGTCAATCCAAAGTATTTTACAGTCATTGAAGTAATTTTGATGGGTAGCCAATGTAATAATGCAAGAATTGCACGACTCAGTTTATACACAGCAAGCTCCCATTTGAATGACAATGACTAGATAAAACCCAAAAGAACTGCGGATGTTGTATATCAGAAAACAAAAACAAAGTTGCTGGAAAAGCCCAGCAGGTCTGGCAGCATCTGTGGAGAGAAATCAGAGTTAACGTTTCAGGTTGAACCATTAATTCTGATTTCTCTCCACAGACGCTGCCAGACCTGCTGAGCTTTTCCAGCAGTTTCTGTTTCTGATGATGACTTGATGTATTTTCTGATTTTTTTGATTGAGGGATAAATATTGCCGAGGGCACCAGTCGCAGTTAGAGAAGGTGGGGTGTGGGGAAGTTCCTGTGCCCTTCGAAAAGGCCCCATGGCGAACTCTTGATCCAGCTGAGAGGTCCAGACCGGGTCTGCAATTTATCACCTCATCTGCAAGACCGCAGCTGTGACAGTGCAGCATTCCCTCAGTTGTGCAACGCTCCCTCAGTATTGTGCTGGAGTGACAGCCTAAATGATGTGCTCATGTCTCTGAAGAAGGTAGATGAAATGAAATGAAATGTGAGCAACCCCACAAACAATAAAAAATCAATTTGATTGTTTTTCTTGTAATTCAAGAGACTGATGCATTGTTAATGTTGGTAATACAGTGTCCGTCCAATCACACATTTCTCAATAAATATGGTCTGGCAGGGTCTGATGGAATTCTGAAGCACACGTAGAAATAGATTTAATGCTTTGATTGATGCACTGTCGGCCTCACGTTGAAGTTTTTATCAATTTCTGTCAGCTATTTTTGTGTTCGCCATATGCGTTGTCTTCATCTGTTATAATCTCAGCTCCTGCCATCGGAATGTAGTTAATTCTGCACCAGTACTAATCTGGAAGCCTTACCGCAGCTTTTTAGACACAGCATTGCATACTTTTAGATATCAGTTTAATAGCAGCCTCAGCTGGCATATCGAATATGACCGATTTTAAGTGAAGAAGAGACTCCAGCTTCAATAACCGGCCAGAGCTGTGCATCTTTTGACTTTGAAGGGAGTGGGTGCTGGACACTTATGAGACTTCCTCATTTACAATTTTTAAATTGTACAGTGATTTCTTCCCACTTTGTTCTACGCTGCTCCGTCTGTGTTGTCCTTTTAAGTTCTGATCAATTTATGTCAGAATGCTTGTTATCCCATACACTTTCCTTGGGAAGGTGCCCCCTCCCCCGAGACAACATTCCTACTGCTGTGTGGAGTATATTTCTGTTTTCCTGCCTTTTTATGCTACACATTTCTTTGCCATTCACTTTCTTTCTCTCTCTGATTCACGGCATACTGTGTAGCATTTTTTTAAAAATTTCCAAAGGGTTCAAAAATGCATAGCTTTAACTAAACTGCAACAGCACAGCTGGCTCAAACCCTATTTAAACATTTCAAGCCTATGGATAGCCAATTTATTAACCAGGGCAGACCATATGGGTGGTTCAGTGGTTAGCACTGCTGCCTCTCAGCACCAGGGTCCCAGGTTCGATTTCCCCCGGGTGAGTGTCTATGTGGAGTTTGCACATTCTTCCCATGTCTGCCTGGGTTTCGTCCAAGTGCTCCGGTTCCCTTCCTTCAACGCAAAGATGGGTTAGGTGGATTGGCCGTGCTTAATTTCCCACAGTGTCCAGGGATGTGCAGACTAGGTGGGTTGGCTATGGGAACTGCAGAATTATAGGGATAGGGTGGGGGTGGTGGTTTGGTCTTTGGAGACTTGAGGGGCCACAAGGTCCCTATCCCTACTGTAGGGATTCTACGATAATGATTCCTCACTTCTTAGATAATTAGACCAGAACGTATTTTCCTCAAGTTTAATCCTTTGACTTCCCTTTGTCATTCAGAGCCTCCCTCCTTTGTGTCTGGTATGTACTGCTACCCATTCATTGAAGCTTCCTTCTCATTGGCATCCAGTTGTAAATTTTATAATGAGTTTGACATTGTCCCCTCCTTACATTTCCATGGTGTATCGGATGGAACTCGGAGTACCTTAATGATGCTGTGTTGCTAAATATTGAGATGTCAGCTCCAGTGTGTAATGATTAATCTACCAATGTTCTCTCCCAGCTCATCCTGCTCTGAGCCTCCCTAAAGATGAGGCTCCGAGCTTGAAATCCATCCCTCCCTGACTGATTTGCTCTCACAAGCTAACCTGATCACCGAACAAGTCTTTTCTCCCCACAACATGAGTTCTACTTGCATGTATTTTTTTTTTCAGGCCTTTTCTCACTTTCTCCTCTCATGGTGGGTAAGGTTTCCCGGGGCTTACCTTTTGGTGAAATTGGATGAGAGTAATGAACATCACCTTGAAAACCAACAAGTATGGGCACGGAAACAGAACCTTAACCTGGTGGCAAGAAAGTCCAATTCTAATACCTGCATTTCTGCCCTGACCAAAAACCAGTTGGCACAGATTGGAGTGGAAGCCAGGGCTTTTAAAGTATCTCGTCTCAATGCAACATGATATTGAGGAGGATAAGGTGAATTGTCAGGGGGAGCAAGGTCTGAAGTACTGTCATGTTTCTCGAGATAGTTCTGGCCATTTAAATGAATGTAGATATCTTAAAAACGTCTAGGTTATAGAATCATGGAGTGATCTAGCGAAGTAAGAGACCTTTTGGCCCATCGTATCTCTGCCAGCTCTTTGGTAGCACTATCCAAATAGTCCCACTCCACACTCCCTTTTCTCCCCCCAAATTTTGCCAGCAAAAGTGAACGTACTGACTGTGAGGAGATATTGAGCAAACTGTACGGTCTGGCATTACAAAGAATGACAGGTAATCCCTTCAAAACCTACAAAATGCTTAAAAGGGAGAAACAGGACAGATACAGGTAAGACTTTGCCCCTGGCTAGGGAGTCTAGAACTAGGAGAAACAAGTTTAACAAGAAAGGGGATGTTGCTTGGATCTGAGACCTGGAGAAAATTTTAACTCCAAGCGTTGTAAATGTTTTGAATTCACAACCGCAGAGGGCTGTAGCAGTTCAGCCTTTAAACATATTCAAAGGTGCAGCGAACACTGTGAAACTAAAACAAAACTAATTAATTTTAAATAATTAACTAAGTAGAGATGGCAGGCCAGGTGATGTGTTGTAGCTGTATGATGTGGGAGCTAGCTGATCCCATTGAGAATGGCAGTGACCACATCTGCAGCAAGTGTTGGCTGCTTGAGGAGCTCTGGCTCAAAATTGATGAGCTGGAATCCGAACTCCAAACACTGCAGCACGGCTGGGAGGGGGAGAGATACCTGAATACTGTGTTCCAGGAGGCAGTCACACCTGGTAGATTAACTAATGTTAATTCGATCGGCGAGCAGAGACAGCAGTGTGTGACTGTGAGTGAGGCAGGTAGAGGGACCCTGCAGACAGGAACACGGGAGCCGTAGCCCTTGACATTGTCCCACAGATATGAGGCACTTGCTCCCTGCGTGGATGAGGAACAGGGCTGCAGGAAGGATGAGTCAACTGATCATGGCACCATGGTCCAGGAGGCCATTCAAAAGGGGGGAGCAAAAGGACAGATTGTAGTTGTAGGGGATTCCACCATCAGGGAGATAGACAGTATCCTTTGCGAGCAGGATAGAGAATCCCGCATGGTGTGTTGCCTGCCTGGTGCCAGGGTGCGAGATATCTCTGACCGGCTTGAGAGAATACGAGAGAGGGAGGGGGAGGATCCAGTTGTTGTGGTCCACGTAGGTACCAACAACATAGGCAGGACTAGGAAAAAAGACCTGTTTTGGGATTATGAAAAGCTAGGAACAAAATTAAAAAACAGGTCTTCAAGGGTGATAACCTCTGGATTGCTGCTCGAGCCACGTGCAAATTGGCATAGGGAGGTGAGGATCAGGGAAGTAAACACGTGGCTAAAAGACTGGTGTGGGAAAGAGGGTTTCCTTTTCATGGGGCACTGGCATCAGTTCTGGGACAGGAAGGATCTATACCGCCGGGATGGACTCCACCTGAACAGGGCCGGGTGCAGTGTTCTGGTGAAAAGGGTAAATAGGGTGGTTAATAGGACTTTAAACTAGTAAGTAGGGGGGAAGGGAGAAGTGAGCGTAGAGGGAGAATAACAATTAATGTAAGGACAAGCAGCAGGTTAGCAGGTGACGAGGAAGATTCAACTCCATTGAAAATTAGGAAAAAAGTTAAAGGGAAGGAGAACTCGAGCTGTTAGTAATGGAGATAATAGGACCCAAAAAGAAGGTGCAAAAACTGGCATAAGAGCACTTTATCTGAATGCTCGGAGCATTCGAAACAAGGTGGATGAGTTGACGGTGCAAATCATGGCAAATGGGTATGATTTGGTGGCCATTACAGAGACATGGTTATAGGATGGTCATGACTGGGAGTTAAATATCCAGGGGTATCAAACTGTTCGGAAGGACAGACAGGAAGGTAAGGGAGGTGGTGTTGCTCTGATTTTTAAGGATGATATCAGGGCGGTTGTGAGAGATGATATAGGTTCTACTGAACAAAACGTTGAATCCATTTGGGTGGAAATTAGGAATAGCAGGGAGAAGAAGTCACTGATAGGTGTGGTCTATAGGCCACCAAATAATGACATTGTGGTGGGGCGGGCAATAAACATAGAAATAGCTAATGCATGTAAAAATGGTACAGCAATTATCATGGGGGATTTTAATCTACATATCAATTGGTCAAACCAGGTCGGTCATGGCAGCCTTGAGGAGGGGTTTTTAGAATGCATCCGCGATAATTTCCTTGAACAATATGTAATGGAACCTATGAGGGAGCAAGCTATCCTAGATCTAGTCCTGTGTAATGAGACAGGAATAATTAATGATCTCACAGTTAGTGATCCTCTCAGAAGGAGCGATCACAGTATGGTCGAATTTAAAATACAGATGGAGTGTGAGAAGGTTAAATCCAGTACCTATGTCCTGTGCTTAAACAAAGGAGACTATGAAGGAATGAGGAAGGAGTTAGCTAAGGTAGAATGGGAGCAAAAACTTTATGGTGGGTCAATTGAGGAACAGTGGAGGACTTTCAAAACAATTTTTCACAGTGCTCAGCAGAAGTATATTCCAGTGATAAGGAAGAACTGTAGGAAAAGAGAGAGCCAGCCATGGATGTCTAAGGAAATAAAGGAAAGTATCAGATTGGAAAAAAAACACATACAAAAAAGCAAAGTGTAGTGGGAAACGAGTAGACTGGGAAATCTTTAAAGGCCAACAGAAAGCCACAAAAAAAGTTATAAAGAAAAGTAAGATAGATTATGAAAGTAAACTAGCTCCGAATATAAAAACAGGCAGCAAAAGTTTCTATAAATATGTAAATCGTAAAAGAGTGGTGAAGGTAAACATTGGTCCTTTAGAGGATGAGAAGGCTAATTTAATAGCTGGGAATGAGGAAATAGCCGAGACATTAAACAGTTATTTCGTGTTGATCTTCACAGTGGAAGACACAAATAACATGCCGAAAACTAATAGCAAGAAGGTTATAGCAGGTGAGGACCTAGAAACTATCATTATCACTAAGGAGGTAGTGCTGGGCAAGCTAATGGGGCTAAAGGTAGACAAGTCTCCTGGCCCTGATGAAATGCATCCCAGGGTACTAAAAGAGGTGATGGGGGAAATAGCAAATGCACTAGTAATTATTTACCAAAATTCACTGGACTCTGGGGTGGTTCCTGCAGATTGGAAAACAGCCAATGTGACGCCACTGTTTAAAAAAGGAGGTAGACAAAAAGCAGGTAACTATAGGCCAGTTAGCTTAACTTCAGTAGTGGGGAAAATGCTTGAATCTATCCTTAAGGAAGAAATAGCAAGACATCTGGATATAAATTGTCCCATTGGGAACACCCAGCATGGGTTCATGAAGGGTAGGTCATGTTTAACTAATTTGGTGAACTTCTTTGAGGACATTACTTGCATGGTGGACAAAGGGGAACCTGTGGATGTGGTGTATCTGGATTTCCAGAAGGCATTTGACAAGGTGCCACACCAAAGGCTGCTACATAAGATAGAGTTCCACGGTATTACAGGTAATGTAGTGGCATGGATAGAGGATTGGTTGACCAGTAGAAAGCAAAGTGTAGGGGTAAATGGATGTTTTTCTGGTTGACGGTCAGTGGCTAGTGGTGTGCCTCAGGGATCAGTGTTGGGACCTCAATTGTTTACAATTTACATAGATGATTTGGAGTTGGGGACTAAGTGTGGTGTGTCAAAATTTACAGATGACACTAATGTGAGTGGTAGAGCGAAGTGTGCAGAAGACACTGAAAGTCTGCAGAGGGATATAGATAGTCTAAGTGAGTGGGCAAAGGTCTGGCAGATGGAGTACAATGTTGATAAATGTGAGGTCATCCATTTTGGTAGGAATAACAGCAAAATAGTAAAAAATTGCAGCACGCTGCTGTGCAGAGGGCCTTGGGTGTCCTTGTGCATGAATCACTAAAAGTAGGATTGCAGGTGCAGCAGGTGATTAAAAAGGCAAATGGAATTTTGTCTGCCATTGCTAGAGGGATGGAGTTTAAAAACAGGGAGGCTATGCTGCAGCTGTATAGGGTCCTGGTGAGGCCACACCTGGAGTACTGTGTGCAGTTTTGGTCTCCTTACTTGAGAAGGGATATACTAGCACTGGAGGGGGTGCAGAGGAGATTCAGTCAGTTGATTGCAGAGTTGAGAGGGTTGGATTATGAGGAGAGACTGAGTAGACTGGGATTATACTCATTGGAATTCAAAAGAATGAGGGGAGATCTTATAGAAACATATAAGTTTATGAAGGGAATAGATAAAGTGGAGGCAGGGAGGTTGTTTCCGCTAGCAGGTGAAACTAGGACTAGAGGGCATCACCTCAAAATAAAGGGAAGCAGATGTAGGACTGAGGTCAGGAGGAACTTCTTCACCCAAAGGGTTGTGAATCTGTGGAATTCCCTGCCCAGTGAAGCGGTTGAAGCTACCTCACTGAATGGTTTTTAAGGCAAGGCTAGATAAATTTTTGAACAGTAAAGGAATTAAGGGTTATGGTGAGTGGGTGGGCAAGTGGAGCTGAGTCTCAAAGATCAGCCATGATCTTATTAAATGGCGGGGCAGGCTCGAGGGGCCAGATGGCCAACTCCTGCTCCTAGTTCTTATGTTCTTAATCCAAACTGTGGAAAGTCCAAATGTTGAAACTTTCCTGTTGTAAACATTACACTGGCTTGGTTGGAAGATTGTGTGCCTTTTTTTTTAAAAACCTGTGCAAGTCTCTCGCTGAAAGGGCTCCAGTGAGTAGCTTCATAAGAGAGCACTTGTCATTTTATTCCAGATCCTAAAATAAATAATCTGGTCAAAATTGGTTGCACAGCTGCTATCCTGGGCGACTTAAGCTCTTGTGAAACTCAGTGTCTCGAGCCGTACAGAGACACCAAAACAAACAGAAGGCGACTGGCCTGATGGGGTTCACATCCAGCCCGTCATGAGAGGCTTTTCTGCCACAAGGAAACTGATTTTTAATGGAATCTGCCTGTGTCTGTGTATTTACTTGTACATTTTAGCCAGTTGTCTGATTTTTGAGAGTGGCATCCTGTGCCAAATTTAGCTTCCGAATTTCCTGTCTGTTCTTCCCCACCCCCACCCCTCACCCCTCACCCAAGTACAATTCAATTCCAAGTAGTTGAAATTCCCTCCCTTCTCAATGCAATCCGAGCAGCTAACTCTCCCCAACAACCCCACCCCCGCCATCCCACCCCTGACAATTGATTTACTACTTGGGCATGAAATAAAACCGAAAAGCTCATTCAGTTTTGCAGGGCCCCTCTTATTTAAATTGTAGTTGCAGTAATCTTATGGTCGCACTCCTTTCGTTTCCACTCAGATGTGCGTCATGGAAAAGACCCTTCGGTCCAGCTCATCCATGCTGACTAGATTTCCCAAATTTAATCTAATCCCATTTGCCAGCATTTGGCCCATATCTCTCTAAAACCCTTCCTATTCATACATCCATCCAGCTGCCTTTTAAATATTGTAAAAGTGCCGTTGTTCTGATTTTTTTTTTGTTCCAAAGTTCCAAAACAATGCAACAGCTTATTGAACAGTAATCACTGCTCCTAGAATTCAACGAGATTGGGTTCAATACTGAAAATACCTCAAAAAAAAAGGAGCAGCTCTTACAGCCACAATTTTTCCCCATCCTCCATCCCTGATTACACTCCGTCTTCTAGTTGGGTTGTGAGCTCCTTTTACTGAGTTTGTGGAGGGGAACGGGCAGGCTGTGTGGAAGATGTGCAGGTAACTGAGCGTCTGAAGGCTCAGAGTTCCTCACTGAGCTGGGAAATGTTGGGAGGCAAGGGCATGTTCGAACTGTGGCCCTACCACGCAGATACAAGGAAGTGCTCGCTTCTCAGTCCTTTTACAAACCCAGTCAGTCCTTGAAAAATGTATAAAATGAACCACAGATCTACAGATGCTGGAGACCTGAAACGTCTGGCAGCATCATGGGGAGAGAGAGAGAGCAGAGTTAATGTTTCGAGACCAGTGACCCTTTATCAGAATAGTGACTGGACTTGAAATGTTAATCTTGATGAATATTGCTATTATTCACTGCAGCAAAGTAGGAGGTGATGGAGGAGAGATTCACCAAGTGTTTCCCAACCCATTTCTGGCCCATTTGCCACCGTTTCGAGTTGGGAACTGCCCCTTTTAAGTGAGGTGATTGAGCAGAGAGATTGGATGATCCCAATAGTGTTGAGTTAGAGTCTGTCTCCCTGGAGATTAATCCCCGTTGGTGCTAAACGGTGTGTCACACTCTGGCAGTGTCATGGTTAAGGTGGCATTGCATGTCAAGCTAGAAACTTGAGGAGATGAGATTGGTGTTCCCCATCTGTCAATCCAGGACTTTCCACCAAGTGCTTTGCTCTGCCATAGTCATCTTGTTTTGCTTCAGAAGGGTATGGCAAGGGCAGCACGGTGGCTCAGTGGTTAGCACTGTTGCCTCGCAGCACCAGGGACCTGGGTTTGATTCCAATTTTGGGCATCTGTGTGGAATTTGTGCATTCTCCTCATTTCTGCTTGCGTTTCCTCCGGGTGCTCCGGTTTCCTCCCACAGTCCAAAGATGTGCAGGTTAGCATGGATTGGCCGTGCTAAATTGTCCATAGTGCCCAGGGATGTGCAGTTAACCATGGGAAATGTGGGGATAGGGTTGGGAGGGGGGTCCAGGGTCTTGGTGGGATGCTCGTTTTGAGGAATGGTGCAGACTCGAAAGGCTGAATGGCGTCTTTACGCACAGTAGGGATTCTATGGTTCTATGATCAAACTGACTGCAGTTTTCCCTCCCCAGCTCCTGAGGTGGATCAGGAGGATACCAGCTCAGCCATTTCATTTGGGGGCACGGTGTGGTATAAAATCTCCACAAAATGTATCTGTCTTGGGGTGGTGAGCCCAAGTGTGTTGGCTTCTTTTTTGTTCAGGCCTTGGGAGTGTTTGCTGGAAAATCTGGAAAAACTGACTGCAGTTTTCTCTCCCCAGCTCCTGAGGTGGATCAGGAGGATATCAGCTCAGCCGTTTCATTTGGGGAAAAACCAGATTTTGATTTTCAGAGGCTTGTACCTCAACATTTTAAGGAATTGGACTCCCTGAAGCCTGCCCATCAGGGACAAATCAGGAGTGTGACGGAATACTCCCCACTTGTCTGGATGGATGCAGCGCCAACAACACTCGAGGCTTGGCACCATCCAGGACAAGACAGCCTACTCGATTGGTACCCCCTAACACCACCTTCAACGTTCAGGGTTAAAATCCTGGAACCGTCTCCCTAATGGCGTTGTGGGAGTGCCCACACTGAATGGACTGCAGTGGCCAAGACAACAGCTCACCGCCACCTTCTTGAGGTCACTTAGGAGCAGGCAGGAAATGCTGGCCCAGCCAGCAATGCCTACATCCTGTGAACGAATGAATGAATGAAAGAAGACTTCCTTTTCACCACTGATTTACAGCGGTAACGATGTGTACCATGTACAAATTGCGCTGCAGCAACATACCCAGGGACCTTGCAAACCCATGACCTGAAACAAAAACAGCAATTGCTGGAGAAACTCAGCAGGTCTGGCAGCATCGTGGGGAGAGAGAGAGAGCAGAGTTAACGTTTCGAGACAAGGCACGTGGGTGCACTCCCACCTGGAAGTTCCCCTCTGAACTGAACACTTGGAACTGTCACCATTGTGCTCTCATTGGATCAAACTCCTGCACTCGCCCCCACTTCCTAACACCCGACACACCATACCCCAGGGACTGAAGCAATTCAAGAAAACAGCTCCTTGAGGGAAATTAGGGATAGGTAATATATCTTCAACTAGCCAATTACACCCTTGTATCAATAAATGAATCCTTCAACAGCTACATGGACTAATATTGGAGAAACTCATTTCTTCATGTTTTACAATCAGCCCCCCGAATACTGGTAGATCATCTAGATTAGCTGTCTGAACAGATCAGAAGCTTTCCCATCATGCACCTGTGACCTTCTATCCACCATCACTAGTCTTTCTGATTGACCAACAGGGATGCAGCTCAGTACACACACAGGAAGCATGAAGAGATGAGATTTTGGCTATCTTCTCTTGATTTCTGTGAATCCTCAGGGTTTAAAATGGAGCCACATAGAATATACTGCACTGAAAGCAACCATTCAGCCCTAACTGCTCTGTTTTATACTCTTTTTTTCAAGCATCTTCCCAATTCTTCCTCATCCAACACTTAGCATAATTCTGAATATGCTGAACAGTGTCCAGCCAAGTGCTGGATATTCAAGCAGAGATACATTTGAAGTGCATGTTAAAATACATTCCTTTTCTGGCAGCATATGATTGTGTCACTGAAATTAGAGAGTTATTCATGAGTCCTCTGAGTGGGTTTCATGGATGAACAAATATTTAGTAAACTAACGTTTGGCGGATTATTTGGCAGCATAATGCAATATGGTCTGGAAATTTAATGGCTTTGGATTCCAGGGGTAGTGTTGTGTGAAACTCTTAACATAAAGTCTGAAATTGAAACAAGATACAGGTTAAGCTCAGCTAATGGTGCACCGTGCTGCCAGAGAATGTCTTTTAAACACTTCTGATTTCTTACAAGGTGCAAGGCTATTGATTTGGTATTGATTGTAGAATGAATTGGCCACTTCACAAGGAATTGAATCAAATAATCCCTTTGTACGTATCTTGCAAATCCAGTGTTGTGCAACACCGAACTAAAAGTGAGTTGTACACCCAGCAACATCCAGCTCTCTTGGGGCAATGGTAGTGCCCCGACCTCTGAGGCAGAAGAACCGGGTTCAAATCCTACCTGCTCCTGAGGTGTGATATTAACGTATCTGGTTGATTAGGGTTCAACATTAAACAGGTCAATTAAAAATATCAGCACCCAGCAATGCTTCCATTTGACATTTATTTTTGCAGAAAATGCCTTTCTGTTTGTGCAATTTATTCTGAAGTTTTGTTTTCACCTGTCATTATTGTTTGTGAAACTTCAGTTCTTAATGAAATGTGTGGTTCTGGTGACACCCTGATTGTTTTCGATCAGCTCAGCACCATCCAGGCTCTCCATGGATTTGAATACCTCTATCGAATCTCTCCAAAGAAAATGGACTCAACTTGTCTAATCTTTCAATGCCACTGAAGTGCCTCATCCCTGGAATCATTCTTGTGAATCATTCCTGCACCCTCTCGATGCTTTCCCACCCCTCCTAAAGCTCCAGAAATGGATGTGATCCGCCAGCTGAGGCCAAAGCAGTAATTTAAGGAAGTTTAACATGACCCCTTTACAGTTGTACTCTATGCTCCTCTTAGTAAAATGTAAAATACTGGATACCTTACTCCCCACGCTCTCTCAACCTGTCCTGCCACCTTCAATAATTTATGTACCTGTACACTCCAGGTCTCTTTTGCTCTTTCACCACCCCTATCTCTAGGATTGTACACTTTGTTTTATGTTGTCTCTCTGAGAGTTATAGGGACTGGAAATGGGGGGGGGGGGGGGGAGATTTGGGGGACAATACAAAAGAGACAGAATTAGGGTTGTATAATGGACAAGGTGGTGATGAAGCTGATAGCTGGTATCATTGTGAGTTAAGGGCCAGACACCAAAGATCGGGAATTTCAAAAATGCTGCTGAAGGGTTTCTGGGGGTGAGTTTGTCCCACTGCTGGAGGCTGACAGGATTGGGGTTAAAAACAGGAAAGTAAGGGGAGGTGGAATACAAGGAAGTCATCCATGATGGCCTTGTGTGTGATTGCTGGACCAATGAGGGGAGGGGATAGAGCAGCCTCTAATGCACTTGTTTTGAAGTTGAGTGTAATATTCATGTTTCCTGGGAAACCAAATTAACAACTGTGGGATCGAAATGTACTTTTTTTTTATTTAACATAATGTCTTGTGCAAAATATCATTAAAAACAAAATGGTAACGATTCTTGGTTTGTTAGAGTTAACTTGGCAATTTTATACTAAAATCTCCACGAGCAATCAGGAGATAAAGCTGCTCAATTTTTCTAGGATTGCATTAAGATATAATGAGTTGCACAGACAATGTCGGAATGTCCTTCAATGTTACATGCCCGTACTATGGGCTGCCTGTAGCATTATAACTTTCCCCATGTCTTGTAACGGCAAGAGAAGAATGATTGTACAACCTAACGCATTCTAAAAAAAATTCCTATCTTATTCCCAACAATACTTCTTCAGTAACTTTCCAAATCTTACAAAAGTGTTCAATAATTGGGACTGCTCACATTAACTGTTTACCGTTCAGAAACATGAACTGAATCTAATTGTATCCTGCTGACATTTTGTTTGTCAAATTCATTGAGGGGACGTGTTAGTAAAGTTGCTTTTAAAAGCAACTCATTATCAAGCACTAGGAGAGAAAAGAGACAGGGAAGTTATGATCCAGCAATGGGGATAAGAGAAAGCGGTGAATCAGAGGTGGAAGAGCCAGGGAACAACTCATTACTGGATGTGGAGGAGCTGGTGAGATTAGCCTCGTATATGTCTGAGAAACTGGAGCAGGACCATGGAAGAATTTAGAAGTACTTGCATTCCGATTTCTCCAGAAACTTGCCTCACCCCCTGGTGACCTGTTTTTTTTTTTTCCCCTACACTCCTCCGATCTCTGTATTCCTCTGTCACTCTGACCTCTTTTGTGTTCTCAATTTCCACCGATGCGTCATTGGTGGCTGTGCATGAAGCTATTAAGACCCAAAGCTCTGGAATTCCCTCCCAAAATCTGTCTCCGCATCTGTCTTCAAAGACACCTCCTTAAAACCTACCTCTTTGATTGGAGATACTTAATATTCTTGATCGGGTTGATTTAATGACACAGCTCTGGAGCACGTAGGAGTTGAACCTGGGTTTTCTGCAACAGAGATAGGGACACTCTGACTGTGCCACAAAAGCCTTGCCAGCTTTTTGGTTGTAACCTGTGCTAATATCTCTTTGTGGCCTGATCTCAAATGCTACTTGCTTGCTCTCATGTGATGTGCTTAGGGACATTACAATTAAACTTCTGCTATTGTATCTATCTGCTTTCCCAGCAACAAGTTCTCTTTCCACTTTTAATTCAAAGGCATCTTGAGGTCCCAGATACTACCGATTTTATTCCAATCTATTTACCCATCTCTAGCAAAGTCGCAGGAAAGGGTGTGCCTTTAAGTGTTGAGGGTATGATTCCAGAGTCTTCCCTGCCTCTAGTGTGTGAGATACCTGCTTTAATATTTCAGCAAGTATAAAATGTGTTTTCAGTGATAGTTGAGTGAGGCCCCTTGAGCTCAGTATCATGGTGTAATCGCCATCAGCACAAGCTGAGCCTAGGCATTTCAGCTCGGGGGAGAAAGAGTACCAAGTGAGTTTCTAACGACCAAATCAGTTTTGCATGGCTCCCAATTCCTAGGTTTGTGTGGTGTTGGCACAGAAAAAATTGGGGCATCTCCTGGTATTTCCTAGGTAACGAGGTGTAGAGCTGGATGAACACAGCAGGCCAAGCAGCATCAGAGGAGCAGGCAAGCTGACTTTTAGGGTCTGGACCCTTCAGAAAGGCTTGGCCTGCTGCGTTCATCTAGCTCTACACCTTGTTACCTCGGATTCCCCAGCATCGGGCAGTTCCCACTATCTCCTGGTAATTCCATCTGTGTAACAGTGACTTTATGGCCTCCAGAGGAAAAATTGGGGGGAAGTGAAGTTAGTGCGGGGAGAAACATGTTACTGTGTTAGTTGAATAACTCAACTTGCATGTACAGCTCATTTTAATATTCTTGATTTGACCAAAGTGCAATTTGTTTCCATTCTATACCCTAACGAATGGAAGTTCAGTCAGCTCTCAAACTAGCTACAAGGAAGCATTGGATATTCCATATAAAGCCCATGATTTGTTGGTCGTTTGTAAACTGAGCTAGTCAGAGATGTGGTGTGTACAACAGTAACTCAAAGCATTAGGCTGGACACTACTCTTCTTCCTTATCCCCTATTTGCTGCCTTGGTATTCCTCTCACTGTCTGCTGTTCTGCCCCTTGATGCATTCCTTCAGAAATGTGTAAACCTCACTCCTGCACCTGTGGATCCCAACAGTGTGATAATTACTGCCCATCACTGCCCAAAAAAAGGCTATCATTCATCTGGGATAAGGCTCTATCATTCCAGTCTAAAGGTGTCACCAATTTCGACAGGTCCCACTCTGTCTTTATTTCAAAGAAGCCCCACAGCTCCTACATTTTAAATAGATTTGATTCAGTGAGTGTTGACTGTTCTGCTCGTAAAACATGCATAGAAGATCCAGCAAGGACATCCAGTGTTGCTGTACAGCATAACATTGGGCAAGTTTTAATGTTCCCTTGAATAGTCTGTGGAGAACCTTTTCTCATCTTTTTAATGAACTGACTGCAGCAATGTTCCCCCCACCCTTGCCCTCCCAAAACTTCCTTCAACCATCTCTTTTTTTTATAGAATGAAGTATTTTCCAAGAGGCTGGTTCATGATAGAATGAGTGCTATTGATTGTTAGCAGTGCCTCTGGAACAGACACAAGTCAAAAGCTGTTAACAAGAGATCTTTCTTCCTCCCGTCAACTTGGGCATTTCTTCCTGCTTCCTGTCGTTTTACCCTCAATTCACCCCACCATCTATTTTGCCAGTTGGTGGCTTTTTAAGTTGCTGTTGTCTCAGTCATATACAGTGGCCTCACTTCTTAGTCTCTTCTTTTTTTAATTATACTTTCAATTCCAGTGCTGCTCCGCTTATAATTATGCAGAGACTAAACTTCAGAGATCCCTACTTAAAGTATCAGTACCCCTAAGCTAAGCCATTGAGCAAGTAGTTCTTCTGTGGTTAATTGGATTTATTTAGAGTCCCTCATTAAGTTGGCAGTAGCTGATTGTGTTGAAGCTTTAACAAGCTTCATTATGAGAGAAGGTGATCTGACTGTTTGTGTGCCTCATTATTTCATATTTCAGGTGACTTTTATGCTAACTAACACAAAACACTATTTGTTTTCTCTTCTTGTAAGATTAGCTAGAAACCCAATGTCTTTCTTGGCGATTAATGCTACACTTGAGCTGTTTTAGCATTTGTAAATCATTAAATAGTCATTAAGCTAACATTTTGTGTGTGTGTGTTGGCTGAAGTTGCATCAACTCCAAGCACACCTACCGGATCTCAAATACAAGTTTCACTGTCTTGACCGTATATTATGCAGGTTACGGAAGAAAAAAAGTCTTGAATTTTCATTAGGGAGCCTGCAAAATTGAATTTCATTTCTTAAGCTCACCACCTTTGCGCTGGTGTTTCCTGGATAAGTTTACAAGAGTATTGTTGTGGAAACTAGTTGAGGATATAGAAGTAATAAGCTTGTCTCATTTGCACTAAGCTTTTAGCATGCTCAATAATTTATAAAGAATGCAGTCACCATTTATTTTTAGCGTTCTACCTCCTATTAGCAGAGGTGATTTTCAGCATCAGTCACTGCTCAGTGGGGAGCACAGTCTCTGATCTAGAAAGATACGGGTTTAAGTTGCACTCCCATGATTTGAGCATAAGTTTGATGTTGACACTCCAGTGCAGTACCAAGGGAGTACTGTAATGTTCATCCTACAGATTAAATATTTAAACCATGGCCCCATCTCTCTGTCTTCTCAGGTAGAAGTTAAAGATTGCATGGTACAATTTTGAGTGGCCAGATGAATGTTTATCCCTCAGCATAAGTAAGCCGTAATACTACCACATATTATCAGTTTGCTGCCTGGGGACCTTGCAGTGTGCAAATTATCTCGATTCCCTATATTGCATTGGTGACTACATTTCAAGGGCAGTTCATTCGCCACAAATCACTTTGACCATGAGACCTGAGATCATGAAGAGTGTATTGTAAATGTCAATTCTTTCTTCAGTATGTCAACACTCGCTATGTCACCTTACATTCTGTAAGTGTGGAATGAAAATAGATGGCTGCAGTTTTTCTGATTGATCTGTAGTATTCAACAATGGTTCTAACATGACAGAGGAATTCCCAGCCTGTCAATTTACTGGAGGTATAGTTCAATTAAAATTAGATTATGTCTCGACATTCTTTTGGGATTTTTGATCTTTGTATAACCTGCCCAACTCCAATCGGAATGGTTAGCTGTTAAAATTACCGTAAGGACCAGGGAAAGTTGGGGGCGGGTGGGATAAAACAGGATTCTTACTCCTGAATATTACCCAATGATCTTTGTTGTAGTCTGCACGTGTATGTTTGTTTTATCAGGTAATATCTGCAATACCCGTTTAGTCTCCAAGTCGTCTGTCAAAACTCACTGCCAAAGGCAAACAAGAGGTGACAGGTAGAGGAGTCCCCAGCACGAAGCGACATCTCCGAGAGGTGAAAAGTAAAATTTAAGGTTCGGGGGAAGTGTTGCTGAACTAAGAGACCTTGGAGTGCAGATTCACAGTTCCTTGAAAGTGGAGTTGCAGGTAGACAGGATAGTGAAGAAGGCATTTGGCACACATGCCTTTATTGGTCAGTGCATTGAGTACAGGCGTTGGGAGGTCGTGTTGCAGCTGTACAGGACATTGGTTAGGCCACATTTTTGGAATACTGCATTCAATTCTGGTCTCCCTGCTGTAGGAAAGATGTTGTGAAACAGGAAAGGGTTCAGAAAAAAATGTACAAGGATGTCACCAGAGTTGGGCGATTTGAGCTGTGGGGAGAGGCTGAATAGGCTGGGGCTATTTTCCCTGGAGCGTTGGAGAATGAGGGGTGACTTTATCAAATCATTAGGGGCATAGGTAGAGTGAATAGCCAAGTTTTTTTTTTTCTCCAGGATAGGTGAGTCCAAAACTAGAAGGCATAGGTTTAAGGTGAG
>NC_063365.1:16726137-16745910 GCF_021869965.1 Rhincodon typus | reverse complement strand
TTTCCTTAGCTAAGTCCCTCCCTTGCGCTGGGAGAGCTTTGGAGAGTGAAGCGAAAAGAAGAAGTGTTTGATCTGGGTTTAAGCCACTTTGTGTGTGTGTGTGTGTGTGTGTGTGTGTGTAGACGGAGGGTAAAATCTCGCGACTAGAGATTTATCCAGCCAGGCAGGTTGGCATCTGATTCTTAGTTGCGAGTTAAGCTTAGTTTTATTTGGGAGAAAAAAGCAATCAGGGAAAGGGAGCGTGGTTTCTCTCACTCTGTCTTCTTCCCCCCACTCCCTCTGGTTGCTAGTCTGTGGACAGGACAGTTGATACTGTACTGGGGCCTCTCTACAGAACAGAAAGAAGGAGATCTCCTGTGTGTCCAGGAAGCCAGGGGCAGTTCACGCAGGCAAGGAGAGAGAGGAGGCAAATTAAAACTGGCCAGTTCTGCTTTCTAACCATTGTGAGCATGAAAGGGGAGGGGATATTTTCCAGATGACTGTTGAAAAGGGGAAGGTGGAAAGGAAAACCATTATTTTTCTGCTGTCAATTTGCTACAGGAGGATAAAAAACGCAAAATCTTAAGAATGTGATGAGGTAAATCAAAATAACCTGATCGGTAATAAAAAAAAATTGAACCAGCTCTGAAAGAAAGATGATCCAGGAAATTGTTTTGCAGCACCCCTCTGCATTTAATTTTGAAACCATTGTATCTTAAACATTGTGATGTTTGCTGTTATCACTTACCGAAATGAGTTTAACCATTAATCTGAAAGTGTTATTGCAGAGGCTACTTTTTTGTTGCTTTTTTTTCTTTAAAAAAATCCAATTTCTGAGATTATTGTTGACACTCCACCCTCCTTTTGGTTTGGAAATTTGTGGTGTCCCAACATTGAAAATGAATATTAGGTGTCAGAGGAATTAATTCTCTTACTACTTCAGGCCTCTGAATCTGATGTGCTGACTGACTGCCTTTTGAATTCAGTGACATGAGAGAGAAGGATTTAACTTGGCAGGTTTAACAAATGCTGGATCAAAGGTTTCCTGAAAGATTGTTGGGAGGGAGAAGGCGGGGGTAGGTTGTATGACCCCGGATATTTTGTGGGCGATGCCTATACGGGTTGTGTTTTTTTGTGTGTGTGTGAATTGTCAATTAGAGTTCTGAATAGAGATCATTGTGAAGCATAAAGTGTAGACTATAACGTGCCTGGTTCGAACAAGCATTAGGAAGCATTAAAGTGGTGGGTGAAATGTATCGGGGTTTTTTTTTAAACAACATCTAACATCTGAACTGCCTTGATTGGGTACGTTAAGTATTGGTATTAGAAGCTCTGCTTGGACCTTACTCTCCACACGTCGTGAATGTGGAAACACCACATGTTAAACAAAAGACACACAAATGCCACTGAAATTTGCAGTAAAGCACGTGTAAATTTGTGTCTCCGACAGTGGTGTGCAACATGAAGAGCAACTTACTCTAAACTGTTGTGTAATTTCACAGTGCAAGGCTCAGGGCTACAGTATTATGAACTGTACTCTCCCATGTGATGAAGGCTATTACAATGCTTTACATTTAATGACAGGACCGGGATGGGAGGGGCCATAACTTGTATTTGTATTCGGAGCGCAGTACGCAAGTTTTGCTTTTAAACTACAGCCTGAAGTTTCTGAAATGGGATTTTATTGCATCATGAGGAACTGAAAAATCCTGCGTGGTAGTTAAGAATTCAGTGTAGTCCTGGATTGACTTTAGAACCATTGAAAGCCCAAACCAATGATCTTTTCTGATCATTTTCCAGGTACTCTGACATTCAGCCAGTCTACCTGTTCCAATGATCAGAAAATGGAAATAGTTGGGTAAAAGATGTGCTGACTGGATTAGATTAAGCAGGAGCAAATTACTACAGATGCTGGAATCTGTATCGAATACAAACAAAAATGCTGGAGGTCACAGCGGGTCAGGCCGCATCTGTGGAGAGAGAGCAAGCTAATGTTTCAAATCTCGATGTCATTTCATCAGAGCTGACGTGAAGGCTAGTTTGGGGAGGAGCCTTGTATGCAACATGAATACCAGAATAGATAAGTTGGGCCGAATGACCTGTTTCTGTGCTGTAAATTCTATGTAAAGGTGCAATGACTACAGAAATGTTTCTCATTTGTGAGGATTTAGTCAATGGATGTTATGGGTTGACTGATTTATTGTTGTCACGTGTACTGAGATACAGTGAGAAGTGTTGTTTTGTGTGCTATATGGGCAGATTGTACCATACAAAGTGCATCAGGGCAGCAGAACAGAGTGCAGAATACAGTGCTACAGCCGCAAAGAAGTGCCAGAGAGAGAGAGAGAAGTAACATTTTGAGATGTCTGTGCTCAAATATCTGATTACTGCGGTGAAGAAGCTGTTCTTGAATCTATTTGTACATGTATCAAACTTTAAACTCTTCTGCCCAATGGAAGAGAATATACAGAGGTGGGAGGAGTCTTTGATTATGTTGGTTGATTTTTCCGAGGCAGCGGTAGGTATAGATGGGTGTGTGTTGTGTTACAGGTGATTTGGTGTTGACTGTTATGGATGGTGACTGACCATGATGTGGCAAGTCACTGGATAGTGATGATATATGGATGACAGTGGTTCAAAATGAACGAAGAGATGACCCAACGTGGAATGGTATTTCATTAGAAAATAGGCAGTTTCGGGAATATCAGGGTCTGTGTATGACTTGTTAATAATGTGGTCACTTATGATTATAATGAATGGAAAATGTTGGAATAGCAAAACCTGTTTCTGAAAATACAGGGAAATAACAGATGGCTGCAGGTCAGGTACAGATGTGTGTGGTGTCCCAAGTTGGTTCGGGGTCAATATGTGCACAAGTAGCGAAATCATGAGCGTTCGCTTCAAATCCAACCTGATGAAGGACTGACACAAAGATGCCTGTAATTTATCCTCTGACCATCTGGTATGTTGGATAATACTGTTTACATATTCAAGGTATTTCTCCTTCCCCAGTCATTGCTGAGAAGTTGACCAGTGAAGTGACTGGAAAAAACCAAAGAGCTATCGATGCTGGAAATCGGAAACAAATACAGAAATTGCTGGGAAAACTCAGCAGGTCTAGCAGCATTTGCGAAGAGAAATCAGAGTTAATGTTTTGGGTCCAGTGACTGCTGTTCAGAATTGATTTTTAGCTAGTCAGTGAAATGACTGCTCTAGTCAACGAGGCTTCTTGTGTTTTGCCATGGACTGAAGTAATGTCTCCTATTAATCCAGCAATCAATATATCAGGAGGTTTTGGGGGGTGGGGGACAGGTGCTGGTATAGTGGTAATGTTACTGGGCTAGTAATTCAGAATCCCAAGTTAATGAGGATAAGAGTTCAAATGTCAAGAAGGCAGATTTTGAAATTTGTATTCAATAAAGAGAAAATCTAGGAGATATCTGGGTAGATAGAAAACAGCTTGTAAAGGTAATAAGATTTCTGGCATGACGTATGACCCAATGAAGTTGAATTACACAATACTATAATTATTCTCCAATGATGATAATATTTGTAACATCGTAAGTCAAGCTGCTCCCACTTGCTTTCTATATCTTAGTGGGTAGCTGGATCATGTGATGTCCTATTGAGTTCTGTTCCGTTCCCAAGATTTGTTTAGGCATGTGTTGATTTTAGCTTGGTTGGTGTTTGGATTCTGAGTTTGTTATAAAAGAAGGGGTTGGATTTCTATCATGTCTTTTATGACGTCAGGACGTACTGCAATACCTTTTCAAATGTGGTTACTGGCTGCTGTATTCCCTGTGTTTATAACCATATGGGCATAGCAAGGTTCAACAAATAGACATGCGCTGATGACCATCTGATGTCCCTTAGCAAAGCTAAGGGAGAGACAAATATTGACCAGAACATTGGGAGTAATGCTTTTTGTAAATGTAGTGCCACAGATATTGTCCATCCTCCAGAGAGGACAGGCAGGCTTTTTGTTTGAAATGTCATCTGAAAGATGGCACCTTCTAATAATTCAGCATTCCCTCAGAACTGTGCTGGTCTGTCAATCTAGATTATGGGCTTACATTTCACAGGGGAGCTTGAATGCCCAAATTTCTGACTCCGATGAGAGTGAGACCATTGATCTGTGGTTAAACATCTGTAAGTGAGAAGATGGTGGAGAATAATCAGTTACTGTTTCTGAATTTGTGGATAATGTGGTTACACAGTGTGAGAACAGGCTTGGATTTAATTAGAATTGGTTCCATTCTCTCCTCGTGTCAAGAAGCTTGCCAACAGGCTGTTTGGTCGCACACATCAAGCGTTATCTCCTGGACAGGGAAGGGTGCAGACAAGTTCAGACCCAAATATCTCCGTGATAAGGGACGGGGTAGACGGGTGAAAATAATCACCTTAAGAATCCAGTAGTACTCTCAAGCAAGTCCTCTTGAAATGTGTAAGCTGTTGATTTATAGCTTTCCTGTTGCTTACAAACGTTTTGCAATGGAAGCCGTTGACTGCCTGTGAAGAGTGTGAAACGTGGATGACTTTATTTCTGCTCATTGCAGTTGTCCTGGTTGTAATCAGCCATCTCCATGCTGAATGGGGATTCAATCTGAGATCTATCTTTCATTGATCATGCTGTCAAATTACATTTCCTATCTTTCGATCACATCAAGCTGTCCCAGACCACAAGGAAAGCCTGACTGCTGCCTGAAACTTAGCAGAATGTTCAACACAATATTTTTGGTAAATTGCTGAGCCCTCAGTAACTCTGGTGGCCACATTGACACTTCCTTGTTGAAGAGGTCAATGTTCAACTTCTCCATACCCAAAGATACGGTAACTGACATTTCCTGAAATCAAACAAATCTCAAACGTTAGCAGTCGCAGGGCATAGTGCCAAAACCCCTTCAGTGGGGCACGGTGGCTCAGTGGTTAGCACTGCTGCCTCACAACGCCAGGGACCTGGGTTCGATTCCAGCCTTGGGCAACTGTCTGTGCAGAGTCTCCCTGTGTCTGTGTGGGTTTTCTCTGGGTGCTCTGGTTTCCTCCCACAGTCCCAAGATGTGCAGGTTAGGGTGGATTGGCCATGCTAAATTACCCGTAGTGTTCAGGGATGTGCAGGCGAGGTGGGCTAGCCATGGGAAATGCATGGTTACAGGCATAGGGTATGGGTAATGCTCTTCAGAACATCGGTTGTGGACTCAATGGGCTGAATAGCCTGCTTCCACGCTGTAGGGATTCTATAATTTCTAAATTCACCCTGTGAGGTTTTTTGCCTGGACTCTGAGTTGTGATATTAATGGAAAAGCAAGTTGTTCCTTTGTTGTACCAGACAATGACAATTTGCCAGTTAACTTCCTCTCTAGCTTGCCACACTGTGGACCAAAATACACCACTGTTGGCCTCTGAGGTCTTTTCATTTTTATGAAAATACCAGTTGACAGATCTCTGCATGTTAATAGTTGACACTTCTTCCTCTTTGAAAATGCCAGTCTGGCTTTTCGATGTGCAAGGGGCCTGGACTTCAATGATCATAAGAAGCTGAATGGTCATGTTTGAAACAGCAGGCAGGAGTATCTTATTGCATGGGTCTCCTTGGATGAGATAGAATTTCATGAAAACTGATTTGCCTACTGACAGCAACTTTCACAATATCATTGACAGACTGTATTTAGATCCACAGTATTGAGAAGGTGTTTGTGATTTTTACACATCTTGAGAAGTTAAGATGATATGGATATGCAAGAAAATGAAGTTTATCAAATAGATTTTGTATGTAACGAGCTCTGAGATATTTAGGAGCCTTTGATGGTCACTTCAAAATAGTTTTATATTCCATTACAAGGAGCTGTATTTTGTGTTTTTATTTAAACTCTTCCAGTCAAGGTCATAATTCATAGTGTGAAACAGTGAAGTGGACTTGATGGGAAAGGGGAGAAGCAGTATAACCAGTCAGCACCCAGACGATCCCTATTTCATGATGTCCTGCCCAGTTGGAGTAATGATGGAAAAGTGAAGATTCAATAACTCGATCTGCATTACTTAGACTTTCCAATAAAATATAAATTGAGTTTAACAAAAGACATTTCCAAAATGTATTTCAACATTGAATAAATGTACATTTCCTATATTGCTTCAGTTGGGCTTTATGATGACTTTCACATTGGTACATTTCATGTCATGTGTTTGTATATCCAGGCTTCTCCTCCTTGAGTTTCGAGTTGACCAGTTGAGTTTGGAAAAATTGATAAATGTGCCAATTTCTTATCACAGAATCCATTTTTTTTCCAACCTGTTCAGAGATGTTATTACACAGCTCTGAAGCAGGTGGGACTTGAGCCCAGGTGTCGGTCCATGAGGCCATTTGGCCCATTAAGTCACCACCCACCCACCCACTACTGAGCATCCAGCCCCCGCCCCTTACTGTATCCCCATAACCCCGCATTTACCATGCCTAACCCACCTAGCCTGCACATCCCTGGACACTATATGGGACAATTTAGCATGACCAATTCACCCTAACCTACACATCTTTGGACTGTGTGAGGAAATTGGAGCACCTGGAGGAAACCCACTCGGACACGGGGAGAAAGTCGACACAGGTAGTCACTTGAGGGTGGAATCGAAGCCAGGTCCCTGGCGCTTTGAGGCACCGGTGCTAACCACTGAGCCACCGTGCCACCCTGTGTTTTTCTTTCCAGGTTAGACCTGAGTGGTTTATTTCTGTTTCTTATCAGATTTGCAACCAACAAAACTGTTCTGATTGACTGTGAGTGACACGTTCACAAGCGCACTAGGAATCAGGCGGCCCTTTGGTGAAATGCCATCACTAATGTCTTTTGTAAGACAAGTGCACCCCTTGCTTAGATGCTAGGTGAGAAGGGGGCTGGCATTTCTACAGGTATTGTTCAACCAGGGTTCTTTCCATTTAAAAGTGGTGATCAGGTGGAAAGTGCGCCAACCCCATTCATGTTGATAGTCTTTGCTAGAGGTGTCTACCAGGAACTGATAGAGGAAAAACAATTCTCAATTATTGCATAATGGGAACAGCAGGACACAGATTTAGGAGATTGTTCTCTTACTTACTGGCTGTTTTGATGGAATCCTTGTGTGCCTGGGATCTGGAATACACTGCCTGAGATTCTGCTGGAGGGACATTCAATCATGGCATTCAAAGAGAATTTGATTTTTTTTTTAAGAATTGTGAAGAGGGCATAATTGCAGGGCTATGGGATAAAGCTAGGGGAGAGGGAATGGCTGGTATTACTTTGACAAGGAGCTAGCACAGATGTGATTGGCTGAACAGCCTCCTCATGCTGTAATTTTTCTATGACACTAGTGACGGGTCAATTTTATATGTTCACATTTGGCTTACCCATGTGCTTAGACAGCTTCTTCATTTCATAATGCTGGCTGGTAAACAAAAGGCCAGGAGTATATGCTTTAATATGTTGCATTTTCGCTAAAGATATAATAGAGTTCTGCATTAATTGCTAGCCACTCTATATGATGTTGATTCACTGAATTGAGCATCTGGTTATGAAGTGATTGGAGTTCCATGAGCATCTATATTCTATGTGTGTTTTTTTTGAAGATGAGCTCTTTGTTTAGGATTCTGTTGTCTTAAAGTCACTATTGCTTACTCCCTGAGCGAGCAAGACGAAAGAGATGGCCAATCTTGTACACACATCACTGTCTCTCTGTGATGAAATGATTGTGGTTTAAGGCTTTTCCTTTGTGATTTTTTTTTTCCTCCTTGGGAGCTCTTTAACTGGCAAATGAACCCAGATAGCCAAGATGGTTTCCATTTTGTATTGCTCAAGGCACACACTGACACTTAAAGCACTATAACTGAGGCATCATCGATCAGAAGGACACAAGTTCAGTTTCTGGTTCTTTTCCAACTGTCTGGGTTGATCACATCCATGCCTGTGATATTGCCGGCAGAGAACTTCCATCTGTTTGACCTTTTTTTCCCATGAGGTTAAGGGAAATCCAAAGAGAGGGCTGTCCCTAGGCTCCTGAGAGGTCTTTGGCTTTCTTAGAGAGCAGCATTAGCAGAAGAGCAGATTGTTGTAGGCAGTGTATGAGCCAAAGAAATGTGTTCGGGGCGGAGGGGACAAAAAGGTGATGGGGTGATGGAGGCGTTAAATTGTTTTTGACCCATCTCTCTTTCAAACATTTTTCAGTATAGGAATAGACTCCCAGCCAATGATATCATGTTTGATCTGCCATCTAATTCCTTGTATCATCTTACCCCTTCTTCATATCTTTGGTTTAAATAGAATCGATTGATCTCCAAATTAAAACATATAATTAACCTGGCATCGACTTTGCAGGAGGGAGTTCTTCTATTGTCTTTTCTGTGTACAAGTGCTTCCTAACCAATAGCTTTCATTTTCATTGTGGGCACTTGGTTATCTTGCTTTGCTGATATGTTCTGAATGTCCAAGGCTTGGCTGTTGAGTGTCAAAAGGCAATATCATGATTGACGTTTTGCAATCCAAGGTCTCTCCTCCTCTCACAGCCGCACAAGCAAGGTTTACTTGTGTTTTCTATTTTCCCCGCCCAATAACACGGACATTTTATAGCATCCGTCCAGTACTGTTGTCTTTGCAGACCTCAGCTTAACTCAACAGGGAATGAACGCAGGACCTCCCTGGCCTATGTAGCACTGCAACTCATTGAATAAATTACAAAAGCTTTGCGGAGAGAGATTGCACGAAAACCCATCACACATGTCTCCTTTTTGAAGTTATAGTTCAACCTGGACAGATAATAAACTAGCAGTTGGGAAAAGAATTCTGACCAGACCACAGCAAGGCAGGAAAGAAGAGCTGAGGAATCTTCTCCTAGAATGTAGGTAAAGGAATATCATAAGTTCATGTAATTTTAGGAGACAGTGGCTCAATCTATGTCCCATTTGGGGAATCTTGGTCTGGGCAGTAGACACAAAACCCGTGGTTTGTGGCAAAGGAAGATTGGCCAGGGTTCATCTCTGACTTACAGAGACGCACTCCTGCTGGCAGTGCATGTGAGCACAGGGATGAGCTGTGAGTTCCTCTACGTTCAAGTGTCTTGTTGGCGTTGTGGAGTATTATTGGGAGTTACTGCGTCAGAATAAGGGATCCAGCATTTTGGGACTGAGAAGGGGGAGAAAAGATTTCCTCACACAGGATTGTAAATCTTTGGAATGGAGAATTTCAAGGCTTGTGGGTGTTTATATATGGGGTATCTGCAAGACAAAGTGTCTTAAATAGCAAAGGAATTAATGGATGTAGGGATAATGTAAGAAAGCAGCTTTGAGCTGGAATTGTGAGCCATGACGTTGCTAAATAACCTGATGGTCCATTTGGTTCTCATATTTCCTCCTTCCTTGTGTGCTACTGGAGAGATGAGTATGGTATTGGATGGTGATCGTTGCACATGGAAATAGACCCCAGAAAGGGAATTGGTGTACCATCAGGAAAAGAGGAGATCAAGAGGGCAAAAACATTTCTGATACTCAGTTGCTCAATTTCTGGCAACAGCGTTGCATTCAGCAGGAATAGACAAGAGAAAGCAAACCAGTGACCTTAAAATCACAGACGTTGTTTTTATGGAATATGGAAGCTGCCCTACTGTTAATTTGAACAGAAGCAAAAGTGATCTACCCAAGGGCAGACCCTGTGCTCATTTTGCTACAACTGCAGTCCAACCTTTCCTTTTCGCAAGCCTTTAGGTGTTTCCCATTTTATTTTTTTATTTTCAATGAACAATGTGACTCTGGGTGGGGGCTGGTGGTGGGTGGAGTGGTTTCCTGCCACCTTCCTCATGTGGCTCAAGGGAGCCACCGGTTCTCATCCTGAAGGATCCTCCCTGCTTATAAGCAGCCTTGTCCCAACTTTTCTACTGTCACCATCAAAAGTTTTCCCCGTCCTGCCATTGGTCATGTCTCAGTACGCTGAGCTTGGACTAGGCAGGAGAGTCACAGAAGGGACAGCTATTCCTTGAGATCTGAGATGGCCTTGTTATCCTCAGCTGAACAATACGCAATATCATTAACTTGAGAGTGTGTGCGCCTGCCACTGTTAATGTGAGAATATTCCTCTGTCATGTGCTTCAGATCCAGCTTGGATTTATCCATTTGTTGGACAGTTTGACCGCCTGCTTGATGGATCAGCATGACCAAAGAACCAGCTGGACTTGTTCTGCCCAGTACTAACTGGTTAGTTATTGATGACTGGGGAAGTGAAACACTTAGCAGCTTCAATGACTTGAAGAAGTCCAGCAAAGAGTGGGTAGGGCTGAGAAGGAGCAGAAAAGCTGTGATAAACATCAGGGTAAAGAGACGGAAGAAATGCAAACAAGTGTAAATTCCCAGAGTCAATCTGGAGTGAAGGACTGCTTTCCCTAAGCCTACATGCTTAAGTAGTTGATCCTATATTCTAACCAGATTAAACCAACGATAATGTCTCGGTCATTTCTCTTTTTTTTAAAAAATTTGACAAAGAAGTTCTTTCACCGCTTGATCCATTTGTTTGGAAGGAGAAGGTTTTCTTACTGCCCAGTGCTGAGAGAGCATGTTCCCCAAGCAGCCTGCCTGTTTGTTTTAATGCAGTTCCAGTCTCAGGTTGACAATAAGCCATGGGAGTAGAGAGAACCAATTGTGTACAACAGGTGCAGAGTCCATGCTGGCTGCCCATTCAGTCACTGTGCATTCAAAGAATTGGCTTCAAGATCGGGGTTTGCTCTATCTTTTCCCCAACTCTCTGGCCACCAACACCCCCCCCCTCCGACAACCCCCTTCACTTGCAGGGTTGACGGGGTATTTGTGTGATACCCAACCAGCTTTTAAAAGCAAAGTCTGAATTAGTTTGTGCAATCAGTGAGGTAACCTCATACTGGTTGCTCACTGTCTACAGTCTAGGAAAAGCAGATTACCATGAGGGGCTGGGTTAGAAAGCTGGTGGCAGGGGGTTTGGGTGTAGATAGAGGGAAAGCTACCACTTCCTTTCTTTTCATTTTGTTTGTTTGAAAATCATTGTTATTATGGGATTAAAAACTGAAAGAACTGTGGATGCTGCAAGGCATAAATTGCTGGAAAAGCCCAGCAGGTCTGGCAGCCATCCGAAGGGTCACTGGACCCGAAACGTTAACTCTGATTTCTCTTTACAGATTTGCTGAGCTTTTCCAGCAATTTCTGTTTTTTGTTTCTGTATTTATTATGGCAATTGCAGTAAATACACCTGCTGTGCCTAATCTAACCACATCAGTAGCAATGTAGTTTTGTCTGCTATTGTGTTGAGGTAGCCACACCACGTAAAGGTTTGCTTGAGGAATGGTGCCTCCACTCTGTTAGTGCAATCTCGGGAACGATATTGTTAAACGCCTTGACTCTGGGGAAAATTACATCGAGCCTTGGATGCAAAGAGTGCTTCTTTATAATAGAACACTCTTCTTTCTCCTGGTGAAGCACCTTATTGGACTGGTGGCAGCCTTTTGGTTTCTGTTCTTTGCTTTCGGTCCTACATTTGGATGCTACTTGCTCCTCCTCCTTAGCTATGGCCTTTTTCTGCTGCTCCAAGCAGGGCCCACATAACTCTGCTTAAGCCCCCCAAACAAGTGCACTAAATAGATGCCCCTTCTGACCAGGGAACCTTAGCCACCCCCAGGTTTGCCATTGTATCATTTTCTTTTTTCTTTTCGTCTGTCTTGCAAATCTCCCTGTGTTCACTTTGTGATGTTCGAAGGCGTTCTGTTTCTAATGGGGGTCGTGGCACCACACCTGGCAGGAGAGTGTAAACAAGTCATGCTGTAATTACATAGGCCTTTCATACAAATGTGGAGCCAGGATTTTAGCTTCTATTGTAAGTGGGGGCTTTGGGCGTGACAAAATGGTAATATTCAAAAGGAAGTCTGACTTGTGAAACAGGCATGGAGGATTGTCTCTGCACCATGTTGTGTTTCTCGTCTGATTGCACTTCATAAAGCTACTTTTTTTTTGTTCTTGGGTCTTGTCTTTATCAGACTTGGGAAGATAGGTGAGTTTTTGTGGCTTGCATGTTCTGCAACACTTCAAACATCAGGAAGGTTAAGACAGCGAGAACCATTTCTTTTCCTGCTGACCTTGAGAATCTGTCTGTTCTCAAGACTGGCACATTTATTGAGAACTTGCATTTGCTTGAATTCCCTATCAACTTATCCCTCACCCCCTCACAGCAAGTTGTCTGCAGTTATAATGAATTTGATAATGGAGGGACTACAGAGCCACCACTGTTCGAAGGCTGTAATGACAGTGTGACAATTTTACCTCTGCAGTTAAAAATGGACATAGGGATCTGTAATGGAAATATAAAAATAAGAACTGACCTAATGATTTTTAAAGCATGGATTGAATTCTGTCTTGTGTCCTGTACCTATTATCCCCTGCCTTCAAACTCTGTGTCAACTAAAAATTGCATTTGTTTGTGATTCCTGTGTGTAACACCATGGCAAGTTGGCGTTTATGTATATATGCAGTTTATTGTGACTGCACTTTGTCATTTAATCAATAGGTGTTCTGGATTGTGAAAATAGTGAAATCTAAACGATTTAGAAAGCAATAGAAATTTGTAAAGTCTGTACATTGTCTATGTTTAAGGGATTTAATAAAAATTGATGGAGTTCTTTAGCTGTTAAATTTTATTGTATGTTTAGTACTGAACTTGTTTAAATAAGAATTGTATTCTTTTTAAAACCATGGAAGTGATTTTTTTTTTATTTTCTCCTGGCTGTGTATAGCTGAATGAAGCAATTGGTGAAAAGCTGACATTTGGTGGGTAACGAATGGTGATAGTAGTGTTAGGCTCAGTGTTTGGAGCAATGCACATTAAGTGCTGTGTGTGTTTTATGCTCATTCATGGATTGTGGGCATTGCTGGCAAAGTCTGTGTATTTATTGCCCATCATTAAGGTGATGACGCGTTACCACCCTTCAATTGCTGTGATCCGTGCGGTGACAGTTCACCTACGATGCTGTTGGACAGGGAGCTCTAGGATTTTGCCCGCGATGCCAGTGAAGGGATGCAGCATATTTCTAGGTCAGGAAGGCACATGATTTAGGAGGGATCTTGGAAGTCATGGTGTTTCCATCAAGTGGTACTCTTTTACACAGTGGTTAAGGTTATGGGTTTGTGAAATCTTGGCGAATACCTGTGTATAAATCACATCAAAGTTACGCAGTCTGCAGATAAGAACAAGGGGCAAACATCTAGGTTTTAATGGCCGGAATGGGCAGGCAGTATATTTTTTTTTCCCCCTTCTCTTCCTCCCTCCCCACATTGGTGGCAGGGTTCTGTCAGTAGCTCCTTAGTGGGTCTGAGCGTAGGTTCTCAGTGGTTTAAACCCAGCTGCTGTACTTACCACTGAGCTACTCTGGTGAAGACATTGATGTTCTGTGCTATTTTTGAGTGGCTATTAGATTAAATGTACTGTACTGTGCACATGGGAGGCCGCTGCTGACAAGTGAGATGTGCTATGATGTCCTTGGAGACACTCTCCTCATAAACGCTGCAGGAGCCTTTAGTGAGTTGGAATTCGCCCAATTGGATTTATTATTTTAACTGGAATTGTGACCCATTTGCAGTGACGACTGATTTGGGTCGGCAGTAATGACCCCGGGTGTGTTAATGCCCCACTGTGAGTGTGCTCCATAAATGTTGGGTTAAATCTGGAGGTTTGCGCTCAGAAGCTGTTTTGTTCTAACACTAGTCTCCCATCGATTTTTCTTTTGGCTGGGAAGTTTGCCTCCCTGCTTCGTTCCTCATTGCCAATCCATCATGCATCTTGCCCAAATGATTACTTCATGGGCTCAAAACATTAGACCTATCAGATTCTCTTTCGTTTCTTTTAGAGCAGGAGTCGTGGTGTTATACAGCACGGAAACAGACCCTCCAGTCCAACTCCTCCATGCTGATCAGATATTCTAAATTAATCTAGTCCCATTTTTCCTGCCTTTGGCCCATATCCCCCTCAACCGTTCCTATTCATACACCTATCCAGATGCCTTTTAAATGTTGTAACTGTACCAGCCTCCACCACTTCCTCTGGCAGCTCAGTTCATACACACACCACCTTCTGTGTGGAAAAGTTGACCCATAGGTCCCTTCTAAATTTTTTTTCCCTCTTACCTTAAACCTATGGCCTCTAGTTTTGGATTCCCCCACTCTGGGGGGGGAAAAAGACCTTGGTTATTCACTCTATCCATGCCTCTCCTGATTTTATAATCACCTGAATAGGAATAAAGAATGAAAGCAATGACAGGAAACAGCATTGTTGCCTCTGGAGCTGGAAGATTTGTGAGTTCAAGGATCTGCGCACAGACTTGGGAGCATAATCTTATCTGACTCATTCAGTGTTCAACTGGGTAGAAACCGCACTGCTAGAAGTGCTGTCTATTGGATGAGATGTTGGACTAACTGTTGGGTGGATGTAGAAGTTTGCATGGCACTGTTTCGACTTGGAGCCAGGGAGTTCTCCCTAATGTCCGGGCCTCATTCAATCAGCATCACTAAAACAGATTATCTAGTCTTTATCTCATTTTCACCTTGTGGCCAATTTAACAGTGACTACGCTTCAAAAGTAGTTAATTGGCTGTAAAGTGCTTTAGAACATATTGAGGTCATCTTGAAAGTCATTTCAAGGGAACACCACCCCTGGCAAGTTCCTCTCCAAGCCATTCCCCATCCTGACTTAGTGAGGGAATGGTTTTACATTTCTGTGGCCGTGTCAAAATCCATCCCTAATGTGGGTGGACCCACACCAAATGCACTGCAGTTCCGTAAGGCAACTCACCCTCTCAAGAGCAACTAAGATTGGGCATTAAATGCTGTCCCAACCAGCAATGCCCACATCTCATGAATTTTTTTTTGAGAATTAGCATTATATTTTATTGTCACGTGTACTCGAGTGCGGGAATACATGAGAACGGTGAAAAGTGTACAAAATCGCCATTCTCCCACACCGTCTTGATTATAAGACTAGAATATTTTTTAAAAAAAAACAACAGAAATAAAAGAAAACCAAGAGGTAAGAAATCTTTAAATGGAATGGAGCTGTACAAATGCCAGTTCTTTCAAATGTTCACCTGCCACTAACCCAGTGCAGATCCAGGAGCCAAATCTGGAACCTGTCTGATCTGTATGACACAATATTTCACTAGATAATTATTATACAAACCGAGCCATTGTTTGTCATTTGTTTTAACATGTTTCAGGTCAGCAGTATAGAGCCTGGGGTTGAACAATTTTGTTTGTACTGATCTAAGCAATGCATTCAAATGAAGGATGTGTCAGTTCTATAAAGTTGGAAGATGGCAGAGTTTCTTAAATGAACGAACGGATGTCAGATCCAAATTTTAAAAAGAAATTCATTTCTAATCACTGAGTAGTCATGTATTGACTTTCTCATTACTTTTGCTGTGTTCCGATTCGGAGGTAGGGTGTTAAAGATGTCGAGAGAAAGTCATAGGCAGTAGCAGCTGGTCAACCACCTAGCTGTAATCTCGGTTGTTAATGGGTGAGTGCTCTACATGGGAGTAGAAATTGAGATGATTCATGAAGGGGAGGTGATGGTCTAGTGGTATAGTCACTGGACTATTTATTCCAAGACCAAGGTAATGTTCTGGGGACTCTGGTTCAAATCCCACCATGGCCGATGGTGGAATTTGACCATGAATCTATTGTCAATTGTTGGAAAAACCCATCTACTTCACTGGCATCCTTTAGGGAAGGAAACTGCCATCCTTAGCTGGTCTGGCCTACATGTGACTCCAGACCTGAAGCAATATGGTTGGCTCTTAACTGCCCTCTGGTATGGGCAATAAATGTTGATCTCATCCCATGAATGAATTTTTAAAAAAAAAAAGGTAAGTGTATAAATAGTTGTGGGGATATTGAGGATTCTCTAGAGCAGGGTCCTTTCTAATGTGTAAGGTCCCCAGGATCAACAGTGAAAGATATTTTGCTTGGCTGTGATAGGGTTATTTTGCCTGAATTACCCTTGGTTTGGGCTGGAATACACCACTCTTTGACAATCATAAAAGGCATTCGTTGACTTTTTGAGTGAACCAAATGGGAGGGTTGCAAGCAAACAAACTGCTTGCTGAGTGCAGTCCCAAGCTTTGGAAACTAGACACCAGGGACCACTGTGTTTTAATGTTGTACAGAGTCCTCTTCATGGATTTACCACATTAACAATTGTCCACATTAACTGTCAGCACCACTGTTAAGAGCTGAGTTTTGAATAATTTGTTTTGCAGAAGTCCTCTTGGCGTTGCATCACTAGAAAGCTTTTTTAAATACAGCCACTGGATGGTTCCAAAGCTTCTAATGAACTCAAAGTTGCACAAGATTATCTCCTTTACAGTAATTGTAATTGCATTGTAGTAGGAGGGTTGCCTCCGCTGGATAGTGCAGCATGTTGAGGTTCCGGTGTACAGGGGGTTAATATGTCCCTTCTTGATGACCCGATTTTAGCCATGCTGATGGGGTGGAGACAGAGAGACCACAATTTGGTACTCTGAATGACACTGCACGATGTATCCCAAATGCAGCATTGTTTCATTGCAGCCCATAGAGTTATTGTGGTATTGATGGATGGATCTATTGAAAAGAGCCACTTTTTAATTAATTTATAAGGTATCTCGTGAACTGCAATGGGAGAATATTCACCGCCCATTATGATGAGGGCCCTGATCCTCCTCCTTTGGCATACGCAAGGAGTTGGAGTTCTGATCCCAATTGTTAAGCGAGATGTTATTTTTTCAAAGTCTGATAATATATTTTAGCTGGACCAAAAAGAGGGAAATCCATTCCATATCATTGCATCTGAACCTGTGTCTAATCTAGCAAAAGCTATACCATTTTGCAAAAAAATGAACTTATAGTTTAAGTATATAATCTGCCAATGTATCAAAATATGGATTTAATACATATGTCCTGTTGTAGCCATTGCATTGTCTTCCAGAGGCAAAACCAGCTGAGGAGTGGTTTACTTCTAAGCTGCAACCTGAAAATAACTGGCACATTCCAATGTTCAAAGTTCCCTAACCATACAATAATCAAACTGGATGGCCTGTACCTCCCTATTTACTTTAAAGTTAAACTTGGAGGCACATAAAGGGACAAAGTTCTGTCTCAGCTGATTAATGCGTCGTGCGTGACCGTGAATAACACTCCTGCCTTTTTAAATCTTATATCTTCCAAGATACTATGAGCTTCAGTTCTGATCTGCTATTAAGTCTCTACCTATAACTTGCATCTTTGCACAGCTCTTGTCTAAGAAACCTACTTTCTGATTTGGAAATGTCCCACATGTCCTCCTATCAGTAGCGGCGTTGAAGCTTACTTCTTCCCAGTCTATCTCCATCGGGATCATAGACAAAACTCTTCGATAAATTCTGCTTCCTAAATCCTCCTCGGGCTTAATATAAAACCAAATCGTCTGTTGCTTTAAAATGGAGAAGGATGATGCACTTTCTGTCTGCTCCACTTGTCATATTTTTGTCAACTGTTTTCTCATTACCTCCTCAGCCATGTTTATAATGGGATCAGCCTAGAAAAAGTGAACCTTTTTTCATTAAAAGTCTTATGCCTACCTCCTCAGTCAAGTATCCCATGCTGTCTGTCTTGTACGATGTGAAAGGAAATTGGTCAGGCATGCGTCAGGATATCGGTGAATGCAAAGACGAGCATTTCCTACAGTTCTTATTCACCCCTTAGTCTTTTACCAAGAGCGGGAGGCAGGAATTTACAAGGATCTGCCATTTTAGAAAAGGTTCCTTTCAGAGTTAACCTCTTACTGATACCGCATTTCGATCACCTCTCCAGAGAAACCATCTTAGTAATGGCCTTAAAAGAGAATATGTCACATTAACTCAGACCCTAATACAAGTCTGTGAGAGTAAGAAATTGGTTTGTACATTCTGAAAGCAGGTTGTTAATCTGGCTGATCATATTTAGAGGCTTTTAATTAATCAGCTTTCAATCCAGCAGCTTTGTGGTTCTTATATTTTTGGGTATTTGCTAGTTTCTATGTATTTTTAGTTTTTAAACCAGGTAAAAATCATCTGCAACTGCAAGTGCTGTTATTGAGCCCTGCCTTTCTGTGTGAGACATGGAGCTAATTTGTATTTAGTAGAATTTGTCATGTGTGTCTTGCAAATAGTTTATTAATTTGTATTTATCAAGGTGTCTGGGAATGAATTGCTTTCCGTTTCCCACGTCCATTGCCAACATTAAGCTAAGTTAGACCAGATAAAACTCTGAACACAACTGTCATGACTGTCCCTTTCTTCAGAGAGCAGACAGCATGACAATAACAAAAACAGAAATTACTGGAAAAGCTCAGCAGGTCTAGCAACATCCGTGGAGAGAAATCAGAGTTAACGTTTCATTTCCAATGTCCCTTCCACAACTGAGGGAGGGTCACTTGACCTGAAACCTTGACTCTGATTTCTCTCCATAGATGCTGCTAGATCTGCTGAGCTTTTCCAGAACTTCTGTTTTTATTTCTAGTTTACAGCATCTGCAGGTTTATCGGGTTTTTATTCGTATTGTGACAGCATTCTTGCCAAGAAACATCGAAAATCGGAGTTTCTATGCAGGGAAACTCGATAGAAATGAATTGACCATGGGTCAGGATTGGATTTGACCCACTTTTTAGAGGTGAAAGGGCCATCTAACTAGCTGTATCACTCAATTGAACCTCCCACCCCCATTTGTTTTCTTGGCTTGGTGCAAGGATTCGAATGGTTGTGAGGCATCACATTGTAGCCACGATATAGTCACCAAATGAAGTGAGATTGGTATGCAAAGCTCGAGTACTATGGGTGCAGCAAAAGTTGGGCCGTGCCATCAGCTGTTTGTTTTGTGACTCACCCAAGGTGTGTGTAATCTACTTAACTGCTTCATGCCCGCAATAGCAAGGGATGCATGCTCTGTGCATAAGTGACTTCTGTGGCCCCTATGTGTCACTTAGTGCCTTATTTGTGTTCCAGGCACAGAGGATCCCCTTGGCTGACCTCTGATCTCCAACAATCTGTAGGTGTTCAGCGATGAATTGGAATTGGTGTAAACAAATTGCTGCAGCTTGTTTTCCTGCTGGCACAGATTCTGATGCTTGGCAGTGGACTTGACGGTGAATTGGATCCCCCTAATGAAACTGCCTGCAGCTAACCCTCCTGAGACACTACCCTGTTTATGCTGCAGCTTGCAGTCCAGAGTCCAGCTGGGTCTTTGTCAGCATTAGTGTTTGCAGTGGCGTGCGGGGCAGACAGGGTAAAACCAGATCATGGTTGTTGTGCATTGAGTTCTCGGGGGCCGTACCTGTTCATGGCTTGCCTTGATTTCTGTTGAGTCTTCTGCACTGTCCCTTGATTAGTAGCCGGCCTGTCTGTAGATGGACTGGGAGTTTGTTCATGTGCGTTGTAATTCAATCCAGTGCAGATCCACGAGCCTTTCAAGGTGAGGAAGTCTGTGCTAAATGGCAACTCCTTATTCTAAGTCGGCGAACCCTTTATTCTACAAACTCCAACAGGAAGGATGTATTTGCCCTATATAGCGACTTTGAGAATGTTGTGTTTCAATTGAATCATCAATCCTCCTTTTACTTGGAGTGTAGTATTAATCTGTCCTCACGGGTGGAGTAAACCTATCACCCCAGGGATTAAAATTGTATCAGAGATAGTAGGAACTGCAGATGCTGGAGAATCTGAGATAACAAGGTGTAGAGCTGGATGAACACAGCAGGCCAAGCAGCATCAGAGGAGCAGGGTCTAGGC
>NC_063365.1:16706391-16725637 GCF_021869965.1 Rhincodon typus | reverse complement strand
GAGGAGCAGGAAAGCTTTCCTGCTCCTCTGATGCTGCTTGGCCTGCTGTGTTCATCCAGCTCTACACCTTGTTATATCAGGGTTGGCCTACTTCCTTGTCTTCAAACTGTGCCATATTCTGGTACATTCATCTGATCAGGAAATGAAGCCTTCTCTTTAACATCTTGTCTGAAAACCACTACTTGCAACAATGCAGCACTCTCTCAGTACTGCACTGGGATGTCAGACCAGATCAAATCCTTGAAGGGGGGTCTTAAATATAACATAGAGGTAATACCACTCCAAACTGAGCTGCAGTGCACACACTGAGGAGAAATAAAGAAAATTGATCTAGAGCCAAGACTATTATTGAACCCCTCTTAATGCCAGGTTAAAATGGAGGTGATGTTCAAAGTGTTAATTGGTTGCCAAAGCAATGAAAATCACAACTTTGCCAACATTTTATTGTTGTAATACTTCAAAAGGACAGTGAGAGATGTTGTTTGTGGAATGGGTCTCATTTTCCTTGCTGTAAACTGTGCACATTATTGCAACAACATTAAACCAATGACTCATTCATGATGCTGTGAGTGTTACTAATATTGGCTCATTCTCAGGGAAGTTTGCTCCATGAACCGTTATAACAAACCCTGCCCTGATTTTATGTACAGAACATTAAATACTTTCTAAAACTGAGCTATTTTCATTTAAGAGTATTTACTTTCAAACTACAATGTCCCTCGCTGATCTGCTTGCATCTTTCTATCCTGTAGCCTGAGTCTTTAATTATTCAATTCAGTTTAATTGGATTGTTATTTAAATAATTGATCAGATTGGCTCCTACCTGGGCTAAATTGGATCATTTAATTGATTCCTCGCCAGCTCCGAGTCATATCCTAGCGTACTCCAGGTCAGTTGGTGCTTTTGGGAATTACACATTTTTACTGTTCACTTTGGGAATTTATTCTTATCTTTTGGGCTGGATTGAGTGTATTTTCATTCAATTTATTAACTGCCATTCCCCCAGCTCATTCGCATATTTATTCATGCGCTTTATTTAAATAGGATGGTGATCTTGTGCTCATTATCCAGGCTCCTATATTCTCAGACGGTGCTTTTGGTCTGCTGTAGATATGCAAATGATAAAGAACCTTCAGTATCCTCCAGTCTTCTACCTTATTTACAATCAGGAATAAGAGGTAAAACCTACAGTGTATTCATGACAGCTAAACACTTCAGGGTGCCAAACCTCTAGGAATGTCCTGCCATCTCCATCATTAAAGATTCATCTTCTGAACAATGTCATGAAGAACTCAGGAGGAAACCATTTCTTTTTTTTTTATTTAAAAGCCTGCTTTTTCACTTTCTGTTGATTTTTATTTATGAGCTGTGAAACCGTGAGTGATGAAGCGTTCGAAATTTAGCGACCGGATGTTGATGCCGATTTGGGACAGGGTACGGAATGGGCAGGAATTTGCCAATGCACAGCTGGCAAGCTGATGCCCCGCCGTGCTCCCACCCCCACAGTGCTGGGAATGTAGGAGATGACTAGGGGTGAGAGACCAAGATGCCAATTCTCCAGTTTAATTTTGAGGCAGCTTCCTTGGCCTCATAAGTGACCATACCCATCTCATTGCCTCACTGCCTTGCCACACAGGTGGCCTGGCAATGGTCCCCATTTCTTCACTTTGTAAAAAGATGCCAAGAGGAAGCCAAACTTTTTCTCTGTCCCTTGCCTGTAATGTCAGGCTGCACAGTCATAGAATCCCCACTGTGTGGAACCAGGCCATTCGGCCCTCCAAAGAGAATCCCACCTATCCATGTAACCCTGCATTTCCCATACCTCATGCACCTAACCTACATATCTACATTTGTGAACTGTGGGAGGAAACCGGAGCACCCAGCAGAAACCCACGCAGGCACAGGGAGAATGTATAAACTCCACACAGACGGTCGCCCAAGGTTGGAATCAAACCCAAGTCCCTGGTGCTGTGAGGCAGCAGTGCTAGCCAGTGAGCCGTTATGCTACTCCATAGTTTCTTGATTGTCATTAGACTCTTAATTTCAGATTCTTTATTGCATTTAAATTCTACCATCTGCCATGGTAGGTCCCCAGAATATTAATTGTTTCTTTGGATTGTTAACCGAGCTATAATGCCACTTGGCCATCACCTCCCCTATGAGCAATGGACAGACTCCTGTTAACTTTCCAGTTTCACATGCCGGTCCTTAATTTTATGCATATTTACCTCCTCTGGTCAGCAAATGCCAATATATAAAAGATTGTGTCAGCTGACTATTGCAGAGTCAGGACCTGGGTTTCTTCCTGACATTAGAGTCCTGATCCCAAGAAGCAAGGCCTGCAGTATTTTTATATTTCTGTTTGTTAACTGGGGACTGAAATGAGAAAAGAGCTGTTTTATAAAATAAAGGATGGTGGGAGCTTAGGGCATGTGTACAGATGGAACTTTGGTTGCCAACAAGAAGTTCATCCTCTGAGGTTCGGTGTGGACTTGTTGGGCCGAAGGGTCTGTTTCCACACTGTAGGGATTCTATGATTCTATGATTGGTCTATGGACTAATGACCAGTTATTGATGACAGGCTTTCTGCCTGTCAACAACCATGTGATTGGTTATCTGGTTACTGAACAGCATGGGGCAGGCAACAAGATGCAGAGAAACCTTCAGGCCCATGATCATTTCAGGAGTGTTCACTGTATTCTCTGTAGTAAGGCACTTTAAGCCTGAAGAAAGCCAATTTATCTTTCTTTCAGGAGTTGCTGTTAGCTGTGATTTCTAATTGACTAGTCAGAGAACATCTATAGGTGAACCAGACACACTGTGCCCCTTGCAAATCAGTGGGAGCATCCAGAGAATGATGACTGAGAAGCAACATTCTAACCAGCATGACAATCATAAGAAACATCCCAGCAATACTTGTGACCAGGAACCACTGAACTGCTTTCTCAGTTCTTCCCACCTTCCATAAACAGACAAGAAAAAAGGATTCTGTCTGTGTGTGTGTGTAAGAGAAGTTTATAAAACAGATTAGAGTTTTATTTGGTAGTGTTATATGCTGACTGTTCATAATAATTTATTTGTATCTACAGTCTAATTATTTGGAATAAATGGCAATTTTTGCAAGGTACAGAATTCTGGCCCATGCTTTCTATTAACCTGGATATAAAATGCAGGTAATTTCAGAAATCTTTGCATAAGTTTTAAAATCATAGAATCCCTTCAGTGTGGAAGCAGGCCATTCAGCCCATCAAGTTCACACCAACCCTCTGAAGAGCATCCCACCCAGACCCACTCTGTCTCTGCATTTCCCATGGCCAATCCGCCTAAACTGCACATCTTTGGACTGTAAGAGGAAACTAGAGCACCCAGAGGAAACCCACGCAGGCAATAAGCAAACTCCATACATACAGTCACACAAGGGTGGGATTGAACCCGGGTCCCTGGTGCTGTGTGCTAGCCACTGAGCCACTGTGCTGCCCTAGTTAAATCTGTAACTTTTGTGATGTCTCTGGGAATGGTAGGTGTTGTCCTCCAGTTCGTTACTGCAGTGATATGTGACACTATCCTTACTTCGATTGTACCAGTCACTGCTATGGTGCTCATGTTTACAATCAATGTATCTCCCAATACTGAAAATGACCATTCAGTCCTTCACTTGCAGGTCAATTCTCTGAAAGAGCTCAAGTGGAGATACCCAGGGCTTAGCCAATCTTCTCCTGAAGGTTTGGATTTATGCAGCTAGTTTGCCATCCTGTAACTACTAACAGCCCTGTTCCAAACAGTTACACCTCATGGTGTCATCTGAGATGGCCAATGTAGGAGGGACTCTATCCATTTAACAAGAGAACAAGAAAAATTCAAACAAAGTTAAAACGCTGCAGAAATATAAATAGACAGGAAAAGTGATGCTGAACCATATACAGTGACATTAGCCAGTCTGACTTAGAAATATATCACTGTTCTTGTACTGTTACTGAGTCAAAATCCTGGAAATCCGTTCCTAGCAGCGTTGGGGTTGACCTGTATCCCAAGGTCAAGAAGGTAGCTTACCACCACCTTCTCCCAGACAGTTAGAGATGGATACCAAATGCCATCCTAGCCAATGATGCCCGCATCTGATGCAAAAATAAAAGCGAAATTAGGAGGCATGACCACAATGTTGAGTTAATGCAAGGGTTTGGAGGATGCATTTAAAGGAGAGGAGTGGAAATTTGAAGGAAAGGATGGGATCAAAGCAGCTGAAGTCATTGTGGAATGGAAGGGACAGCAGGGCATTCACAATCAAGAGCTGTCCAAGGAGGAGAGCTGCAGAATCGCAGAGAGAAGGTGACACCAAGCTGTGGCGGCATATTGAGACAGGAGCAGAAGATGAATGTGTTACAAGGTGAGGAGCCAATGGAGATCACCAAAGACCAGGCTATGGCTACAACGTGGAAAAGCAGAAGGTTGTGGAAGGTGAAATTGGTGGTTTCAGTGGGGGAGGGGACATACGGGCCTCTGGAATAATGAGGTGTGGAAATGACAAACACATGGATAACATCTCTATAGCGAGGAGATAGTAGCCACGCAAGCAATATTGTGTAAAAAGTGACTGGTTAGCCGTGGTGCTGAATAGTGTGTCTTCTTTAAGAATTAGTTGGAGGTTGAAGACAACTCCGACCTTACAGTCAGTCTGATTCTTTCTGAACTATGTGCGGAGCAGAGAAGTAAAATTAGTGGCTCATCCATGATGATTTGATCTGGGGATCTGTCAGCATGAAAGTGGGAGTAGATTTGAAAGAATGAGGGTCAGGGTAGGTTCATTATGTTGACCCTGGAAAGGAGGTGATTTCCTTATGAGGAGTGGTTGAGCAGGTTAGGCCTGTACAGATTAGAGTTTAGAAGAATGACAGATGATGTTATTTAAACATGAGATTCTGAGGGGGCTTGACAGGGTAGATGCTGAGAGGTTGTTTCCCTCTGAGGGAGAGTCTAGGTCCAGAGGGCATAATCTCAGAGTAAGGGGTCACCCAACTGGAACAGAAATGATGAGGAACTTCTTCACACACTTCGTAGTGAATCTGCGAGAATCTTTACCACAGAGGGTCATTATGGCTAGGTCATTCAGTTTATTCAAGGCTGAGGTGGACAGATTTTTAATCAGTTAGGGAATCAGAGTTTAAGGGGGAAAGGCAGGGAAATGGAGTTGAGGATTATCAGATCAGCCATGATCTTGTTGAGGGCTGGAGCAAACCCTCCTGCTCTGAGGTATGTATGAAAGTGAAATTGTGCCTGCACTTTATGTTACCAAGAAATTATAAACAGGTGAGGAAGGCTCAAAGAAAAGTGCAGGAGGACATGCCAGGAGCAGCACATGGGCCTACCCAAACAATGAGGTGTTAACCAGATGAAGCTACAAATCAGGACTTACTTTGTCCCTGGCCACATTCCAGCAAAAGTATTGAAAACTTGTGCTCCAGAACTTGCTGCGCACCAAGCCAAGCTACAACACTGGCATCTACCTGACAATGAGGATAGTTACCCATGTATGTCCTGTCCACGAAAGGCCGAACAAATCCAAGAGAAGAAATTGGTGAGACCCTATTAGTTCAGGGCAGAATAACTAGAGATATCCAGCGGCTTTTTACATTTGGTGGTGAAGGTGAGGGTGGGGCAGGCATGGGGTAAACGGGATTTGTGGAGAAAAGGAAGCTTGGTTTGTACTTGCCTTCCAACATAATTTAAGGTCAGTCGTCAGATGACACACACGTGTGTTACTTTGCATTTTGAAAAAGTACATTAACTCAATGCTGCCTACAATTACTTGAAAAAACAAACAGTAAAAGTGGAGCATTCGTTTAACAAGAGAAACTGGTTAATGGAGAGAGCCTCTCCTTCATGTTTAATTATAGAAGGATATTAAACAAATCAGACTTGTATAAGGGGGCTATCAATTCAAACTGCAAAGAGGTGAATTGAAGTTTAATATCACATTCTTGATCACATACGTGGATTCCCAGATTGAGTAGCGGATCCAGTCAACAAGTAGTTAGGCGCAGCTGCATACAACCTTTTGAGTCCCCCTGGATGAATTTAAACAGGTCAGACAAAACTTGTTCAGATGTAAGGCTTTTGAAATCAGCTGTTGTCATTCCCAGACAGCACAATTAAGAAAAAGAGTCCACGAAAATTTGGAAGAAGAAGGTTATAGAAAGCTCATGCAAAAAACCCTATTCCAAAGCATGCGGGATTAAAGTTGGTCGAGTTTATCACTAACTTGATCCAAATTTATCCTAAATAGCTCAACGTGCCTTTGTACTGTAAGCTGTAGACTGACTTAACAAGAACCACCCTGGGAAATCTGCTTAGAAACTGCTCATTGAATTCTTTGACTGTTGGCAATTTTAATTGCAAAGTAATTAAAGCAATCTGATGAAACAAAAATCATTAGCTAATTGTATCCATTAAAAGAGTCTGTTAACATTTTTTTAAACACATGAAAATTATTGGAAAATGATGATCCCTAATTGTCAGGATCATCACTTTGTTTTCAGGAGTAACCTCTCCCAGCACATATTTTGCTCTTTCTCCTCATGCAACACCCATCCCCAACAAATAAAACTCGCACTTCTGCAAGTGTTAACTCTTGCACACTGGCGTGAATCTCACCAGAAATCAGCTCGCTGTTGTTTTTGGCGTGATTTACGGAGGATTTTTCTCTCTCCATGAGGCCCAATGGGTTCTCTCACTCTGTCTCCACAAACTCACCTCATTGCCTATGCACCACATTACATTCTCCTCTGGTGAGAGGGAGAAGATGACACTCACGACTGCTCCCATCTCAGGATTCCTAGCACTAGCGCCATGTCTAAAAGGCAGTTATATACTCAGTCAAGAGCTTTCAGCCTAGAGTTAACTTGCATTGTTTTGCTTTATTTGTCCTGGACATGACATGCAAGGAGAATTAGCGCCCCCACTTTGAGAACAGGGACCTGGAGATCCTAATGGATGGGGTGGTACTGAGGAGAGACATCATCTTCCCTGACAACCGGCAGAGGAAGCTACAACTGCAGACCCTACCAACCTGGCCAGAGGGTGCCATCCTCGTCAGTGCCAGTCTTCACTGTCTGGATAAACACTCAGTAATGGCACATAGAGGTCAACGACCTTCTCTGCCTGGCCAGGGTGAGTGTCACCATTTTCTTTCTGCTACCTCCTGCTTACTCTATCTCTGTCACCATGCCCACCTCCTACCAGGTCTCAAGCTCTGTCACACTCACTATTGCATCCCCCTACTCACTACTCCAGACTACCCCCAAGACTCGGTGGGTATTGTCACTGGATTCAAATCCTCTTGTGAGCATATCACTGCCAGGTCTCTGTAACTAGTAGAGGAAGAAATGCCCCAGGCTGTTGGCACTCAGAGGACTGTAACCAGCTCAGACCCAAGCAGGAAAGGACCCTGCATTGTCCTTCTTGGTCAGCAATTAAGAACTTTATCGAAATGCGCAAGCAGTCTCAGGAGCAGTGGTCAAGTTTGTTTGTGGCATTGGGCAAACTGAGACAAAGGTTGCAGGTACAGACGCCCAGAGTTTGACCACCCCAAATGGCCACCTAACTAATTGTTGACTGGATCCGCTGCTCAATCTGGGAATCCACATATGTGATCAAGAACTTTGATATTAATCTTCAATTCATCTCTTTGCAGTTTCAATTGATAGCCCCCTTCTACAAGTTTGATTGGTTTAATATCCTTCTACTGTGCCCATGCTGGAGGTTGCCCTTTGATAACTATTCCAAAAACCACTCACTAAAGGGTGGCACCCTTGATTAGCTTGAGGATTCCTCCTCGTAGACTTTAAGGCATGGCCACTTGGCTGATGCACATGCAATGTGTATGCAGCTGGCGCATGGTACACATCTGACATTGATGTAGGACACAGTGACGTACAGCAACATGTCCACAGCCTTGACTGATCACTGCTGGCAACATCTCAAGCTGCCAGGCTTAGGCAATGATCAGATGTTAATGTATCCTAATGCATATAAATAGACCCCTCATCACCCACTGGTGAAAATCTTATCTCACCGTTCAACAGTTGATTGGAAAATGGGATTTCTTGCTCTTGATGTCGAGAAGCTCCTCTCTGGCCATCTCACACAATCTTCCCAACTTTCTTGCGACGTTCCACCTTGCTCAGAGGGTGGGGAAGATTAAGCCTATTATGTTCAAATGCAAACTTTTAGGAAGGATGGCAAATTCTTTGAGAGTCTACAGATGTGATAGACTGCACTAGCTTTGTGGAGAGATAAGAAGCTGGAATTGTTCTTTTTTAAGCTAGTGATTGTCCACTTAAGGAGTCATAGAGTCAGAGAGGTCTACAGCATAGAAACAGGCCCTTTGGCCCAACCTATCCATGCTGCCCAGTTTTCACAATTAAAATAGTCCCATTTGCTTGTGTTTGGCCCTATCCCTCCATATCTCTCCATCCATGTACCTGCCTAAATGTTTCTAAAATGAATTTGTACTTGCTTCCACCACTACCTCTGACAGCCCATTCCAGACACTTACCATCCTCTGTGTGAAAAAAATTGCCCCTCTGGACCCTTTTGTATCTCTCACCTCTCACCTTAGACCTATGCTCTCTAGTTCTAGACTCCCCTGCCATGGTCGGCTATCTACCTTATCTATGTCTTATGATTTTATATACCTCTATAAGGTCACCCCTCAGTCTCCCAAGCTCCAGGGGAAAAAGTCCCAGCCTAGCCAACTTCTCCTTATAACTCAAACTTACACAGGAAGCATAGAAAACCACACTATTATTGAAATGAATAGAGATTACAAAATGCTGCAGTGCAGGGGGATGTAGAGTCTTTATGCTTGAATTACAAAAGGTTAATATAGTTACAGTAAGTAACTAGGAGGGGAAATAGAAAGTTGGTCTTTATTACAAGGGGATGCAGTAGGGATATCTTACTATAACTAGACAAAGCATTGGTGTGATCATGCCTAGAATATTTCATGCAGATTTGTTCTCCTTAGTTATATAGGGATTTGCTTGCATTGGAGACAGTTCAGAGAAGGTTCACTGGGTTGATTCTTGGGATGAAAGGTTTGTCTTATGAGGGAAGGTTGAATAAGGTCAGTCCATATTCACTGAAGACTCTGACAGCAACTTTACTCTTTAATCAAGCAATGGACTTTGAGAACACTTAATTTGGATTATGAAGAGAAAAGAATGAACACTACTGAAGTAATGGGATACCATGCTTCGGTGTCATATTCTGTTCCTGTGAAAAGACTTGGGAGTCAGAGAGGATTCAGCCTGGCGAAGGAGCAGCTCAGAGCAGGAGGCAATAACTCATCATAGAGTCATAGGGTTAGATAGCACACAAACTGACCCCTTCGGTCCAACCAATCCATGCCGAACAAACTAAAAGGCCTAGAAGTTGAACATGCAACCAGTTTCACAGAACTTGCCTGCATTGAGTTTGAAAGGAAGGTGGCAAATTAATGTTGACATCACAGAAAACGTTTAAATTAATTACTTGGTATTACTTAGGGACTGTCTTTAAATTGGGGTGAATTAGAAAAATGTATTATTTTTCAAGAATTTGTGTATACTTGGATTTAACCGAGAAACGTCTGGAATAAGAATAAGTTGCAGCCAAAATAATACTGCAAGATATGTAATCCAAAGTAAACCAAAGTTAAATAAGGGAAATAATTTTAAGATATGGCAGCTCAGTGGTATAGAGTTGTGTGGTCAGTAATATATGGAAAGCTCTTTAAAAAGTTTTGCTGTTCACCAGCCTACAGAAAGTTAGAGGTCGTAACCCTGTTTTGCTGAAAGGAAGGAAAATTTGCAAGAATAGGCAAATCAAGATTTTATTTTGACTTCATCCAGCCTCTACGTACTTCTCCCTCACTCTGAGATCAGCGTCCTGCCCCAATACTACTCAATATCTTGACTCTGACATCCTAAATCTGAGATTGGTGTAAGGAATCTGGCATTTAGATCCACCAGGTCACCCAATAATGTCTAACCTCATACTCTCATTAAATTTGATGGTCACATTTATCTACAAAATACTAGGAAACCTGGTTCAGCCATGGGGAAGTCTACCTTCTCAACCCGCATGGAAAGGAGAGAAAATAACTGGATGAGACAATCCATTGCAAGGCAGATGGCAAATACAGCTGAACTCTAATGCATCTCCTTGATGAAAAGCCACATTGCAAAGCGAGCATTTACTTAAAAGTTAATGGTGAATTAAAAGAAAATGTGTTTCACCAGAATTCAGATACTTGACATACTCAAACCATTTAAAGTTGCACAACTTATCTAAGGAAAGATATATTGGAACTGGAGCAGTCTAGAGAAGGATCACTAAGTTGATCCCAAGAATGGTGGGATTTTCCTATGAGGAGAGGTTGAGTAGGCTAGATTCGTACTCGTTGAATTTCAGAAGGAGTCTTTATGGAAACATATAAGTTTCTTAGGCGCCTTGATAGGGTAGATGTGGAGAGATTGTTTCCCCTTGTGGGACAGTCTAGGCCAAGAAGAAATAATCTCAAAATAAGGGGTCATATATTTAAGATTGCGATGAGGAGGTATTTCTTCTTTGAGAGTATGAATTGGTAGAATGTCTTACCACAGAAGGCTGTTCAGGCTGGGACATTAAGCATGTTCAAGGCTGAGATAGACAAACTTCGATTAATAAGGGAATCAAGGATTGTGGGGATGAAGCAGGAAAGCGGAGTTGAAGATTATCAACTCAGCCATGAATGGGGGAGTAGACTCAATGGGTGGAATGGCCTACTTCAATTCCTATGTTTTCTTGGTCATGAGGATAAATTGCAAGATTTCCTGCTTCAAGTTCAAACTTAAATTTTCAACAAGATTAAGAAACAAAGGAAAATAGGGATTGGGACCTTATTATAGTAATGTACTGATCTCCAAAGACTGTTGCTTGCATCAGCTGACGTGTTTTTATAATAACATTACACCTATAATGGCATCCTGTGTCTTTTCATTCATGAATATGAAAAGCAAGAGGTTCACAACCACAGCACACATAACTGCCTTAGGCTTCCCTTCCACACTATAGAATTAAAACTGATTACACCCACCATACCTATTTTATTACACAGTGTTTTGTGTTACTGCTCAGAGTTAGATAGAAAATTGACCTTTTATTTGTTTTTTTAAAGTCCCTGTGTGCATCCACTAATGCAGGAATACTGTGTGGGTGTATCCTGGAATATGTTACATGATACCACCAGTTAAGTGACAACTACCTACGGTGATGATAAAAATAATCGCTACTCATAGGTAGTTAACACATCATAACCCAACCACCTATGTAATTAATAATTAGCACTTTCTTCTCCCTTAGGTAGAAACTGAACAATAAAAGTGTTGCATTTAAAGCAAATATCTCCATTGACATCCTATGCAGCTTATAACATTCAAATTACCACTACCTTCACCCCAGGTAATTATTTCTTTCCCTTGCAAACATCTAACACTCCAGGATGCCTTGCATTTTTGATCAGATATCAGCAGATATTATAAGCATGTTTAAAATAAATTGAGCTTCATTGCTGAATTACAATCTTCCAGTGTGCAACAAGTTCACAGCTAACAATACTGCAGTAATATCACAGCTACTCTGCACCAGGTATTCCCCAGTGGGGCATAGTCAATTAATTGAAGAGTATACTGAATATTTACTACACAATGATAAAAAGCAAGAATACAACTGTAATAAATAGAATGCACTGCAAGAAGCAAATAAATAATTTGTATTTGCACTGGACTTCCTACATCTTAGCATCCACTGGGCTCACTTAGAGTAGTTTCGACTCTAAATTAAAAAGTTGCGAGTTCAGGTTCCATGTTTGTACTTAAACAGAAAAATCAAGGCTGATGCTTGTGCAATTCTGAGGGGGTGCTGCACTGTCGGATGTTATCTTTCAAATGAAGTGTTAAACAAAGGCTCCCAACTTTCCTTTTGAGTGGATATAAAGATCCCAATAAACTATTTTGACAAAGAGCAGAGGTATTATCCCTGGAGACTTACACAGCGCTTAATCAACACCGCAAAAGCAAACTGGCTGGTCATTAACACATTGCAGTTTGTGGGAGCTTGCTGTGCACAAACTGATTGCTGTATGCCCCTTCATTGCATTTACAGCGATTACATTTCAAAAATACTTCAGTAGCTTTAAAATGCATTGGGGCATCCCTTGTTGTGAAAGACGCAACAAAAACGTGAGGTGTTGCATTTTGGTAGAGCAAATCAGGACACGACTTATACATTTAATGGGAGGGTCCTGGGGAGTGTTGCCAAACAAAGAGACCTTGGGATACAGGTTCATAGTTCCTTGAAGGTGGAGTCACAGGTATACAGGGTAGTGAAGAAGGCATTTGCCTTCGTTGGTCAGTGCATTGAGTATAAGAGTTGGGATGTCATTTTGTGGCTGTACAGGATATTGGTTAGGGCACTTTCAGAATACTGCATTCAATTCTGTCTCCCTGCTATAGGTACGATCTTGTTAAACTTGAAAGGGTTCAGAAAAGATTTACAAGAATGTGGCCGGGGTTGGGGGTTTGAGCTATAGGGAGAAGCTGAATAGGTTGGGGCTATTTTCCCTGGAGCATCAGATGCTGAGGGGTGACCTTATAAAGCTTTATAAAATCATGAGGAGCATGGATAGGGTGAATAGCCAAGGATTTTTTCCCCAGGGTAGGGGAGCCCAAAATTAGGCGACATAGGTTTAAGGTGAGAGGGGAAAGATTTAAAAGGGACCTAATGGGTAACTTTTTCATGCAACGGGTGGTGTGTACAAGGAATGAACTGCCAGAGGATGTGGTAGATGCTGGTACAATTGCAAAGCATCTGGATGGGTACATGAATAAGAAGGGTTTAGACAGATGTGGGCCAAATGCTGGCAAATGGGACTAGATTCATTTAGGATATCTGGTCGCATGGATGATTTGGACTGAAGGGTCTGCTTCTGTGCTGTACAACTCTATGACTCTAAGTCTTGCTTTATTTCTACCTGAGGACATCTCAAAGCCCTTTACAAATGACAAATGATTACTTTCAAAGTAATTGTTGTTATGTCAGCTAAAATAGTGGCTAATTTGTACATTGCAAAGTGCCACAAAAATGATGAAACAACTGAGTATTTAATTTACTTTAAATGGTGTTAATTTTAGATTAAATATTGGCCGGGATAGTGAGAGCTGTCGAATTTTAATATCTATCAAACAAGCAGACAATGCCATAGTTTGGTGTCTTATCCTAAAAATGACATCTCAAGCACAGTTGTATTCTTTTGGTCCTGCCTTAAGTGCCAACCTAGTTTATGTCCTCAGTTCCTGCACTATGTTTCTGAGTCAGTGGGGAGAGTCACGATGGTTAGAGGACATTATCATTTTTTTCCATTAATGATATAGGTGGTGGCTAATTTAAATTATATGGATCAAGGAAATAAATTCCATGCTTTCAATATATATGACAACACTGACAGATTCTTTCTTGCTTTTGATTTAAACCTTAAAGATGGCATTTATTATATTTAGAGATTACTATTCTTGGCCTCAGATGGATTCACCCTGTCAAGAAGTGAATAATCTCAATGTGATTCATTTAAATAATTATACATCTAAGTGACATGTCTTCTTTGTCTTAGTCAACCAGTCCAGGTATCTCATTTTAGAAAGAAAATCAAACATCAGATTCCCCAAAATAACAACAATATTTCTTGGAAATTAAATTAAATATTATATGAAATTGCCACTGAAGGAATTATACAATTGTTCTGATAAAATGGATATTTATGAGAAGTTATCTTGTATGCAGGGTTATCTATTGTTGACTAAATGTATTCCTGGAGAATGGTGCCATCCATGTACTCCCTAAGAATATAGGAACAGGAATAGACCATTTAATTCTCAAGTCTATCCTGCCATTCAGTGAGATCATGATTGATCTATGACTGTACTCAACCCATGTTTGTTTTTATTCACTTGTGGGCATAGATTGCCTGTCCCTACTTGCCCTGGAGAAGGTGGTAGTGAGTTGCCTTCTTGACCCACTGCAGTCCATGGAGTGTAGCTAAACCCACAATTCTCTCCTTAAAGGAATTCTTCCTATGCAACTTCTCATGAAGTGTTCCATGGATTCTGTAGGCTTCTGTCTAAATTACATGTATTATAACCAATGAGTATGAAGGTTTAATCTGACTCTGTTATTGTGGACCGTATCTTTTGGATCTTTTCACTCATTGAGTTTTAATCCTTACATGTTATGCTTGAGTATCTTATCCATTCCTAATTGCAAAATAAATCTCAATTGTTTGCTTTTCTGCATTGGACAAACCTGAATGTAGAAACTCTGAACACTGTTTGAACATTTTGAATTCTGTTGGACACCTGCCTGAAAAAATAATTTGCTGCTCCTTGGAATTTTGTGAATATTCTGACAATGTGCCTTTGCTCTTCCCTTGCCAGCTCTCAATCTGGGAACACACCCTGATCAACTGCATCTCTCAAATGAGTTAAACCGACGTCTCATTTGGAATCAGTCTGTTTGCCAGCAAACTGCAGTTTCGACATTGCCCAAAGTTGTCATGAACAAAGACATTGAGGGGTGTCTCATGCACATAAACCCAGTTTAAGGCTGCTGACCACATGTTCTACTGTAAATAAACTCAGTTGCTGTCTCAGGGGGTCAGTTAGCTCTGTTGGTTGGATGGCTGCTCTGCAATGCAAAGTGGTGCCAATCATGCAGGTTCAATTCCCCATTGTGCCTCAGACGACCATCAAGGTCCCACCTTCTCAATTTGCCAGAGAGGGTAGTGGAGTCGGCCTCATTACATGCATTTAAGCAGCTATTAGATAGGCATATGGATGATAGTATAAGGTAAGGATGAGGTTAGATAGACCTTAGGTCTAGGGTAAAAGTTCAGAACAACATCATGGGCCAGAGGGGCTGTACAGTTCTATGTTCTTTGTTCAACCTAACCGCTTGCCTGAGGAGCAATGGTTTTTGGGTTAAACCACAGTGAGTCATCTGTTTCTCTAATGAGACAGAGCAGCCTACAATCTGCTCTGACTGTGGTGACTTTACCTTGTTGACTATTCAACCTCAATAGGCCTCACTCATCAGTATGATGTTTTGCAGGGTTGCCACCATGTCCTGTCCATAAGAATGATCTAACGATCAGTCTCCCATCAGCGATTAACTCTGTGGGTTAGTTTATTTAAAACAATAAAACACATCCATCAGTTACCTTCCAGGTGAAGCAATACTTCACCTGCACTTCCCAGAATCTAGTCTACTGCATTCGCTGTTCACAATGTGGTCTCCTCTACATTGGGGAAACAAAGCATAGACTTGGCGACCGCTTCGCAGAACATCTACGTTCTGCTCGCAAAAAAGACCCCGAACTACCTATCACCTGCAACTTTAATGCACCACCCTGCTCCCTGGCCAACATCTCTGTCTCTGGCTTGCTGCAGTGTTCCAGTGAAGCCCAACGCAAGCTGGAGGAACAACACCTCATTTTCCGCTTGGGGACCCTACAGCCCTCCGGACTCAATATTGAGTTCAATAATTTTAGGGCCTAAACTCTCCCATGTCCCAGCCCCCTACCCCACTCACTAGGCCTTGTTACCACATAGCCTGCCATTACACACCCCCTGTTGTTAGTCACTAACAGTCCCCATTAATAACTACTCACCCTCCCAGCCTAATCATTAGCAACTCCTTTGTCTGTCCAACTGTCTCTCTCTCTCTTTGGGCTCTATCCTATCGTTTACTCCCTACCCCATTCACCTCCCTATTTTCTGCATCTAAACTGACATTTTCCCAGCCACCATCAGTTCTGAGGAAGGGTCACCGGATCTGAAACGTTAACTCTGTTTTTTCCTTCACAGATGCTGCCAGACCTGCTGAGCTTTTCCAGCAACTTTGTTTTTGTTCCATCAGTTATGAAACTGACATCACAGAAACCAGCTAATTTCTATGTGTATGTAGCTTTTAGACTCACAGCGGGCTAACTGCCCAGCAGAGTCACAACATTGTATACACACAGCACAGGGCGTCCTTAAAGATAAGCTTTCTTAAGTGTAAGGGATACATGCATCACTGCCCAAATTGGGTATCCAAGTAGGATCACATTGAAAAGAAGGACTCCTCCCCTTAGCTTAATCTATCATCTCTTAAATACTTTGTCAGCTCCAAACCCAACTGTTCTAAATCCTTCTAAAAGAAATTGATTTCATTAAAGTAACTCTACAGAAAACTATCTGGAACTTAGTAAAGATGTTTTAAAGTGAATGTTCTCACATACTATTTCTTCACTTCTGAGCAACTGTTGAAAACAAGGAGGAGCAAATTATTGCAGATGCTGGGATCTGTACTGAAAACAAAAAGTACTGGAGATCACAGCAGGTCAGGCAGCATCCATGGAGAGACAGCAAGCCAATGTTTGGAGTCTAGATGACTCTTCATCAGAGCTGACATGAATTGTGAAAGGGGCAGCATTTGTGCAATAGTGTGAGAGAGGTGGAGTCCTGGGGGAGAAAGTATGTTGATAGAGCAGGCTAAAGGAAAACATGTCACTGTTCCTTCTTAGCAATGACTCAGATCAATTTTCCAAGTTCTCTCAGTATCTTGCTGCCTCCAGCCTCACACCCCATCACTGAAACAGCAAAATCATCAGCTCACTGTGAGTAGTGCTATGGGAGATCCATAAATATGCATTGGAAAGTAATATGTACCTCTCTGTGAATTGGTGGAAGTTATTCATTGTCACGGTTTTGATCATTGTTATTCTTCCCTCTTTGCTCTTTTGTCTCTTTCACTGACCCTAATGTTGAACTATTACTTTGTTATTAATGTTGCAGTCCAACCTCCACCTAACTACGTGATCTGACATGACAAGCTGTTAATGGGACTGTACACAAGCCTATACTATATGTAGTGCTTCACTTTAAGCAGAAGGTGCATTTCCTTTATCTCCATCGATAACTGCATGCCACAAGGCATTAATTGTATCAGTAAAAAAACCCTAGTTATACAAAGCAAACACATGATTTGTCACTGAGCAAAAAGAAACATGTTTCTGCCCCTCTCCCCACCTTATGAATTCAAACACTGACGTCCTTAAAAAAAATTAAAAACAGTTTCATTATCTTGTGGCATCTTCACATCATCCAGGTGGTGAAAATAGAATTGTGCTACCATCAATTTCTGAACACGCAAAAGGCAGATTCTGCCTTTAAATGCGCCCACCTTCGTTTCATATTAATTTTTGTTCCTGTCATTTTGAAAGCTTGAGCTCTTAAAAATAAAGTGCAACGAGTGTCTTTTAAATTGTGGAATATCCCCAAAGCATCTCCTTGTGTTCACTAAATAAGTTGTACAACAATGGCATTGTCACATTTTGAAATCATGATGAAATACCACTGGGAGATTTGAAGGATTGAATCAGTATGACTCTAAATATAAGGTGCCTTGAATATCTCTTTGTATTCTCGTCTAACAAAGCATTGGTGTGCGGGTAATCTCGCTGGGATTGAATGCATTGATTGTGGCTGTTATGAAGCTGTAAAGGATATAGTCAGCAACATAAATCTACTGTAAAGATTCAGAAACGAATCTCTGAGAAATACAAGCAATCAGGCATAGGGCAATGTGTTTTGAAATATATATGAACAGGATAGTGCTGTAATGATTTATTCGCCCATTGATTAATTGAACTATGAAGCTGCGGCAAGGAAAAATATTGATAGCCTCAGACTCAAACTGGGTTTGCAATGAGATCTAATCGAATAGTTCAACAGAGGCTACGTTAGAGAGGTACTCACCCAGGCTTCCCCAAACATGAACCTTCCACTGATAAAACATGTTGAGAATTGAAGTGACAAGGGCACAGGGGGTGATAAAAGAAAAGGAGCTCACACACCCACCTCCTACTGGAATACAATTTATTGGGAGCATGACAGGTCTACAATAAGGTAAACAGCCATTAACAGTGCCAATCTAGACTATAAATGAATATCTGACACCAGCACAAGCTCAGGCAGTGTCCTTCACTTTACAATGAATGGTGCCACTGGACTGAGGAGACTTCCATTATACATAGCCTGAAACTTAAACAGCCTGACATCCTCCTTTGGAATACAAGTGGCACTTTGGTGTCCCTGTCAGTGGATCAGTTGAGTCGAATATAAGGCACTTTCAGTACAGCGGCAGTTAAAACCAAACTCCACGGCTTATGTTTGACCTGGCAAGGTCAGCAGAGAGGCCTTCAGAAGTGGGACACAAATCACTATACCAGTGGCGGTGAATCATTCTGTGGAATGAAGTGCTCAGAGAATTGGTTAATAACCTTCACATTTTTCAGTTAATTCATCGAACCTCGATGATGCCCTACTGTAGTCTTCCTGCAGTTTTTCGTATGGCCTTGTGTTGCAGGGGGTAGGGGGAATAAGGTTGGGGGAACCCAGCCTGGTTATATGCAAGGACAAGTTGGTAATAAGTGGTGGACAAAGCCTTGCCTGAGGTATGAGTTACTTATGGATCTCCACAATAATGTGTTAGCCTCAACACTAGCTTGCATTTATATAGCACCTTTAGCATCATACCATGTCCCGAGGTACTTCTAGATTTTTTTTTTCTAATCAACCTATTCAGAGATGTTTGTTAATTACGCGCCTGGAGCAGGTGGGACCTGAACCCAGGCATCCTGACCCAGAGGTAGGGATGCTATGACAGTGCCACAAGAGCCCCCCCTAAGGTACTTTTATTTCTTTAAAGGGAATTTTACATATGCTTGAAGGGGGCAAGGTAATTGCAAGATCAGGAGAGAGGATAATTCTGCTAAAAAGCTAAATGTTTCCTCATCGGTTCCAAGATGTTATTCCACACCTCTGAAGCATGTGGGATTTGAATCCAGGCTTCCTGGCTCAGAGACAACAAGGTGCAGGGCTGGATGAACACAGCAGGCCAAGCAGCATCATAGGAGCAGAGAGGCTGACGTTTCGGGCCTAGACCCTTCATCAGAAAAGGGGGAGGGGAAGGGGGTTCTGAAATAAATAGGGAAAGAGTGGGAGGCGGATAGAAGAGGGATAGAGGAGAGGATAGGTGGAGAGGACCAGAGAGTTGCAGTGGGAGAGAGATCCCTTGAGGTTTGTCCAGAGGGAGGAGGGTAACTTCTTCAGGCTAGGCATCCTTAGAAGAGGCT
>NC_063365.1:16678868-16705891 GCF_021869965.1 Rhincodon typus | reverse complement strand
GGGGTGGGGAGGTGGGGATGGAGATTAGATGAAGGGTTGTTGGAGTGATATGTTGCAAATGTCAAACGTTGTCCTCACCAATAAGGTAGCAAAGGTTGATGGGATGCCAATTGCAGTGGGACCTCATATTAATGGTTACCCTCCTCTAAGCAAAACCCATGAAATATGGACACCAGGACTTGAGTGTACACAGGACAGCACAGGGGCTGGGTATAGGCTTGGCAATATCTGGGTATGAACTTGACAATGACTGAGCAGATAGCTGCTTCATTTCCACAGGAGGAAGTAGCCACACTCTAAAGGGAAAGAATGTGTTGTTAATGAATTGAGCAGAAGGTCAGTGTGTGACTGAACAATAATGGTCACTCAGTTTGAATAGAAACATAGAAAATAGGAATGGGAGGAGGCCATTCAGCTTTTTGAGCCTCCTGTGCCATTCAATATGCTTATGGCTGATCATCCAACTCAGTTCCCTGTTCCTGCTTTCTCTCCATACTCCTTGATCCCTTTACCTCTAAGAGCTATATCTAACTTCTTCTTGAAAACATTTAGTGTTTTGGCCTCAACTGCTTTCTATGGCAGAGCATTTTACAGGCTCACCACTCAGTCCTACCGTGCATGTGACCCCTGGCTCTGGATTTCCTGGTCATTGGGGACATCCTGCATTTATCCTGTCTAGTTCTGTCAGAATTCCTGTTAGAATTTTATAGGTTTATATAAGACCCCTCTCATTCTTCTAAACTCCAGTGACTAAAGTCCTAACTGGCCCAGTCTCTCCTCATATGTCAGGCCTGCCATCCTAGGAATCAGCCTGGTAAACCTTCGCTGCATCGCCAGAACATCCTTCCTCACATAAGGAGACCAAACCTGCACGCAATATTCCATGTGTAGTCTCACCAAGGCCCTGTACAATTGCATCAAGGCATCCCTGCTTCTGGACTTGAATTCTCCAGCTATAAACGCCAACATACCATTTGCCTTCTTCACTGCCTGCTGCACCTACATGCTTACCTTCAGTGAGTGGGGTACAAGAACAGCCAGGTCTTGTTGCACCTCTTCCTTTCCCAGTCTTTCTAATGTTTTGGTGGAAAGTACATGAAAGGCAGTTCTTTTCCCAATAGGTGCATCATGTAAATGAGCTGGGCAAGGGCTTTCCCTATGGGATTTCTTAACCTCTCTGTCAGGGGGATCAAGCTGTGTTGGAAGCAACTCTCGTTGGTAATTTTCTCTGGAGCGTCCAATTAATAGGAACAGGAGAAGGTCATTCAGCCATCATATGCCTCACTTTTCTTGACCATAGCTGATCATCACATCAATGCCACTTTCCCACATTATCTTCATATCCTTTAATATCATTAGTCTCCAGAAACCTATTGATTTATGTCTTGAACCTGCTCAGTGATGAACTTCCACAGCCTTCTAAACACTGTCAGCTGAGACAAATTAGAATTTGGGACCTCCAGAGAAGACAGTGAAAAAACACACTGGTGACCGAGAAGACTTCAAGATAATCAGAAAGTACTGATTGCTGATGACGGTGAACCTGAGGAACCTTGTGGCAACATTCAGCACCAAAGAGTACTTCAAGAGAATGAGACAGAAAGCATTTCAGACCTGAAAAGGATGCTCAGTAACAGAGAAGTCTTCAACTCCAAGGTACAGCCTGCATTGTGAGGTGGTGGCCTGTAGACGTGGTCCCAAATCTGAGTTGAGTTTGTGAGCTTATCAGACGTCTGGAACAGATAAGCCTTCTTAACATATAACATCACTTTTCTAGTGTCTTTAAGAAGTATTTTCGTCCAGGGGAGCTTTGGAGCTACGCTCTCAACATTATTTAACAGCTTTTAAATCAGATCACCAGTTTCCTTTGTTGTTTATTTAAAAGAGGAATACTTATTGTGCTTAAGTATAGGCCTGTAGCCTTTAGTTTGCTTTTATTTGAAACTTAACCTCTTTTTTTAAGCAAGGCACTCCTATAAATTTATTATATTTTGAAATAACTTACATTCTAATAAATAAAATGCACCGTCTTCTTGCTGGTCAACAAAGATCTGTACAGCTCTCTGTATCCACAGAAACTGACACTGCTGAAAGATGAGAAACAGTCTCTCTGCCTGAATTCTTTGTTGTCCAAAACAGTTGACTAGTTGTGGTTCAATTAGTTTTCCAAAAATCTACTGAAAACGATTTTGGAGTCTTTATTTAACAGATGGCCACCACTACTAACCATGAAATGATTTGGTTTCTAGGGTATATTACCTGATGCAGCAATGCTTAAGTTAAACCATATCACATAAGAAACTGGGTATGAAAATCATGCTATTAGAGAATCTAAATTTGTTATTGCTAGCGTTACATTTACAGGAATTTAAACATCTATGGTAATGTTAAGATATCGGTTAAGAAAGAACAGCAGGCTCCAGCAGTATGTCATGTTTCAAGTGACCTCAGGTTGAGATGGAATATGAGCTCCTTATACCTGCAGGTCACATGCTACCATACAGTGATGATATCACAAATATGCCTCTTAAAGATATAATGATATCCTGACAGTTAACGCAACATAACAATGTCAACCATCTCATAAAGTCTTTGTGGAGTCATGTATCCAATTGATAATGCACTGATCCAAGCTGAAACAGTGGGAAAACATGATCAGAGAGTGTGCGCTTTATTAAAACATTTAACGGAGGAAGGCCTTACAATCCATGGTGTATGAATTTTCCAAAGAATCCATACTTTGTGATACTTTGTCAAAAGTGAAAGTGTTGAGGAAAAACTGGATCGACTGGGCTTGTACTCACTGGAATTTAGAAGAATGAGAGGGATCTCATAGAAACATATGAAATCCTGATGGGGCTGGACAGGCTAGATGCGGGAAGAATGGTCCCGATGTTGGGGAAATCCAGAACTAGAGGTCATAGTCTAAGAATAAGGGGTAAGCCTTTCAGGACTAAGATGAGGATGAATTTCTTCACTCAGAGAGTTGTGAACCTGTGAAATTCTCTCCCACAGGAAGCTGTTGGGGCCAGTTCGTTAGATATATTCAAGAGGAAGCTGGACATGGCCCTTGCGGCTAAAAGGATCAAGGGGATATGGAGAGAAAGTTGGAATGGGACACTGAAATTGCATGATCAGCCATGATTGTATTGAATGATGGTTCAGGCTCAAAGGGCTGAATGGCCTACTCCTGCTCCTATTTTCTATGTTTCTATATTTCTATGTGATGGTGGACCTTTAGGAGATGAAAGCCATCTCGGAATTCTCAACTCCATTCTAGGATGTTCAAAGATTCTTCCAAAGATTTTTGTTAACCGTGTTACCCTTTCAGAGCACACAAAATAACTCCTTAAGAAGTTGGTGTTGGAATCTTCATCAAGAGAAAGCACTTCAGAAGATTAGGTAATGTAAGCTTTGTCCAGGAAATCCATTCGTACATCTCATCTATGGTGGCACAATGGCCAGCAGATCACAACTGGCTCAGCCAGATGTAAGAACAAGAAATGAGAGACCAGGAATGCCTTGTTGCTCACTGATATTGCACTGAGGGTTGGCTGCAGGGAAGGTGACCATTAAAACATAGTTGGAACACAGGAATGGTTTTACTGTTGTTGGCGGTATACTATTTTGGGATGAATGACCTGTCATCTTAGCTTTATTTCCAGAGGACCATCTTATAGATATTGCAACAAGGACATTTGGGAATCATCATGTAGAGATGGGTCATTGTTATGGTGGCCTTATTGGCAATTGTAAGACATGTGCTGTCCACAGGCCAGAACAAAGAGAACCTTTAATGGCCATCACATTCCCTACAATACCTTGGGAACAGATTTGTTCATTTTTGACAGGATCTCATACTTCACAGTCATCGATTATTTCTCCCGATGGATCGAGGTTAAGGAGTTGCTAACAATGACCATGAAACTATTGCTTGAGGCTGACATGAGATTTTTGCAATGTGTGGACCCTGATGTGGTTGTTTCGGACTACAGGGTGTAATTCACAAATGAGTGCTTCAGCCCTTACATCCAGTTGTGGAAATGAGCAACAACCCCACAACAGTTCAAACACACAGCCAGAATGGTTACATTGCTCTTAAAGAATTCTCATTTCTACACAATATTGCTGAATTTTGTGTCTAGCCCACTCCATTATGGTTTAGGGAAGATCTAATGGTAATGTCAGTGGATAGTAATCCTGAGCTTGAGGCAAATATTCTGGGGCATAAATTCAAACCCCACCATTACAGATGGTACAATGTGAATCCAATAAAATTCTGGATTAAAAAGCTAGCTTAATAGTTACCATATAACCATCATCAATTGTTGCAAAAAAATCATCTAATTCACTGGTATCCTTAGGGGAAGAAGTCTGTCATTCTTACCCAGTCTGATCTACAAGTGACTGCAGACCCACAGAAATGTGATTGACTCTTAACTGTGTTCTCAATTGGCATGGAGAAAAGAGGCTTAGACACACTATCAGAGCTACAGATGAACAGCAAACACGAAGACTCAGCCCTCTATCCTGCTGGGGAAATTGGTTCCACACTTGCACAATCATGACTACCAGGCAGTATATGATAAATCTGGTAACACACAGCAGGACATAAATTAGAGTAAACACTGTTGTATAAGGAATGTACCAGAGCTAGGGATGATGTAGCAGAGGTACAAGGAGATGTTATGAAGTTATGAGATGCATACCATCAGAGACTGTATCTCGTCTCTATAGTCGAATGTCACACGGTCTTGGGATTGAATATAAGAGTCACAATTGGCTCAGATATGTCTTCCCTGTTACTTTTACGAATAAATGTCTAATTAGACTATGTAACTTTCACCTATTGCTGTCAGGCAATCAGCTAAATCTTGTTGTGAAGATGAGTGCCTTTTGTTGTTAAGACTTGTTAGCGGTTCATTCTCTGTCACCATTGACCAAACAGACCCTTAAGTGCAGTTTAGAAAGGAGCATTGGTGGCAATATTATATCCAGCCTCACACTGCCAGCGATAGTAGGAACTGCAGATGCTGGAGAATCTGAGACAACAAGGTGCAGAGCTGGATGAACACAGCAGGCCAAGCAGCATCAGAGGAGCAGGAAAGCTGACGTTTCGGGCCTAGACGCTTCTTCAGAAAATCAGAAATTTCCTGCTCCTCTGATGCTGCTTGGCCTGCTGTGTTCATCCAGCTTTATACCTTGATATCCCACACTGCCAGTGCTTGGCACCACAAACATATGACAAAACCCTTCAAGGCGGTGTCATGTTCATTTTCTCCTCGGTGTTTCTGCCAATCTTCCAAAATTCAAAGTCACCAATCTTGTAGCCATCTATAATTTCTTAATAATTTGATCTCTGCTTCTGATCTCATCAGCAGTTTGGATTAACAGGAAGACTCCATTGCTTGGTTGATACTGTAATACAGTTTAGATAATGGAGTGCTTCATTGTTAGAGGCTCTGTTCTTCAAGCTTTCACTGGGGATCGTGTCTATTTTACTGTCCTGACTGTTTAGCCCCATGTTGTTGGTCTGAGGATACCGCCAAATGACGTACAGAATATCTCTCAGTATCCTGGACAAAATTCCTCCTTCAACTAATCCCATTGCCTATATTTTAAAATCTCAACCATTTCTCATTTTCCTCCCTGTCCTCATTCTTGCAATCTCTCTTGCCTCCTCAACATTGACAGCCCTCCAAGATCTTTGCACTCGTTCAACACTACTCTCCTGGGCACTTCCTGTTACAATTTCTGCACCATTGATGGCCGTGCTTTCAGCTGCCTATGACTCAAGCTCTAGAATTCCCTCCCTAACCTTCTACACCTCTTTAAGATCATCTTCAAGCATGTGTCTTTAGCCAAACCTTTAATCATCTGCTCTAATTTCTACGTGAACGTTAACATTTGCTTGAGAACACTCCTGCGCCTTGAGCTGTTAAAGGTACCACATAAATGCAAATGTTCATTTCTCTTTAGGGATCGTGTTGGTGTTTAAAATCACAGATAAGTTTGCCTAAGTAAATCAGAAGCAAACACAGAGATTGCTGGAAAAGCTCAGCTGCTCTGGCAGAATCTATGGAGAGAAATCAGACTTTGCGATTCGTGTCGAGTAACCCTTCCTCAGAACTGACTTGAATGTTACTTGAATGATATGAATCACTCCATCTCAAGCTATATCAAAGAGTGCTGTACTAGGCTTTCTTTCCACACAGTTCAACCTCTGGTTTCATAACATCAGTGAGAGAGAAGCACTTTGGCATACTGTAGCGCAGGAAAAATTGCCTTGTGTTGTGAAGACTGGAAAGGACACTGAAAGGGTGAGAGCTTTTGTCCTCACCTTGGAGAAGACTGATGTCTCAAGCAATAATTAGGACGGCGAGGGCCAGGGGTTAACACATGTAAGTGCCTACAGAACAGCTTGAAATGCAGTGAAGACAACTAATTCACAGGAGGAGCAAAGCTATTTGGAAGAGGAAGCTTACACAATTTCAAACTCGCACTAAATCAAGCTGCAATACTGTGCAACTTTAAACTGCATTTCTGAGGTAGAATAGTTTCCAATGTGGTAAGGTCCACCAGTCATTTTGGTCACATTTTCTACAGTGATTGCCCTGTAAATGCCTAGCAGACTGGAAGAACTGGCAAAGATGGCAGGAGCCCTCCAGCAATATATGCTGCTTATTTTCAAACTCACAAGCAATAATATTGGTGAAAGGTGACAAGGTTCAGTGCTTATGTGTTAATAGACGCATAAAAACCCCCAAAAATCTTGTTTCCAATCCAGATTCAGAATTCTGAACCACACCCTCCCAATTTAGGTTAAGAGTCAAGCACAATATTTACAGCGCACATACCTTGCTAGGAAAGTGGGATTTTCTTACTTTCTGTTCTTAGACTATTGTGGGAGGAAAAGGTCACCTCTGAGTCATCAAAATGGTTTGCAACAGAGACACACAGTCAAGGACATGGTGGGATGATACACTGAGGAACTGTAAGATGTTATTGTGTAACAACTTAAAGCTGTACACATTAATCAAGTCTAAGCTGATCTTAAAACTAGAAAACATATTGAGGATTTATTTTAAGATGAATACTGGGGACTGTTTAATGCATGCTGCCTCTTGTGGTCATATCAGAAATGCCAGTTGTAATGTAATGTATACTGAGAACTGTAAACCCTATTGATTAAATACTGAATAAACTTTGGTAATGATTCATTGACATTTTGGTCTTTTTCTTAAACCTGCAGTTTCCATAAAACACTCTGATGAACTAAGACTAGCATCTTAATTTTTTTTCGGTGTTAGGACAAACATAGCTTAGGTCTACTTGACGGACCCCAAGTTTTAGTAAATCAGAACTGAAGAATGAAAAACCATTTCATTGCAATCTGTCTTTTCTTTTTCTCACAAATACTGGCTGACCTGTGAGCATATGTGTTTTTGGCTTTTCCATTTCTATTTCACACATCTGCAGTCGTGATTTTCCTATGTTAATGCAGGTTTAACTTTTGCATTGAGTTATATGTACGCTTCTGCTCTGTATAAATTTTACTTGCAGGATAAATTTGGACAAATGATCTTAACCTGCTTACTATGATTTAATAGAATATTTTATTTTCACTTTTTCAATCCAGCTATTGTCCCTCCTTCTAACAATTTTACATCAGACTAAGAGAAGCAAATACATCCCCATATTAATGCAGCTGGCTATAACCATGGGTTAGGTTATAGAGTTCTTCAACAGCAGATTAGCTGGTGGTGGTAGGAGTGGGGGATTGCATTATGTGTAAAATTGGAGATATAGGAACATAAGAATTAGGAGCAGCAGTTCAGCTCTGTGAAGCTGCTCCTTCATTTAACATGATTATGGCTGCTGTTATCCTGGCCTTAACTCCACTCTCCTGCCTGCTCCCCATAGCCCCTTTTCCTGCGTTTCATCAGTAACATATCTATATCTTTCTTGAATTTGTTGATTGATTCTGCCTCCACTGCACTCTGGGGCAGTGAGATCCATGGATTCACAACGGTCTAAGAGAAGCAGTTTCTCCTCATCTCAATTGTGAACCTACCTCCTCTAATTCTATATCTATGGCCTCTTGTTCGAGACTGTCCCACAATGGAGAACATTTGTTCAACTTCCACCTTGCCAATCCCATTTAGCCTCATTCTTCTGAACTCCAGTGAGTGCAAGCTCAAGCTATTCAATTGCTCCACATGTCATGGATGCCATTCCCAATTAATGGCTGGCCAAGAATCGCCTTCCGCTGGGCTCATAAATGGAATAATTTCTGTCACAACTATGTGCAATGATGAGCCCACATCTCCACACATTGTTGGGGAGGGGCTCTTGTAGCACAGTATCCCTACCTCTGAGCCTGGATTCAAGTCTCACCTGCTCCAGAGGTGTGTAATAACATCACTGAACAAGTTAATTGGAAAGTATATCCACATGCTATGGGAATGAACATTTCAATACAGCAATCATTTTAATAAATGTTTTCTTTGGGACGACCAACAAAACTGGTACAGAAACAAAGGACTCAGCAAAAGCATTCCAATTGAAGGTGTAAAAGTTGATTCTGGCTTCTTCAGTCCCTTGGCGCTACCTCTTCCTTATCCAACTTTCACAGGTCAGATGATTAGATCACTGACAGCTCTTGTGGACTCAAACTGAATGAACCACATTTCCGTAAACAGGTCCAGGAATGAGATTTTATAATTCCAGCTTCCAATTTCTCTCCGTTTTGTGTACTGTTGGCCTGTATACACTGGGGAACTGCCCAAGACCACAAAGAATTCTAGTACAGAGTGTGACTAAATGTTATACGTGTGATATATCTGATAGAAGTACTTAAACATAACCAGGCCAGTCCATTTTATGTTTTAAATAAGCCCAGACAAAGAGGAAAACCTCAAGTAATATTGATATTCTTTTCCACGTACTGACATCTTCGATACCTGACACTTATTTAACATCCACCACCATATCAATAATGACACAAAGTTCTGCCACTGTCACATTATCCATCAGTGCTACTTTAATCTGCCATTTTGCTTAGTGCAACCCTAACAGGTACAGAAAAAGCTTTGTAATTGATTTTGTTTTGAAAAAAAATTCTTTAAACCAAAAGAAGCGCAACAGAAATGGATTTCAAATTTATTACATAATGGCATTCCTACTCTGGGAAACAATATGGATTTTCTGTCATTTTTGCAACGGAGAGGTGGAACCAAGTGCTTGATGCAGACCGGAATATCAAGTAACCGTTTAGAATTAATGCACTTGGGATTTCAAAAGCAAATGATATCAAAGGCAGACTGTACCAGCTGCAGAAAGGAGTGAAAAAAATCAGATACTGGTGGTAGAATGTAATTGAAAGTTAGAAACTGAGAGTGATACCTTCCTCATTTATTCCCAACCAGCTATCTTAAACATGTTAATTATCTCTTTAACAAATCACTTTTAATGAGCTTGGGTCACTCTCCACTAATGACCAACCAGTTTTCGCTTCCATGTTACATCCTCAACACTCTGCGGATTGCTAAATATTTCATTAGTATCCGAGGCTTGAACGTTGCTTAACCCTTCCCTCACTGGAAAATATATTCCTTACAACTTGAGAGGGTTCCGAAAAGCTTTACAAGCATGCTGCAAAGATTGGAGGGTTTGAGCTGTAGGGACAGGCTGAAAAGGCTGGGGTTATTTTCCCTAGAGTGTTGGAGGCTGAGGGGTGACCTCATAGAAGTTTATAAAATCATGAGGGCAGACGACACCAAGTTATAGTCCAACAGGTTTATTTGAAATCACAAGCTTTGGGAGCACTGCTCCTTAGTCAGGTGGAGTGGAAGAGCAGTGCTACAGAAGTTGTGATTTCAAGTAAATCTGGTGCTGTGTGACTTCTGACCTTGTCGACCCCAGTCCAATACTGGCACCTCCACATCATAAAATCATGAGGGGCGTAGATAAGGGTGAATAGCCAAGGTCTTTTCCCCAGGGTAGTGGTGTCCAAAACTAGAGGGCATAGGTTTAAGGTGAGAGGGGAAAGATTTAAAAGGGACCTAAGGGGCAACTTTTTCACACAGAGGGTGTTGCATGTATGGAATGAGCTGCCAGAGAAGGTAGTAGAGACTGGAACAATTACAACATTTAAAAGGCGTCTGGATGGATATATGAATAGGAAGGCTTTAGAGGAATATAGACCAAATGGTGCCAAACGGGACTAGATTAATTTAGGGTATTTGGTCAGCATGGTGAGTTGAGCCGAAGGGTCTGTTTCTGTGCTGTACATCTCTATGATTTTAACTTGAACCACAGATCTTGGCATCTGAATCCTCAAAGGCCAAAATAACACATGACCTTTTTTTGGCAGCTGAATGAGCGTGCCAGGAGATGAATGGATTTAGTTTCGGGTGAATTCAAGTTTCTTTAGTGAAGCTAAAAAAAAAAGTGGACCATGTTTAGTAATGGACGATTCAAGCTTCATTTGAAAAGTTGCTGAGTTAGGTGTAATACAGTGCTGATATTCATATACTCATTAGTTAATGTCCAGATTTCACCCTGGCCACTATAAGTCACGCCTTTCCCTGATCTTGGTGAAAATAGAACAAAAGTCAGTGTTTATTTGATGCTGCGTAGGCTGACTGCATCACCTCATTCAGAAGTAACAATCGTCGACATATAATGTCAGTGGAGTTAATTCTTGGATGATTGTACCTATCATAGAGGAACTGAGTTACATAGACCAGTCGAGTGTAGATTTGATCTCCTGGACTGTGCCACAGTTATATTATCTCAGAGAGATTGAGCAGGGATCATAGTTTTAGGATAAGTGATAGCAGATTTAAAACAGAGACGAGAAGAAATTGCTTCTTTCAAAGGGTCACGAACCTGTGGAATTCACAATCCCAGAGTGTGGCAGATGCTGGGACATTGAGTCAATTTAAAGGGGAGATGGACAGATTTTTAATTAGTAACGGGTTGAAAGGTTATAGGCAACGGGCAAGAAAGTGGAGTTGAGGCTGAGATAAGATCAGCCATGATCGTATTGAACGGTGGAACTGGCTCGAGGGGCTGAGTGGCCTACTCCTTGTGTGTCCTATCAACAAGGTGCATTGCATAAATTCACCAAAGATCCTCAGACAGCACCTTCCAAACCTATGACCACTTCCATCTAGAAGGACAAGGGCGGCAGATACATGGGAAAACCACCACCTGCAAGGTCCCCTCCAAGTCACTCACCATCCTGACTCGGAAATGTATCGCCATTTCTTCACTGTCACTGGGTCAAAATCCTGGAATTCCCTCCCTAATAGCATTGTGGGACAACCCACAGCAGGTGAACTACAGTGTTTTAAGAAGGCAGCTCACCACCTTCTCAAGAGCAACTAGGGACGGGCAAGAAATGCTGGCCCAGCCAGCGACTCCCATGAATGAATTTAAAAATTAGCTTCAAAAGAAACAGTGAGAGGTTTCCTAAGTTTCTCATACAATCATTGGTCATAGAGATATACAGCACAGAAACAGACCCTTCGGTCCAACTTGTTCATGCTGACCAGGTATCCTAAATTAATCTAGTCCCATTTGCCAGCATTTGGCCCATATCCCTCTATTCATACCCAGATGCCTTTTAAATGTTGTAATCTTACCAGCATCCACCACTTCCTTAGGCAGCTCATTCCATACACACACCACCCTCTGCATGAAAAAGTTGCCCCTTAGGTCCCTTTTAAATCTTTCTCCTCTCATCTTAAACCTATGCCCCCTGGTTTTAGACTCCCCCACCCTGGGGAAAAGACCTTAGCTATTTACCCTATTTGTGCCTGTCATGATTTTATAAACCTCTATAAGGTCACCCCTCAGCCTCCGATGCTCCGGGAAAAATAGCCCCAACTCTATTCAGCCTCTCCCTTTGGTCAAACCCTCCAACCCTGGCAACGTCGTTGTAAATCTTTTCTGAACACTTTCAAGTTTAATGACATCTTTCCTATAACATGCAGGAAGGACAGTGACTATGTGTGGATGTAAAATTGGAATGGCATTGAGTTCTGGTACTGGGACTCAGGGTAAAATTGGGCATGGCTGCAGAATGATGCAAAACAGAAAGAATTACATCCATCGCCTGTTACATCATCTGATAAATTCTTTACTTTCATAAACTTCACTGCAGCTGAAATTTAGGTGTGCCATGCAGTCATCAGCAAATGTGATTCTGCCTGTTTAGCATCTCTGCCTAATTCCAATTTCACCCTGGCTGTGTGTAGTCTCTTCGGAAATGATACTTTGGAATCTTTGGCCCTCCCTATCTGTGTAACCTCCTTCAGTCTCTAAGCCCTCTGAGATACCTGTGCTCCTCAAGCCTTGCACATTTCCAATTTTGGTGATTCCATCATTGGTGGCTGTGCTTTCAGTTGCCTGGATGCCAAGCTCTGGAATGCCCTCCCTAAGCATCTCTGCTTCACGTTCCCATTTTGATGCGCTCTCTAGTGCTTCCCTCTTTGACCAAGCTTTTCGTCATTTGACCTAATATCTCCTCTGTGACTCAGGGTCCCAACCAGTTTAAAATGTATCCGCTGAGCGCAACTAGTAACAATTGGTAACCTCATTCAGCAAATGGAAACTTTACGACAGTGAAATTGGGAGCGCACTTCAGGAATTGTGGATACAACACTTTGTTTTTTTCTGTGCTTTAGGCTAATATTGCAACTGTCATAGCTGGATAGTTAAATTGAGTCTTTCTGGGTTCTAAATGAAGCTGTCGGCCCCTTGTCCCTGATTAAGGCACTTGCAGTCCTGATGTAGTCTTTGATTGACATCTGTATGTAACCAATGAATTAAATACAGCTCTGTCGTGTAGTATCTGAGGCTTCTCTTGCTCACATGCTTCTACTCAGTTTTTCTTTCTCAAACCTGTCTACTGATGTTCAAGTTACACCATTAGTTATGTCATCATTGTCCTATGATGCTACATTTTCTCCAACTTTCTCTCTTTCATGTTATGCATAATTCCAGTAATTCACTTTGACTTATTTGCATAATTATTGTAATAATTAAACACATTATCACCATCTCCCCATCCCCCCCGCCCACCTCAAAGTCCAAATCTAGCAGGTTGAGGTGATCTGGAACCCCGACTGAATTTTAGTCTGTCACTTCAACAATCTAGCAATAGTGTTGGAGCCTGGCTGAAATTGCTGTACATTAAAGTACTTTATCTCTGTCCCATTACTTATGACAATCATACTCGATCACAGTGCTCTCAGGTAATATCAATGCTTCCTGTTTCTTTTGAATGTCCCCTCAGTGTTATGACAATGTAAGATCTCAGTTGGTCTATGTTTATATTCTAATTTTAGACACAAATCAAGAGCACTTTAAAAACAGAGCACAAAGTTTGGCAAAGAGATAGAAAGTCAGAGTAAAGTTTTGCTCCCACACTCTGAATGTTGGCAACACTTGCTCAGAAGGATTCTCTCTAAGGGTTTGGAATCTTGACCCTTGGCAACTTTGTGATGTGAGCATTGATGGCAAGGCCAATATTTATTGCCCATCCCTAATTGCCCGTGAGTAGGAGGTGGTGAGCTGCTGCCTTGAACTGCGGTGATCCTTTGGGTGGAGTTGCGCACGTAGCTCTGTTAGGGAGGGAGTTCCAGGATTTTCATTCAGAGACTGTAGAATTGAGGCTAATTTCTGAGATCAGCACAAACTGAGAATGGTTACAGAGCACCAGAGCACAGAAAAAAATGGCTCTTTGGCCCATTGGTTAAAACCAGTACCTAAATATTCTCATCCTGTTGTCTAGCACTTGGCTCATAGCCTTCTATACCTTTGGCATTGCAAATGCACATCTAAATTGTTTTTAAATGTGATGCCTCTACCTCCCTTACAGGCAGTGAGTTCCAGACTCCCACCACCCTCTGGGTGAAAAAGGTTTTCCTAACATTCCCTTTAAGCCTCCTGCTCCTTACCTGAAATCTATGCCCCCAGTTACTGACTGCTCCACCAAAGGTGAAAATATATTCCCATCCACCCAGTCTATGACCCTCATAATTTTATACATCTTTTTCACACAGAGGGTGCTGAGTGTCTGGAACAGGCTACCAGAGGTAGTGGTGGAAGCGAAAACAATTTCATAATTTAAGGAACATTTAGACAGGTACATGATTGGGATAGATATGGGAGGATATAGATCAAGTGCAGGCAAATGGGACTAGTTTAATTGTGGAAACTGGGTGGCATAGGTAAGTTGGGCTGAAGGGCCAGTTTCCATGCTTTAAACCGCTTTGACTCTATGACATCTCAATTATGTTATCCCTCAGTCTCCTCTGCTCTAAGGAAAACAGCCTCAGTCTACCCAATCTCTCTTCATAAAGGAAACTCTCCAGCCCAGGCAACATTCTGGTAAATTTCCTGTGCATCCTCCCCAGTGCTATTGCATCCCTCCTACAATGTGGAATCCCTGAGCTCAGGGTTTGAGTGAAGATTTGTAGCTTGGGTGCTGGTTGTAGATGTTGGGGTGTTCGCTGAGCTCGGAGGTTGGATAGCAGACTTTTCGTCTCCATACTAGGTGACATCCTCAGTGCTGTGGATCCTACTGTGAAACACTTGTCTTGTGCCGGTTCGAATTTATATGGTCTGGTTTTTGCTGCTTCCGGTAGGTGCACAGCCGGAACCATATAAAGACGAAATGTCTGCTATCAAACGTCCCAGCTCGGCGAACACACCGACATCTGGAATCCCTGAGCTTCATGTTAAATGTGAGCCATGACTCAGTAGTGGCATAGGCATGTCAGAGCTGGAGGTTTATTTGTTCAAGATCCACACTTGAGGGCGCATAACCCAGATGGACACCTCGATGCAGTACTGAAGGAATTTGCGCAGCTGACCTATAGATAATATGTTATACTGAGGCCTATCTACTCTCTCAGGCAGCCATAAACGTTCCCATGGCACTATTTTGAAGAAGAACAGGGGAGCTCTCCATATCGTTTCGGTCAATATTTGTTCCAAAGATGATGTCACCAAAACACATTCCCTGGTCACCAGCGCCTTGCTGTTTTTGGGATCGTACTGAATGCAAGATGCGTTTGCCACATTGCAACAGTGACTGCATCTCAGAACAATATGTAATTGGCAGGGAAGTGCTTTGGGGTGTCCCGAGATTGTGAAGGAGTGCTACATAAATGCAATGTGTTTATTTTTTTTCTACTGTAAGCTGTCGGGAGATCTTAACACACTTAGAAAGTAAATCAACAGGAGTGCGCTATGGCACTCTCACCGCTCATGACTAACGACATCTCCTTCAGTTCTGTTCAAGGAGGCAATCTGCTGATCAGTAGAATTTCGCGAACAACGCAGGAATACTAAATGTTAACACACGCCACTGCTGGGTTTCTGTAAGCAAGCTGCAAAAGAAAAACAATCTATAAATATTAAGTGAAAGGAAAAGGTAATCAGGATAACATTTTGCAGGAGAAACCTTTCTTTCCTGTGGCTGCATGAGAGCTCAGTGAACTGAATGTGAAGACAATGAAATGGAGTCTCCACACACGATCAATTTAAATCATGAATTGACAACACAATTTTGCTGCAGTAAGCTGTAGTGTTCCTTAGACAAAGGGGAATGAGGTTCCAAAGAAAACGTAAGAATGTGAGCACATTTTGGCAGCTAGTGCTGCAATTTTGTGGGAATCTTGATGCAATCACTGGAGTGACAAGAAAATGATAGTGAGGCACACCGTTGTCTGGAATATATTGTTCTACAAAGTGACATTGCTGGGAACAAACATTAAAACTCTAACAACATTAGAAAAGCCAAAAGTGGCCTCGATATTACATTTCCCCTTCTTGTGTTCAAATCCTTCATTCGCTTCACTCACTCCCCTTTGTATCTGTGACATACAACAGTTCGATGACCCCCTGCATTCCTCCAATTCTGGCCATTTGCATATTCTTCATCTATATTTTAGAAACATTTATTTGTGGGATGTGGGGATTGCTGTCTAGGCTTGTGTTTAATGCATCTCCCTAATTGCCAAAAGGATTGCTAAGAGTAAACCACATTGCTGTGGGTGTGGAGTCACACATAGCAGATTTCTTTAATTGTAATTAATGAAACAGATGAATTTTTAGACCCATCAACATTTGATTTAAAATTGTTTATTGAATTTAAATTGCATCATCTACCATGGCAGGATTTGAACCCACGTCCCTGGGACATTAGCCCGGGGTGGGGGTTTTGGATTACTAGTCACATGTCATCACCACCTAGCTACTGTCTCCTATTGCTCCAGTATTTGCCATCCTGTTGATTAATCTGGGCCTTATGTTCTAGAATTCTCTCGTTGAACCTCCCTGCCTCTCTGCCTTTTTAAAGATGCTTCCTTTTACCTTCTAAGCATCTCAAAATCTCCTTTTGTCACTTGGAGTCAAATTACTGGATTACGCACCAATGAGGTGCGTAATGAAGTATCATTAAAGGGTGCTACAGAAATGCAAATTATTATCGTTGTTCAGTTGCAGCGCAAGAGCTCCATCCATAGGAATTCCAAGAGGGGTTCAGGGAGGTGGGGTGGGGGGGAGGGGGGGAGGCACTGACCTTTCCACTCAAACTAACTACCTGGAGTGATTGTAATGAGGTCAGCCTGCTGGACCTCCTAGAATACAGGTTCCCTGATTGGGGCTGTTAATCTGGTCCAATCAGGGAGCTCTGGCTGACATAAACGGGTGAATATCGGGGATATTGAGCCCCTGAATGCCTGAATCAGTGAGAGGCTGTGCTATTGTCCAAGGCTATCGTAAGTAAAGGGTGGTTGGTGATGGGATGCCAACCTCTGAAGAGTTATTTCACGTTCCATCAGGGGAAACCCTTGTGTCTTGAGTCTGAGATGACAACTTAGATCCTGAGAGTTGGTTAAAGGTAAACTAACCATCATCCCACTGTCTCATTAGAGAAAGAGATGACTGGTGATGGTTTAGCCTGAGGGTCACCATGCCTCAGGTGACGGAAGAGATTGAGAAGGAGACTCCTTCAGGGTGACCTCAGCTAGTATAGGACTTGAAGTCATGGTTTTAGCCTCACTCTGTATCATGAGCCAGCTATCCAGCTAAATGAGCAGGACCTGCCTTTGTTGGACTTTTGTTTTGCTGTGATGTGGGGGAGAGAGCTCCAGGCTCGGTTCGTGACAAATGACTGCACCTCCCAGTCGTGAACCGCTTCAACTCCCTCTCCCACTCCTTGGACGACATGTCCATCCTGGGCCTCCTCCAGTGCCACAGCGATGCCACCCGAAGCTTGCAGGAACAGCACCTCATATTTTGCTTGGGAACCCTGCAGCCCAATGGTATCAATGTGGACTTCACAAGCTTCAAAATCTCCCCTCCCCCTACTGCATCCCAAAACCAGCCCAGCTCATCCCCGCCTCCTTGACCTGTCCGTCTTTTCTCCCAACTATCCGCTCCTCCCACCTCACTGACCAACCCCCACTCCCACTTCCTACCTGCACTCACCTTTACTGGCTCCATCCCCGCCTCTTTAACCTGTCCATCTCCTCTCCACCTATCTGCTCCTTTATCCATCTTCCATCCGCCTCCCTCTCTCTCGCTATTTATTTCAGAATCCCCTTCCCCTCCCCCATTTCTGAAGAAGGGTCCCGACCCGAAATGTCAGCCTTCCTGCTCCTCTGATACTGCTTGGCCTGCTGTGTTCATCCAGCTCTATACCTTGTTATCTCAGATTCTCCAGCATCGGCAGTTCCCACTATCTCTCCAGTGAAATCCCAGTGGGATTGTTGCGGGGCTGATCTGTAATACCAGCCCCGCTACGAGATACATATTAGCAAGTGAATCCCCTCAAGTACAAAGTGCTGTCAGCCCATGGTTTCATTGTGTGTGGCTCTCTGCAAGGACCATTTAGAAACACATGGGATCGTTTTTGTAGTAGAGGTTGCTGAAAGGATCCTTTTAGAGTGACTGTGCGTCATCCCTACAAGCCTGGATGAATACAGCTCAGCAACAACATGTCACCAAATGGAAGTAAGAAGGAGCTTGCATTTATGTATCATCTCATTTCACAAGTGTGGGGCAGGGAGCATGACCACCTCACACCACCCAGTGATGTCATTGTCACTGGTGTAAGGAGATGTGGACTTCAGTTTGTGCACACCAAGAACTCACAAAACATCAACAACCAGCAAAGCTATTTCCTACATTGTTTGGTCAGTCGAGGGATTCATATTGACCAGGACACTAGCAATAACTGTCCTTTATCGCCTTGCTCTTGTGGGATCTTTCACACCCACTTGTGAGGGTAGGCAGAACCTTGGTTTGATGTTTGATCCAAAGGCTTGTACCTCTGACAGTGCAGCACACCCTCAATTGCACACTGCCACGTCAGTGTAATGTATGCTCACGGGGTGGACAGGGAACACTTGGCCTTATGCCTCAGAGGTGACAGCTCTCAGGCAAGGCCAATGTCAAAATAACAGGGATGCATCGCTCTCGCCCTTCACCAGCTGACCAAGCCTTGCATCCTTCATCAGGGCAAGAGCATAAAATTCATTGAATTTGTACACATTCTTCACAGACGGGACGAATTTGATTCAAGTCAATGCATGATTATTTGTCTAAGGTTCTCCACCAAGAAGGCCATCAATAAACACATAGAATTAGACCCTGTATATACACCACTGCGAAGAAAAACTGGAAATGAGGTAACCAACTCCAACAAACCCCAGAGTTTAAATATCAGGCAGGAAAACACAACAGCGCTTCATGGGAGACTGCACTGATGATGTTACCCAGCAGGGTAATGAAACGTCTGCAAACTAACGAACCAGCTCGGCGAGCGAACCAACCACAGCATGTTTATTTGCCCTGGTCAGGACAGTTTTGCAACAGTCAGTCATATTGGAATGCTTTACATCAGACAGCTGCCTTCTCTTTGGAAGCTGCATTGTGCTCCTGCCAGTCTGTAAAATATTTGCTGCTCCAAACCTTCAATTATAAAGATGACATCAGAATATGCAAAGGTATTTCTCTAAACATCACCATTCTCATTTGCAAAACATCACGAGCTCTATCATTTGCAGTTACTACTTTTATTTGTTCCGGTTTCTTATTCAACTCTGTGGCAATCTCATAATCCTGCCTTTAGGACTGGGAGAATTTCCAAATCAGGCTCAAGTCCCTTTTTGTCTCCATGAGAGAATGTTCTGGAATATTCAAAGCCATAATGGCTCACCCAGCAGTCTGGGTACAAAGTTGCGTACTGATGTTTTAATTATTTTCTGCTGTTTCTTACAGCTGCTGTCTCTCTAATAGCTAATAAAATCGTTCAATCCCAGTTACACATCTATGTCATCTGTGATTGCCCTAAAGCTTTCAGTTACAAAGATGACATCAAATGTTATGTGATTAGGGTACGGTTTGAAGGATTAATTCTCTGAGCCCAAAGTGCAACATGCTCAATGAACTGCTTTTAAGGTACATCACAAAAATATAGGCAAAGGAGCGGGTGGTGGCCTAATGGTATTATCATTAGACTGTTAGTCTAGAGACCCAAGAAATTTTCCAGGGACCTGGGTTCAAATCCTGCCACAGCAGGTGGTGGGTTTTTGAATTTAGAAAAAAAGTTTGGGATTTAGAGTCTAGTGATGACCATGAAACCATTGCCAGTTGTTGAAAAAACCCATCTGGTTCACTAATGTCCTTTAGGGAAAGAAATCTGCCATTCTTACCTGGTCTGGCCTACACGTGACTCCAGACCCACAGCAATGTGGTTGACTCTTAACTGCCCTCTGGGCAATTAGGGATGGGCAATAAATACTGGCCTGCTGGTGCCCTCTTGTGGTAGAGTGGTAGTGTCCTTGCTCCTAGACTGAGAGACCCTGGTTCAAGTCCTACCTATTCCAGAGGTTATGTAATGACATCTCTGAACAGATTACCTAGGGGAAAAATAAATTAAATGAAAACAAAAAAAATCATCTGGACAGTGATGAATGAATTTTAAAAAAAAAGGCCATTGAGTCTGCTTTGCAATTCCATATGATCATGCCTGATCATCCAACTCAGTACCTTTGTTCTCCCTGTACCCTATAGCCCTAGGAACTGTATCTAACTCCTTCTTGAAAACACCCATGTATGGGCCTTTGACCATTCTCTGTTTTAGAAAAGTCCACAGGCCCACAGCTCTGTGGATGAAGAAATTTCTCCTCCTTTCAGGCCTGAATGGCCTATCCTGTGAGCTTGAGTTCTGGACCCCCCCCACTCACTGAGGCAGTATAGCAGACATTCTCTACACAGGGACGCTGCTCCGGCATAACTGCGCATCAGGTCTTCTCCACCTCACTTCGGTAGTTTACTGGGGAAATGGACAATTGGTGCTGATCAGAGATGGGTCATCTCACAACCTGGTCTCTGTTCTTTTCACTGCAGCCACGACAAAGCATTTTTCCCAACTGTCTGTGGAGTGAGGGAACATTAATCAATTATTGTCTGAGGAAGGGTCACCGGACCCGAACCGTTAACTCTGTTTTTTCCCTCACAGATGCTGCCAGACCTGCTGAGCTTTTCCAGGAACTTCTGTTTTTTGTTCCTGATTTACAGCATCCGCAGTTCTTTTGTTTTTTTATTAATTAATTATTGTCCAGTACCCAATGCCAAGTGAAGCCAGTAATGTGATGCTGCACACAGTTAAATAGCATGCTTGTGGCCACAATTGAAGTTCAAGCCTTAAAACAAAAGCCACGCTTGTCTGCAGCCTCTGTCCACAATGTCAATATTCGCAGCACATTGCAGGAAATAACGAAAGGAAATTAAACGCATCAAAGAAAATCCACTCAACAGGTACATACTTGACATATTAGTTTATCAATAATTGATCAAAATACTGCCCTTCTCCAGGCCCAACTTCAAAATGTTACAATAAGAAGCTGGAATAACAGACTTCATGTTCCTTCTGGATTTGAGAGGCTACTCTAAGTTGCAAACCTCCTTAAACCCAACAGCATGTAAATTCTGACTGACCACATAGCCCTTTGTGGCCTTAAAGGGACAGGACTGAACCTTTAAAGTTCAATCTTGCCAGCAGAATAAGCCCTAATGATTAAAGAATTAAACATTAACTCTGTTTCTCTCTTCGTGGATGCTGCTAGACATGCTCTGTCTCCCCAGCACTTTCTGTTTTTATTCAAGTCCCCTGCATTATAAAACATGGTGGCTATCTGCCTTATAGTGAGTAGGACATGTATGTAGTGAGATGTGTGGGTGTAGTGGCAGTATGTCTAGTGTGAACAGCTGCTCCTGACTACTCACTCACAACTGAATGCAGCGAAGAAACTGGACAGAATAAATGTGGATCTGGAAAAGCACAGCAGGTCAGACAGCATCTGAGGAACAGGAAAGTCAATGTTTTGGGCTGTAACCCTTTCTCAGGACTGGATGAATGAAGAAACTTGCATTTTATAGAACACTTACTCAAGACAGCTATACAATAAAAGAAGCAAAAACAGCAAAGAACTGCAGATGCTGGGAATCAGACACAAAATCAGAAATTGCTAGAAAAACTCAGCAGGTCTGGCAGCATCTGTGGAGAGAAAATGTTCGGAAGAAGGGTCACTGGCTGCAAATTTGCTGTGTTTTTTCCCCCAGTAATTTCTGATTTTGTACACAATGTAGGAATTCTTCTGGAATGTTTGTGCTTCATAGAATAGCATCCCCACAGTGTGGGGGCAGGCCATTCAGCCCATACCACCCCTCCGAAAAACATACCACCTTCCCACCCACTATAGCCCTGCATTTCCCATGGCTAGCCTGTCCATCCCTGGATATTACGGACAATTTAGCATGGCCAATCCACCTAACCTGCACATCTTTGGACTGTGGGAGGAAACTGGAGAACCCGGAGGAAACCCACGCAGACACGGGGAGCACGTACAAACAGTTACGCAAGGGTGGAATCAAGCCTTGTCACTGTGAGGCAGCAGTGCTAACCACTAAGCCACTGTGCCATGCTGTGTTTGCATAATTATCTTTGGCAAATTCTAGGACAGCGATCAACAGGTTTCGTCTTAGTGACTTTTAGCAAATTTGTCCTCATTGCGATCTTTATTTTCAACAATTCACTTTGCCCTTCGGCCGAGACCCACAGTGAATACCGCTGTTATTAAGTTGGCAATTACACCCACATTTGACTAACAGAAGGACAAAATGGAACTGTTACTGCAAAAAAAATAGTGGATGTACATCAGTGCTCTGAATCACAGGCTCCACGTGAAGTTTTGAATGAGAGAGGCAGTGATGAATCTGAGGGCCTGTCATCCATTAAATTGTAACAGAAAGAATACAGTGCAGCGGCCAGACTGATGCTCTGTATTCCCAGCCTCTGTGCAAAGACTCCTCCTCCAGCACCAAAGGCCAAATGTTCGCTGAGTTTTAATTAAATCTTGCTGTTGACATTTTGTTATCTGCTGTTTGAGGTTGCTTTGTATGTAGCCTGTGGTGACTGTGTAAACCCAGCCCTACTGACAAGGTGTTGAATGTAATCTGCAAGCACATAATTAAAAATACAAGGGGATAATGAAAAATCTATATAAACAGGCTAGTGCTTACAATTGTTCCCAGCGTATAGAGTTATGGATCACAAGATGTCATAAATGACCACTCTATTCCTGGGAACAAGATCATATTGCTAATTGAAGCACGAAGACCACTCGTATTATTTCCTGTAATTATTTCAGCTTTGAAGAGTTTGAACTGTGTGAAGCAGAAACTATGGTGGAATCTTTTGCTCCTGGAGGTGGTGGGTTTGGAGGGGAGGGCAGATAATTAGGTAGAGTGGTATTCAAACTCCACCACTTTCCCACCTTGGCTGGAATTAAGTTTGGGACAGTAAAGTTAACCTCTTGGCCTGCCAACATTTAAGGCTCTTAATTGGCCAGTTAAATGCCACTTAAAGGTCCCACTCCATCAGCGCTGGGGTTAACCCGTTGCCTATCGCCAGGAGAAGTGCACAACAGGTCAACCTCTGGACCAGCTTGTCACCTCAGGAGAGGTCTCTCAATCTGAGGCATTCAGGCTGGATCGAGGAACTGAACATGAGACAAAGAAAAGTGGGGGTGGGAGGTATTGGGATGTTTCCAATGAAAGCCAGCCTCTTGTCCCTTACTTTTGACCTTGCCCCCACCTCCCTGTGCCTTGCTCCCCCCTCCCAGAAGAATATCCCGTTGCTTATCACGTACGCCTTGGTCCTTTGTGATTCCAAGTGTCCTTTTAGCAATGACCAGAACCTCCTGTAGAGGTGCTGTTGAGAGTCAGTGCTGACACCCTCTGGTCTGGTGGGACCTCTGCCTTGGGAATTAATTCCAAACGAAGTCCCACTGGTGGCAGTGTTGGCATTGAATTCAGAAGACATCAGGTGTCTAGGCCCCTGCCTCTTCAACAAGACTCCCTTCCCCCAAACCCCTAAATTTTCATTTAATTAAAGTAAAAATGAAATGGTTCCGTTGTTTACAGATGGGTTTGCCTTTCAGTTCATGGCACAGCCTTTGACAAGCCTACCGCAATATTTCCCTGGATAATTCTCACCTATTGCTGCTCGCGATGTCTGTAATCTGGATGGCATGGTGGCTCAGTGGTTAGCACTGCTGCCTCACAGCGCCAGGGACCCGGGTTCAATTCCACCCTCAAGCACTGACCGTGTGGAGTTTGCACGTTCTCCCCGTGTCTGTGTGGGTTTCCTCCGGGTGCTCCGGTTTCCTCCCACAGTCCAAAAATGTGCAGGCTAGGTGGATTAGCCATGAGGAAATTACCCCGTAGTGCCTAGGGTGGGAAATATAGGGATGGTGTAAGGGACGGGTCTGGGTGGAATGCCCCTCAGCGGGTCAGTGTGGACTCGATGGGCTGAATGCCCCACTTCCACACTGTAGGGATGCTATAACTCATACAGTCCCACACACTCAGACAGTGGCACTCCCCTGATTCTGAACTCTTGTGTATGGCCTACCATATTTGCTCTGCTATCGCTGGCTGTGCATGCAGTCACCTGGGTCCCAAGCTTTGGAATTCCCTTCCTACACTCCTCCTAAGTCCCCTTTCCTGATGCTCCTTGCAACCTACCTTAATGACTCAGCTTTTAGTTGTGTCACGCCATATCACCATATGTGACTCAGTGTCTAACCTTGTCTCATGATACTCCTGTGAAACATCAAGGGACTTTTCATTCCATTAAAGGTACTATATAATTATAAGTTGTTGTTGTTGGTGCCACACTATAAATAGTTTTGATTTATTTTTGATTGATTTATGTGCAACATAGTCTGAGGGGAAATAATCATGAGGGGTATAGATAAGGTGAATGGCAGGTACCTTCCCTAGGGTGGGGGATTTCAAGTCTAGGGGACATATTTTTAAAGTGAGAGGAGAAAGATTTAGAAAGGACATAAGAAGCACAGAGAGTAGTTAGCTTATGGAATGAATACTAAATGTTTGGAGGGATATGGGCCAGGAGCAGTTAGATGGGACTAGTTTAGTTTGGGTTCATGGTCAGCATGGACTAATTGCACTGAAGGGTCTGTGTCTGTGCTGTATGACTCTATGATTCTTGCTCTCCTGCTTGGTGGGATACAGTGTGATTGTGCTGCATAATTCACATCGCTACACCACTGCAGTGTGGACAGTATACTTTACCTCATGGCTGCAGAAATATTGAGCTCAAATTTGTGTAAGTAGAGGTATTTCTTGAATGTACAGAACAGGCAAAGCATCCTAGAGGTCCCACACAGAGGAGGAATAACAGGCAATGTGTCTGTCTGTCACATCCTGTCCCTTAAACAAATCCCATTCAATGAAACACACTGCTCTGATTATACGTGGAGTTATTGAGCTTGAGGAGTGACGGGAGTCTCTGATGGGTGAACAGCAGATGCTTGCACTACATCTCCAGTTGGTTCACGAGAATGGTAAATGAGTAGATGTCTGGCAGGGGTAGGGTATCATCTGGGAGCATGGCACTCTGAAAATGGCTGAATACCAACCTCGAAGGACAGTAATCTAGAACAAATCTGAGTAATAACTCAGGGGGCACAGGAATTTCCTTGTGATGGGACCTTAGGCCATTATGTGTAGAAATCCCTAGTCACAAGAACAGCAGCCTGGCTCACCTCTTCTCGGACTCTCTCCAACTTCTCAACAGGAGGCATTTTGCTCATGGCATAGTTTTGCTGACTGACTCCAAAATGGTGTCACTACTAAGGCTGCCTGTTCCCACCTCCATAACATTGCGCAACATCGCTCCCATCTCAGCTCATCTGCTATGAAACATTTGTCCTTGTCTCAGTTGCTGTCACATATGACTATAACAATGCGTTCTTGGCTGGTGTCCAACATTCTATGTTCCTTAAACTTGGGCTCATCAGAAACTCTGCATCACTCATGCCAAGCTGCATTTGTATATCACCTTTGTAGAGTCGTACAGCATGAAAACAGACCCTTCGATCCAACATGTCCATGCCAACCTTATTCCCAAGCTAAACTAGTCCCACCTGCCTGTGTGGCCCAGATCCTCTAACTTTTCCTTTACAAGTACTTACCTAAATGTCTTTTAAACGTTGTAACTATACCCACATCCATCACTTCCTTTGGCAGTTCATTCCTCACACTAACCACTCTCTGTGTAAAAAAGGTTGCCCCTCATGTCCTTTTTAAATCTGCCTCCTTTCACCTTAAAAATCTGCCCCCTAGATTTGAAATCCCCCACCCTAAGGAAAAGACCTTTGCTAATCACCTTATCTATGTCCCTCATGATTTTATAAACCTCTATAAGGTCACCCCTCACTCTCCTACACTCCAGTGAAAAATGTCCCAGCGTATCCAGCCTCTCCTTATAACTCAAACCCTTCATTACTGCCAACATTCTGGTAAATCTTTTCTGAACCCTCTCCATTTTAGTAATATCCTTCCTATAACAGGGAGACCAGAACTGTACACATCAACATGACGTCTCAACTCTTTTAGTCCAAGTCAGAAGTCACATGACATCAGGTTATAGTCCAACAGGTTTATTTGACATCACAAGCTTGTGATTTCATATAAACCCATTGGACTATAACCTGGTGTCATTGTGACTTCTGACCTTGTCTACCCCAGCCCAACACTGGCACCTCTACACCTTTACTGAAAGGACTGAAGGCAATCTTTGGTTTTTGACCTCCATTGGCTGCTAATCAAACAATGTATGATCTTAAAATACTCATCTTAGCCCCTCCCTATCTCAGTGACCTACTCCAGCCCAATGAACCTCCAAACTCCCTGAGTTCCTCTATTCTGATTCTCTTGCGCATCCTCGATAATAATTGCTATACCACTGGCGGCTGTGCCTTGAGATGCCAATTCTTCCACCTCTGCGGTATTCTCCCTCCGTCTCTCGTGTTCACTTTCCTTTTTAAGACCTTCCTTAAAAAAGCCTGGTTCTTGGACAAAGCTTTAAGCTGTCTGACCTAATGTCTTCTGACTTGACTCGGTGAGACACTTGGGTTTATAATGCTCGCTTGAAGCACCTCGAGACATTGCATTACAAATAGTCATTTCCTAATACAGGACATGGGTATTTCTGAAAGACAACACTGAAACAGTTCTGAAGTGCAAGGCCGGAGGTTTAGATGGGATTTGAGGAAAGTGTTTTTCACTCTGGGGGTGGCGGGGTGGTCTGGAATGCACTGTCTGGGAAGGTAGTTGAGTCAGGAAGCCACAAAACCTTTAAAAAGTACTTGGATGAGCACTTGAAATGTCTTAATATTCAATTAGCCTCGTGTGGCTAAGTGGGACAGGTGTAGGTAGTAGTCTATCTGTGGCAGTACAGACTCAATGGGTTGAAGGGCCTCTTTGTTCTGTATGATTCTATGAACAACCAACCAGCACTCACCTCTCATGCAGTAAAAATGTTGGTTTTCCCCTTGAATTGGGAAGGGCAGGATGAATAACTTTGGAAATAAAGTGTCCTTCTTCAGCAAAACCCATTTCAGTAA
>NC_063365.1:16656989-16668868 GCF_021869965.1 Rhincodon typus | reverse complement strand
AAGGGAGACTGATGGGTAAAGGGAGGCTGATGGGTAAAGGGAGACTGATGGGTAAAGGGAGGCTGATGGGTAAAGGGAGACTGATGGGTGAAGGGAGGCTGATGAATTGACACTTGCAGCATCCCCCATCCTGATGAACGGCCATGGATCTGAAATGCTGGGCTGGATTTTGCCTCTGTGGCCCAAAACTGTGCCTGGCTCCAGGGCTGACTGCCAGCAGACAGTCACTCTTTGGAGTTTTCCTGGAGGGGGCATGGAGAGGGGTTCCTTGTCCAATCAAGAACAGAGGGATGGCTCTCAAACTGGAGTCTCAAACTCCAATGGATGCCAAGTAACCAGTTCAACATGGTGCTGCCTTCTCAGCAACCTGTTAGAAACATTAAATAAAAAAATGATGTGGTGGGTTGGTAGGAGGTAGAGCACATGGGGTTTTGTGGTGGAAAGTCTGCCTACCAGCTGTCCTGTTGGCTTTACCAGCAATGGGGGTTCTTGGGCTTGCCTATAGCTCTGACCCTGCCTGGTCTGTTGCTGGGTACCTGCCTCCAGGCAGTCAAATACCCCTTGTTGCATTGGGGAAACTGGAGGCTGACTCGATAGCTGCAGTCGGCTTCCTTTGATCGCCCTTAAGATGCCTGTTTGCCAGCTTAGCCAATCCCATCTCATGGGAAAGGGCAGCCCTGCCATCACCGTACTCGCCTTGGCAAAAATGGCCAGTGCTGGAATCAGATGGGGGAGCCAACATTCTTGCAGAGAGTGTGAATTGGAACCTGGAACCTTTTAACTCAGAAATGACGTCACTGCACATGAAGGTGGCTGACTACTACCCCCTCAAAGGCCATTAATAAACATGAGTTTGCCTGGGACACCAACATCTCATGAATGAATTTTTAAGAATAAAATTGACGCGTTGTTTCTTGCTGCCGTTACATTGGTCATGGTGCTGCAGTGATCATAATACAACAGCCATTGTTCCCTTCACCGCTGCGTGTATTCAGCTCATCCTGGTGTATTTCTGTTCCTTGAAGAAAGACTGTACGCTAATCAATCAGGTTAGTGATTACCTTGCTTCTGAATCAGCCCAAGTATACCAAGATTGATGGCTGACAAATTGTATATTTATGGAACTGATTTACAACACCAGCAAAGCCATTGATAAACAAATGAAGCTGAACCTTAAAATGTTAGCCCATTATTGCACGCAACAGCAGATTTATGTTCCTAATATCGTAAAATTATAGCCTTCCTTTGATAATAGCTGTGTTAACAACAAAAAAATGAAGAAGATGACAATAAATATGTTTCCTCTTTTATCTGGACTGCACTCATTAAAATTAGATTAGTGGGATAAGGACAGGCACAATCCTTAAACTGTTTGCAAACCTAAGTGAAATGCCCAGCCTTGCAAATTATCATGTCTAATCACAAATGCATGCACTGCTGCTCCAGTGATTGTAGTTTTATTAGTCACATTCTTGTTTTGTCCTCATTAACAGCTAAAGCATTGGAAATTTAGGACTCACTACAGTAATAGAGTCATTGTTGTGATATGATTGCACTGCCTCAATTTCTCTTTGCTTGTGCTACCTATCATGGCAAGGGATACATAATATACACACACATGCAAATACACACAAGCTGATCATGTCCCGGGTTTTGCAACTTAAAACACACGTGTACACTGCCTGATGCAGAAAATCCACTTGAAACAATATCCCCTATTCAGCCTAGCTGTCTTGAGCTGCTCTCAGCATTCTCCTTGCCAGCAAACGCAGTAGCTCAGTATATCAGTTCCCCTTGCAAGCTGTCGAGACATCTGGGACTGCACACTGAAGATGGCAGCTTTGTTTTGGGTGCCTTTGAAATGCTGCAGTCAACCAAATGTCACCAATGTAGACTTATATTTGGCACCTCTTTCCCAGTTCTCAGTTGCCAGCTTGCCAGACATTGGGCATTTATGTTTTAATTAGTGTCGAATGAATTACATTTGGAGAAGGAAGAAAATTTGCATCGATTTTGACTCAATGAAGGAGCAGATTTGCAGAGTACAGGAGATACGCTCTGGCACTGCTACCTTTGACAGTCGGAAAAGGGATAGATTAGAAAGTGAGTAATACTATAGAAATCACAATTTATGTAGCTTCTCTATTTATGCTATAATATAGTCAGAACATTACATCACAGGTTGTACAGTATAATAGTGTTTTGTTAATAGAATTGTCATCAAAGTCGTGCATTCCCTTTATTTAAAACCAGTCCCTGTAGAAAGCTCTTCCACAGACTAATGTAACATGTTGTGGATAAGAGGAACTCTAAAGAACTGCACTTATGATCAACAGTACGACCATAATATTGATCAAAGATCATTTTAAAAGAGACAAAGATCTTAATAAAAGCACCAATACTAATGTTCTTATTATGGACCATCACTTGCTTAGGCAGAATTAAAACATTTCACATCAAATTAATGCAAGGAAACTTCAGCAGGGTCAACATTTTTATTCTGAGTTTTACTTCAGATTTTATATTATTTCTGCAATCCCACTTTCTTGGAGGGAGCTAGAGTGGGATGAGGGAATTTTTGAAAAGTAAAATAATCATTAAAATATCTTTCAAGCAGCAGTCCCCATGAGAAATTAAAATAGATTCAAGAGGGTCTATTCAATTAACATGAAATTCAACTTCAATTTGTAAGAATGTTTTTCCAACAGTTTTTGAATAATGCAAGTTTTGGTAAGTACTTCATTAAGTTTGATGATGAATTCTTCAATTGGAACATTTAAAAACTAACTGTTGGGATTGGCTGTAACTATTTGGCCTCCACCTTCTCCCAGCCGAGTTGCTCACCTGTTGCTGAGATTAAAATGGCAACTTCTATTTATGTAGCTCCCATTAATGTAGAAAACGCCTTAAAGGGTGAAGAAAATAATAGACTGTGAACCTTTATGAACAAGATAAGGAGAATGAATGAAAAGCTGTGAATCTGGCTGCATTGAAGTCTAAATTAATGGACCATTCGGCACCTCAAACCTGCTCTGCCATTTGATAAAATCATGTCGGATCTGCTAGTGATCTCTGCTTTCCTATCTACCCCGATTCCCTTTGACTCCCTTGTCAATCAAGAATCTATCAAACTTAGTTGCAAAAATATTCAATTGCCCAGCTTCCACTGGCCTAGGGGGAAGAAGGAGCCACAGACAAATGACCCTGTGAATGAAAAGATTTCTCCTTGTCTGCATCTCAACCGAGAGACTTCTTATTTTTAAACTCCACGCTTTAGTTTTAATTTCCCACAAGGGGAAATGTCCTCTCAGTATCCACTCCATCAGGTCCCCACAGGATTTTATATGGTTCCTGCTTTAGAGGCAAGCATTAATATTGGGGATAAAAGAATATCTATATATGGTGTCTACTTAGACAGCGAGGTACATCATAGTGGCGCAGTGGTTAGCTCTGCTGCCTCACGGTGCTAGGGACCTGGGTTCGATCCCAGCCTTGGGTGACTGTCTGTGTGGAGTTTGCATGTTCTCCCTGTGTCTGTGTGGGTTTCCATCAGGTGCTCCAGTTTCCTCTCATAGTCCAACATAAAGGTGGATAAGTCTCTAGGACCTGATTAAGTGTATCCCAGGATGTTGTGGGAGGCTAGGGAGGAAATTGCTGGGCCCCTCGTGGAAATATGTTTATCACCCATACACATGGGAGAAGGTCTGGAGGGTGGCTAATGTTGTTGCTTTGTTTAAGAAAGGCTGTAAGGAGAAGCCTAGGAACTGCAGACCTGTGAGTCTGACATCAATGGTGGGCAAGTTGTTGGAAGAGATCTTGAAAGATAGAATCTAAATGTATTTGGAGAGGCAAGGATTGATTAGGGATAGTCAGCATGGCTTTGTGTGAGGAAAATCATGTCTCACAAACCTGACTATTTTTTAATGGAGTCACCAAAAAGACAGAGTGTAGACATTGTTTACTTGGACTTTAGTAAAACCTTTGACAATGTTCTACATGGTAGGCTAATTAGTAAAGTTAGATCACGTGGGATTCAGAGTGAGCTTGCCAGTTGGATACAAAATTGGCTTTAAGGTAGAAGATGGAGGGTGGTGGTGGAGGGTTGTTTTTCAGAATGGATGCCTGTGGCCAGCAATGTTCCTCAGGGATCAGTACTGGGTTCTATTTTGTTTGTAATTTATATAAACAACTAGGATGAAAATAAAGGAGGCATAGTTAGTATGCTTGCAGATGACACCAAAATTGATGGTATAGTGGACAGTGAAGAAGTTTATCTAAGATTACAAAGAAATCTTGATCAATTGGGTCAATGGGCTGAGGAGTGGCAGATGGAATTTAATTTGGATAAATGTGAGATATTGCAGTATGGTAAAACAAACAAGGGCAGGACTTACACAATTAATGGTAGGGCCCTGGGTAGTGTTGTAGAACAGAGAGAGCTAGCGTTCAGGTACATAATTCTTTGAAATTTGACTCTCAAGTAGACAGGGCAGTTAAGAAGGTGTTTTGCAAACTTGCCTTCATTGCTCAGACCTTTGAGTATCAGAGTTGGGATGTCATGTTGATATTCTACAGGATGTTTGTAAGGCCTCTTCTGTGTGCAGTTCTGGTTGCCCTTTTATAAGAAGGATACTAGTAAGCTAGAGAAGGTTCAGAAAAGATGTATTGGAATGTTGCTATAAATGAAGGGTTTGAGAAATAAAAATAGACTGAAAAGACTGGGACTTTTTTTACTGGAGCGCAGGAGGTTGAACAGTGACTTTGTTGAGCTTTGTAAAGTCATGAGGGGCATAGAAAAAGTGAATGACAAGGATCATTTCCTTGGGGTAGTGATGTTCAAAACCAGGGGGCATATTTTTAAGGTGAGGGGAGAAAGATTTAAAAAGAACATGAGGGGCAACTTTTTTACACAGAGAGTGGTTTGTGTGTGGAATGAACTGCCAGAGAAAGTGGTGGATGCGGGTACAGTTACAATGTTTAAAAGATATTTGGATAAGTTAATGAATAGGAAAGGTTTGGAGGTATATGTGATCCAAGCGCAGGCTAAATTGCCCTGTGGGGTTAAAAAATGTGTAACCTCTGTGGTTTAGCCATGGTAAATACATAGTATGTGGATAAGGTGGTGAGTGGGATGCTTTTTGGAGAGTTGGTGCAGACTCAATGGACTGAATGGTCTGTATCTGCATTGTAGGAATTCTATGATTCTAACTGATTTGATTAGATTCTATACAAAAGTGAAAGCAAAAAGAATTAGAAGCAAAGATAACAAGGTGTAGAGCTGGATGAACACAGCAGGCCAAGTCGCATCAGAGGAGCAGGCTCGAGACCCTTCTTCAGATAAAAAAGAATTAGAAGCAATCTAGTTGTTCTTGGGTCAAATACCACTGGCAGTATGTAATAGTTTGAGTGTTACCCCATACCTTAGCTCACATAACACATACCACAAAGAATGGGTTTTCACTGAGTCAGATGTCTTGAAGTTCCTTAACAACACTATTTCCACAACATCACAAACTTGCATTATACATGGGTTCTGTGCTTACTGGTGTTTTTATACATTACATACACATAATTGACTGACTATGTAGGTACATTACACTGACTCCATTGCACTGAGAAAATGGCTAAAGGTGAGGTCGGTTTGTCAAACGCCATGATATTGTGTAACTGTCTCAAGGAAACACTAGCCTGGAAGAACACATCAATAGTGACATTAGTTGTAAGTTGGTCGAAGAGAGAGAATAAGTTTAAAGGTGATGTATTTTGATTGATGGTTGAGACAAGTGGCATTCACCAGGATTGTGAAATATCTTTCTGACACTTATTGTTTAGTCTCATATGAAGAATAGTCATTTATTCAAAGTTCCAAAGGGACATGGCAGCTGTCAAATGTAACACCGAGTTACAAGAAGTCTTCGGGAGATGACAACACAAGACTGTTCTGACAAAACTCTGAATACACTTCCCCAAACTATTATACTTACAGATGGGATACTCCAATTGGTCAAATTCCTGGGTGAAGAGGAATATACTGGCTCCTCCTCTTTGATCACTCGTCCCCTTTGTTGGTCACAGCAAGGTTGCTTTAGAAATGATCCCCTCCCTTGTGGACACCTCTTTTTTAAAATTTTTTTTATTCATTCACGGGATGTAGGCATTGCTGGGTAAGCAGTGTTTATTGCCCATCCCTAATTGCCCAGAAGACTCAACCACATTGCTGTGGGTCAGGAGTAACATGTAGACCAGACCAGGTAAAGATGACAGTTTCCTTCCCAACATCTCTGTCTCTGGCTTGCTGCAGTGTTCCAGTGAAGCTCAACGCAAACTGGAATAACAACACCTCATTTCCTGCTTGGGGACCCTGCAGCCCTTCTGACTCAATATCGAACTCCATAATTTTAGGGCCTAAACTCTCCCGTGTCCCAGCCCCCTAAACCACACACCAGGCCTTGTTATCACATAGCCTGCCATTACACACTATCTATTATTAGTCACTAACAGTCCCCATTAACAACTATTCACCCTCCCAGCCAGAACGTTATCAACTCCCTTGTTTGCTTGTCCAACTGCGCTTCTCTCTCTTCAGGCTCTATCCTATCGTTTACTCCCTACCTCATCCACTCCTTATTTTCTGCATATAAACTGATGTTTTCCCAGCCACCATCAGTTCTGAGGGAGGGTCACCGGACCTGAAACGTTAACTCTGATTTTTTTTTTCACAGATGCTGCCAGACCTGCTGAGCTTTTCCAGCAATTTCTGTTTTTGCTCCTTTTGGCCTATTTTCTCTTGATGGCTGTCTTCTAACACACAAGAGAGCGAAAGACTCTGTAATACATGGACGACCAGTAGATGGTTCTTTGACTGTGACCTTGACAGCACACTAGTCGTCAAACCAGACTACCATGTATGAGTATCCCAACCCACTAGCACACCATCTTCCACTAGCACATAGACAAGGGTTGAACTGACTTCGGATAACAGTGTGGAGCTGGAGGAACACAGCAGGCCAGGCAGCATCAGAGGAGCAGGAAAGCTGATGTTTCCGGTCAGGACCCTTCTTCAGAAATGGGGGAGGGGTAGGGGGCTCTGAAATAAATAGAGGAGGGTGGGTCTGGGGAAGGTAGATGGGATGGTGATAAGTCAGTGCAGGTAGGCAGCGGTGGGGATTGGTCAGTGACGTGGGAGGAGCGGATAGGTGGGAGAAAAGATGGACAGGTCAAGGAGGCGAGGATGAGAGGGAGAGTTGGTCACGGGATGAGGCCGGGGATTGGGGAGGCTTGGACTTTACTAGCTTCAAAATCTCTCCAACACTATCTGACACTTTATGTTGACCTGATGCTGTCCTTCTGCAGTTCTCATTCCAACTGCCCCAAGCCATGTTTAGGGCAGCATGGTGGCTCAGCAGTTAGCTCTGCTGCCTCACAGCAGCAGGAACCTGGGTTCGATTCCACCCTCGGGCAATTGTTGTGTAGAGTTTGCACTTTCTCCCTGTGTCTGTGTGGGTTTCCTTCCATAGTTCAGAGATGTGCAGGTTAGGTGGATTGGCCACGCTAAATTGCCCATAGTGTCCAGGGATGTGTAGGATAGGTGGGCTAGCATGGGAAATACAGGGTTACAGGGACTGGGTGGAATGCTGTTCAGAGGGTCATTGGAGACTCGATGGGCTGATTGGTCTGCTTCCACAGCGTAAGGATTATATTCTATGTTCTCCTATGAACTTTACTGATCTGATATGGTTTATAGTGATCTATCAGAATCTTGTGCCCTTTTCTTTGCTGTGGCGAGGTAGAAGACTACATGGGGAGTGGAGGAGAAATGTTTTCACCCAGAGGGTGGTGGGAGTTTGGAATTCACTGCCTGAAAATGTCAGAAAATCTTGTACATTTAACATTTAAACAGTGTTTAGATAACGGATTTGCATTACCATAGGCTCCAGGGCTGGGCCAAGAGCTGGAAAAAGAGATTCATACCGTCAGATCTTAGTTGAACAACTTGGACATAACGGGCTGAATGGCCTCCTTCTGTGACTGTAAATGTCTATAAATCTATAAGTGTGAGCTGGGAGCACATATGTTGCTTGACATTAGTTTTCCGAAGCTCACAGTAGAATTCAGCCCACAAAATCTCTTTCTCAAGTCCATCGGGATCAAATTAAAAAACTGATTTAGGAAACCAGAGAAGATTGAAAGAACTCGTGGGCGATGATGCCTGTGATTGTAGCCATCTCAGCGTTCATTATATTGGGAAAACCTGGTTTTTCACACCTCTTTCTGTGCCATTCTGAAGTAAATAACTACACATTTTGCCTGGTGACAGTTCCAGAATTATAAATTCTCTAAGACTGGTGAGAACGGACCTGTCTGGAGAAAACAGAAACCTACTTGAGAGGGAACAGTTTTATTGAAATTGTTGATTAGTATCTCAGTTTAGAATCCTTATTTTCTGATTTTTTTTTAAAAAACAAGGCTTTAAGAAAACCAAATTCCTTCTGTTCAGATTAAAGGAATTGTGTGTAACAATAAAATGGGAAGTTGCATAAAATAATCCAACTGTTTATCAATGAGGACATTAATCTAGTCTGGAAAGTGACATTGTTGATCAAGCTGCCAGAAATCTGGATGAGGTAGTAGGAACTGCAGATGCTGGAGAATCTGAGATAACAAGGTGTAGAGCTCTACACCTGGTTATCTCAGAAATCTGGATGAGCCCAATTTTGTGGTCAGGGATTACTTCTAGCCCAAATGTAAGACAGCCTCAAAGTTGAATTTGCATGGAACATAACTTGTACTGAAATTTTCCTGACCTTTAGTCGACCAATGCTCAGATTAGGCTGGAGAAAAATTGATGTAATCAAGTGGAAACTCCACCAACTCTCTCAGCTTTTGATTTGAGTCCTTTTATTTCCAATCTCTCTACCCATGGTCTTGGTTCACTGTCTGCTTCGTGCTCAATAAAAACTGTGACTTGGCACGGATGTAATTTAAAACCAGCAATTCACAACGTCTCTATTAATTTTATAAAGCCAGACTCAATGCCAATGCAGATGGTTTCTTACTGAACTGGTAGCTGAGAGAGATCCAGTGCTTGTAGCAAATGAAAAACTCCAGCAAATATTCCTTTATACACTGATGATGCATCTAACATGTGCAAGAGGCTAGATTAGAAAGCACAGCCATGAGAAATGAAGGTTTGTGGGTTCAGCAATGCCTTTTTCCAATAGTTATATCTTTGTCTGTCTGGCACTGAATCTGTGATGTAAAGGGAAACATTTGTAATTATTTGGCATTAGTGTCACTGTCATCTCAATGATACGCATTTTGATTGCTCCTGTGTGCTGCTACACAGTAGAGATAAAGGCAAAGTCACCATCGTTTCAGTGGAGCATGCTCTCATTAGAGAGATGACTGCTGGTGAGTTTAACCTGAGGGTCACCACACCACAAGTGAGGGCTGAGGTTGAGAAGGTGGGGCCTTCAAGGAAGTCTCAGACACTACAGGAATTGAATTGGTGTTCGTCTGTATCGTGGACTAGCCATCCAACCAACTGAGCTGCGATTTAAACATGGCCCCCCTGATGCGAGAACATCACAACGTCCTGGCAGTGACCAGCACTTCTGCCTGTCCTGCCAATCGACTATGTGAGCCAGCACCATGATTGCTAGCTGAAGACTGGACGCTTGCAAGAGAAAAGTAGACATGAGCTAGAGCAGACCGTCTGCTGTGAAGCTACTGAGACAGTAACACCAAAGAGGGAAACTTCAGTCCAATTTTATCAGTTATGATTACTTGTTTCATTTGTATCGTCATCGCAATTTAGCACCTGTCACTATGGTGATTGTTCAGTATCCCAATTCAGTTCAGATGGTATTTACAGCCAATGAAATTCTTTTGAAGTGTATTCACTGTTATCATCGATACAGAATGAAGGAAAAGAGCAGTGTAGCACAGGAACAGGCCCTTCAGCCCACTAAGACTGAGCTGACACATGACCACTTTGTAAACAAAAACCTTTTGCCTCTATGTGGTCCATATCTTTCTATTCCTTGCCTATTCGTATGTATGTCAAAATACCTCTTAATCATTGCTAATGTATGTGCCTCCTCTGGCATCGATTCCAGGCACTTACCACCCTCTGTGTAAAAAAACTTGCCTCCCATATTTCCTATAAACTTTCCTCCTTTTACTTTAAACCTATGTTCCCAGTAATTGACATTTTTGTCCTACGAAAAGATTCCAACTATCTATTCTATCCATGCCTCTCATAATTTTGTAAGCTTTTGTCAGGTCAGTTCTCATTCATCGACGTTCAAGTGAAAACAAACCAAGTTTGTCCAATCTCTCCTCATAGCTAATACCCTCCAAACCAGCCAACATCCTTATAAACAGTTTCTGTCTCCTCTCCAAAGCCTTTAAATCCTTCTGGTAGTGCTGATGACCAGAACTGAGGCAATATTCCAAATATGGCCTAACTAAAGTTCTATACAGCTGCAACATGACTTGCCAATGTTCATACCCAATGCCCTGACTCATGAAGGCAAACATGCCTTACCCCTTCTTGACCATCTTATCCACTTGAGTTGCCACTTTAAGGGAACTGTGGACCTGTATGCCTCGATCCTTCCAATGCTAATGCTTCTAAGGGCTCTTCCATTTACTGTGTACTTCTCTTCTACATTAGACCTTCAAAAATGCCACACCTTGCATTTGTTTGGATTAAATTTCATCTAGCATTTCTTTGCCCAGTCTCCAGCCTATCTATATACTACTCTATCCTCTGTCAATCCTCCTCACTATCCGCAGCTCCCCCAATCTTTGTGTCGTCCACAAACTTACTCATCAGGCCATCTATATTCTCCTCCAAATCATTTATTTATATTACAAACAACAGGGGTCCCAATCTGAAAACCACCCTTCCACTGCTACTATGTCTCTTATGATCAAGTCAGTTCTGCATCCATTTTACCATTTCTCCATGGATCACATGTGACCTCACCCTCTGTGTCAGCTTGCCTTGAGGGATCCTGTCAAAGATCCATGCTGAAACCCACATAGACAACATCCACTGCCATGCCGTCATCAATCATATTTGACATTTCCTGTAGATACTCAGTCAAATTTGTGAGACACAACCTGCCCTGCACAAAACCATGCTACCTATCGCTAATAGGCCCATATTTTTCCAGATGTGAGTAAATCCTGTCCCTAAGAATCATTCCCAATAATTTCCCTATCACTGATGTAAAACTCAGCAGCCTGTAATTTCCCAGATTATTCCCTTGTTGCCCTTCTTAAACAAAGGAACAACATTGACTATTCTCCAGTCCTCTGGGACCTCGCCTGTGACCAAAGAGGATACAAGGATGAGCCAACCATTTGTCTTTTTACAGACATGGGATCTTACAGTCACAAATGGACATCAATACTGATGATATTGTTAAATTAGTCATTTGGTGTAAATCATCTTGGGATGTCCAGAGGTGCTATACCAATGCATGTTGTTTCTTTATGATGGAGCTTTGTGACCCACTCCCAGGTGTCCCTTCTTCTATTTATAAATAATGGTACCTGTGACCATGGTGATTTTTCAATATGTTCTTTCTTTCTCCCTTCTTCATTTTCTTCCTTCTTTCTTTCTTTCTTTGTTCTGGTCTATCTAACTCCATTGAAATTAAACCCAGTAAGTTAAAATGTGTGTGTGTGTGTATCTGTGTGTGTGCGTGTGTGTGTGTGTTTGTGTGTGCGCGCACATGTGTGTGTGCACGCGCATGTGTGTGCATGTTTGCGTGCATGTGTGTGCGTGCGTGCATGTGTGTGTGTGTGTGCGCGTGTCCATGCTTGTGTGTGTGTTTGTGTGTGTGCATGTGTGTGTGTGTGTGTGT